>NC_059328.1:54817500-55130000 GCF_018350155.1 Leopardus geoffroyi
GAGGATTACCCCTGAGTCACTATAGTCATATCAGGCTGGTGAGGCTCTTCACTAACAGTTTGGAAAATAAGAGGAGGAATATACTTTGGGGGAAAGAGAAGATGTTTTGGTAAGTGGAATTAAAAGGAGAACTTGCCTGACTGACTAATATGTCTCACTTAGTTGATTCAGCGATGAGGGACAGAGGAGACCACAGAAGAGCAGAGCTTTCTGGAGAAACAAGGATGAATATTTGTAGAACACCCACTATGTGCTAGGTGCTTCACAATCTTTTACATCTTCACACTGAAACCTTGGGGAAGATTATTAAATACATTTTAAACATAAGTAAACTCCTGCCCATAAAAAATTTTTTTTTTTTTTTAGTCACCTGTCCGATGTCACTCAACTCTAGGAGGCAGAGTTTAGATGTGAACCCATGCCTTTAAAACTCATGCTGTCTCCACTGACCATACAATCCAAGAATACTCCCAGTTAAACCTGTACGTGGCTGTTCAGGTGAATGTTGCACTTGACATCATATAGATTTCCACCTTCCAAGCATCCCCAGACAAATTGAGGGGAGGTTCCACACAGTGGAATCTGAGACATCATCTTCTCCATCTTCTACCCTAAATGGTTCCTGTGGGGGCATCACTAAAGCCTGAGATGTCTTTTATATGGATCTGAAAACATTTAGTGAAGAAGAAAGTAATATGTTCATGGTAGCCATTCCTATAATATTTTTAATAATAATAAATTTGATTACAGAATGATAATATTACAAGAAAAATAACATGCTATGATATAAACTCATAAAGGCGTGAATATTAAAACTAAATGCATATTGGAGACATTTGTTCTATTGCACAAACTCAGGCATCCAGAAAGATTGTTTCTCTCCAGTGTTCTTGCTTCTATCTCCACGTGAGAAGACTTTCAAGGGTCCTGTTTCATTCTCAGAGTTGAAAAGTTTATCCTTCTATTGAAGGAAAAGTGGCTGATTAAAGCCAATATTTTTCTTAGGTAAATTTATGTTCTGGTAATTTTAGTCCTTCTCTTCATGAGACTTCCTGAAATACCGACCATACAAAGGAATATTATGAATTTAATTCTGGGGCCCGGTCAGCACTCAGATTGCGTTCCTGGCTGCAGCCTGGAACATCACTTCCGGTTGGACTCACTTCTCCTTGCCCAGCAGGAGCCTATAGTATGTAGCACCATCTCTTAGTTAATAAATCAGCTAATTCACTGCTCTTTACTGATCATGAGCCGTATTTATCTCACTCTCTCATTTCACAGGTGAGGGGCAGATTTGGAATGACTTCCTTATGCTCACAGAGCTGATGATAGAGTGTGGGCTGGAGTGGAATCCACATCCCCCAACTTGAGTCCAGAACCCCTTCCATTCCTCACTCACTTATTAATATATTCATCAAACATTTACTGGATGCCTACAGTGTGTGAGTAGCTGTGACTACAAAGGTGAATTAGGACACAGACCCTGCACTTTACCCTGCTTTGTGTTTTTGATTTCCCAGAAGGTCTGAGTTCTGTCTGGAAGGTGACTTTATGCCAGGACAATCTCTCCACCCTGGATGGATTGGACAATCACAATTGGTCATGTACAGCTCCATTTCTAGTATCCAAATATATTCTTCATAAACAGCCTATTCTTTGGTCTTCTAGCTTTCTGACAGGGGTGCCTCAACCAAATATGGTGTTATTGATAAATAGTATTTAATGGGTGAGCTCCGAAGATCAATCTAGTAATACTACTAATAGGCGCCATTTTCTCCTCAGTGAAAGGAAGTCCATATGGACACATATGCTTGTGTGTCTATGTGTGCATAGGTGTGCTTGAGGTGTGATTCTCTGAAACACAGAAAAGTGTGTGTTTGCTCATGAATGGACCACAGTAGAAGGTACAAATATATTCTAGGCCTCACATGACTGCCACACTCCAGAATACCAGTAGTGAATAAGCAGAGTTTTGTCAATTGGTAATTTTTAATGATTTAAGAACACTCTTTTGCCATTGTTTTGAGAACCCATCCTACAGCTTCTGCTATTGACTGGCAAGTATGTCCTGAGGGCCTGCTGCATTCCCAGCCCCATAAGACCTTTGGCCTATGGGGGACTGAGTCAGTCACTTTCACATTCTTCTTGGGGCTGTCATTCTTTGCCTCAGTTGAGCCTGAGGTAAAAGAACTCATAATATTATCTCTGTGTCACAGAGGAGGAAGCTGAGCCTCAGTCCCAGAGAGGTTTAGTGACGTGCCAAGACCCTCAACACTACTGACTGATAAAACCATGACTGAATCCCATTCTTCTTGCTATTAGGACAGTGCTCTTTTGGTTTTTGTTTTGTTTTGTTTCATTTTTATCTATAACAGATTGTCTGCCCATAGTTTATAAAAACAAAGCAGAGATTAGAGAAAGAAATTTTTGCAAACTCATGAAGTGTGACCTCTTGATAGAATAAAACCATGAAATAAAAACATTAAAGTTCGTTTTAAATACTACCTGAAACTAGGTCACAAATCTATTCTATAACCCTTTCTTCCCCCTGGTGTAAGTTCCTTTCCCAAATGACAGGTTTGGTTTTTCTATCCATGTAAGTTCCTAGGACCTTTTTCTTGCAGGGATTACTGCTGAACTTCTCCTAAGGAATGACTTTGTGATGGTAGAAATACAAGTTACATGTTCACTGGGCTTTTACAACTGTAGAGAAAGCTCTTTCTGAAGCTTGCTCATCCAGCTGATTAACTTTGCTGGAAAGTGGCCATTAGCTTCCTAAACTGCAGAGGATTGTACTAGTCACTTACGGTCAGCCTAGAAGCAGAGAGGGATTAGAACACAGCCTCACTGAATGAAAATGGGGAAAGCTAAACCGTTTGCAGATTGTACTGCATTGTTTCTGCACTGGTTTCTGGAGGATTTGAGAAAGGCCTGACCCAGGTGGAAAAAAGGGACCCAATGGCTTTGCAGATGGGAGGTGAAACAAACAAATCAGACCTTCTCAGTACCACTCCCTAGTCAGGTGGCATGCATGAGACATTTCCCTGCACCAGTTTCCACATTTATCAAATGAGCAAGGAAAACAAAAAGCATTACAGGTTGCTCAGTTTGGAAAGTTTCCCTAATGGTCATCCTACTGTGATCTGTGACCACGACATGGGCTATCATATTGTGTAGTGTAGGAGAATCTAAAAACTAGTTTCTGGCTCTTGATCATCTTATTTGATTTATTGTCAGGAAGATGGCATTAAAATGAGCTTCCACTGGCTGAGCAAATCTGGATGGGCAGTGGAAGGTGGAAACAGGGAGTGGCCTGGGTGGTGGCAGGAATTAGAATAATAATCCCTTGCATTTTAGAGATTGCAGAGCAGTTTCCCACATATTGTGTCATTGGATCCCTGCAAAGCCCTAGGAGGGCAGGTGGTATTTTTAGCCCCATTTGACAAATCAGAAAATTGATATGCTAAAAGGTGAAGTGATGGCCAGAATTCACAAAAAAATGTTAATGGTAATATAAAAAGTAGAATAAAATCCAAGCCCTTGCTTCCTTTTGCAACACACCAGAGAGCGATTAGAATCTACCTTAAAGCGTTTTAGCTATACTCAGATAATCAGCAACGGATTATAACATACTGGTAACACAGGACTCCAATATTATTCTCCTTCAGGGCCTTTAAAACTTCTCTGCCTCTGCCTCCCCTCCCCCATTTTTATCACTGCTTTACTACATGCTTCAAGAAGTCCCCAAGACTTTGTTAGGTGACCATCCAATAGGTTTTCTTGGCTCCCAGTAATTATGACCCCTCAGTCCTTACCACTGTAATTAAATTGCCTATATTGAAATATGATTCTGCCTGGGCACTGAGACTAGTTATTTACAAGTCATTCAGTGGCTGTTTCGGCTATTTCTTCCCCAACTCTTAGCGCGATAAACTGTCTGGATGAATATTTCTTGAATAAATGTTGCATGATCTACTGTAGCCAAAAGGGAATTTTGCTTCCACATTACCCTGAACACTATTTGGAGAAGATTGGAAGCTCTTTTAAAACCATCTAGGATATAGTGCTGTTCCCAGAAGGAGGCTCTTAGGAAATGAAACTCTAGCCATTTGCCTAAAATGTTAGGTCATTCCCAGAAGACTTAGAGTTGAAAGAGGACAAGCGGTGTGATAAGGTTGGAGATTAGTGTTTGTGTAGCTATATGAGCAAAGAGGTAAGAGCTGATATTTTTGGAGTTACTGGAAGATTTACTCATGACACCCAGCCTGCGTATGTGTCCCGTACTATTGCTGGGAACCAAGCTTCGTGCCAGCCCTCTAACTGTCAGATAGCAGTTTCTGGAAAGAGACTTGAGCTTGCTATGTGGTCACTTATAACAATCTTCCTATTTTGTGCCAGCTTACAAGTCCCTACAATACCACTGATATATGTTATCAGAACAGCATATAGGTAGAATATGATAAATATGGTAGATGAAGAGCAAGGCTTAGGACTCACATGTCATCTAAATATGAAACCCAGTGCTTAACCTAATGCCTATATATACAAAACCCTCTGAAGTATTTAGGAATTAATGAATGTAATGAATGCCATCAGCATAAAAAATGAATTAGTCGAATCTTGGCAGTGAGACCATTTCTGCAATGGCAAAATCTTAAAGGGCATGCAGAACTTGACAGGGGGTGAGGATTACAGGTACTGTACTGAACTTTTAGCAAAAGTGGTCATCGGCAATAGTAAACAGATGGGCATGGCTGTGTCCCAATAAAACATTATTTACAAAAATAGGCAGTGAGTTATGTTTGGCACACCATAGTTTCCTGACCCAGGTGTACATTATAGCTACGAATTCTCATTTTTATGATTTCGTTTCCTTCTGAAAAATCCCTCCTTTGTTCTCTATTGCCTGCAGTCTGGAGCACAGACTCCTCAATTCTGTTCTAATCTGGGCAGTGCTTTCCTACCCCCTGATACTTTTTCTTCTCTGTGCTCAACTCACATTTTCTGTACCAATAACGCCATTCTTAATGCTTTCTGCTTAACCAAATCCTACCCATTCTTTAGGGCAGATATTCTGAAATGTGGATACAGGGGTCATGTCAGAATCATCTGGGAAGAATTTGATATTAACGGTATTCATCTCCCACCCTAAATTCCGATGGTGGGAGTTGGGAGGTGGAAGTAGGGACATGTATAACCTGAAAATGGTCCTAAGCTTATTCAGGCAATTCCCATCCTCCTCCCAAACCACTGCTTTATGACACTACTAACATATCATTTCCTCCAAGAAGCTTCCCATACCCAGCTCTGTTTCTTTGGATTCCCTTAGCCCTTATTGGTCAAAAATTCATTTTTAACACTTACAGTATTTTTGGTTATTTAAGTGTTTCATGTGCCAGGCATTGCTGTAGGTGCTGGGGATACAGCAATGAACAAGACAGTAAAGGTCCTTCCCTCTGAAGATTTTGTTCTAGTGACAAGAGAGACAGACAATGAACACATGGCCACAAGAGTGAAGAAGATGTTTTCAAATAATGAAAACGAAACAAGCTAATGGGAAAAGGAGTGACTGGAGAAGGCAGATGGAAGGATTAAAAGGTGCTACTTTATTTAAGAGAGTCAGGAAGGGTTTAGGGAACCTATAGTTGATCTAAAATCTGTAGAAATCTAGGGGAAAATAATTATGAACCAAGGGAACAGCACATTCATCTTTCTTTTCTCTGACAATGCCACTGAACATAGAAAGTTGTAGTAGAAAACCTAGGGCATGATTAACAGCAGTTCCCTCATTCAGGATTGCCAGATAAAATATAAGATACTCAATTAAATTTGAATTTCAGGTAAATAACTTTTTTAATATAAGGACTAATTATAGTATAAGACTATACAATAAGAATATAGTATAAGAACTAAATATAGCATAAGAACCAAATAGTATAAGGACTAATTATAGTATAAGAACTAACTATATATATATATATAATTTATCTGAAATTTAAATTTAACTGGATTCTTTATTTTTTGCTAAATCTGACAACTCTATATTTTACTCATAGGAAAAAGTGACCCAGAGTGATTTGTGTCTAATGTCATCCAGTTACTTGGAGCTGAACTAGAATAAAATCTGAATCTAAAGCAGAAGCAATTTAATTTGGTGTTGATATTTTAGAAAATCTTATATTTATTGCTTTTTAATTGTCTTGGTGGGTAGCACTTTGTCTCCTCGACAACTCATTAAAGGTATGTTCTATGTGAATTTTGTTTATTAATTAATTTATTTATCTATTTATTTATGTAATTATACACTAAGTCCATTAATACTTAATTCATTCTTGTATTCCGTTACTATTGCAAGCCTGTAATAGAAGTAGTATTCTGGGTACAAAGAGGACATGGCCTCTGCCATCCAGATAATAGGGAAAATGAGCATATTTAAGTCATTTTAAATCAGCTTAGAATACAAAGGGTCACTGCAGAGGAATGCAGTGGCACTGGTATTTTGAGTAGGGAGAGAAGGCCTACAGTGGGAGAATCAAGGAAGGCTTCAAGTGGAAGTTAACATCTGACTTGGGTTTTGATGGATAGTAAAGACTTCAACAAAGGGGATAAGGATCATCGTCCAGGCAGAGAAAACAGACACAGGAGGAGAAGGTGGTGATAATAACAAGACTTGTTTGGGGAGCAAATCCATCTCTGTGTTTGCAGCAAAGAATAAGTAAAGGAGAAGAGTATGTGATGCTAGACCTGGGCTATGTAGAACCCTGAACGTTAAATCAAAGTATTCAGATGTATTTGATAAGTCATGGGGATCATTAAAGATTTTTTAGTTGACACTCAATGTAATAAGAGGCACATGTGAAGAAAATCAGTCTTTTGGTGGTACAACACATGGAGATCCATAAGAAAGTGACTGCACATGTCCTGGTCAGTTAAATGAGGGCTGGACTATAATGTATAGTGACAGAAAAATGGACTGAATGCTAGAGGTATTTCTGAGAAAGAACCCACCAAGCCTGCTAACTGGTGGGTTGTAGAAATGGAGAAAAGATAGAGGCATAAAGATAAAGTTGAGATTTGAAGTTTAGATGACTGGGGGAATGGTGGTACCACCAATAAAAATCTGGAGGTCAGGGAAAAAGGTGGATTGTAGGTGAAAAGACGAAGACAGTGGCTTTATCTTTTTAAATACAGCATTATGGAATTTCATAGCTATAAAAGTCGTGACTATGCCCAATCCCTTTACTTCACATAGAATAAAATGTACTGACAGTAAATAAATGACTTGCCCATGATCACTCAGCAAGTTAGTAGAAGAGCTAGTTTCGGAAATCAGCTGCCTTATTTTCCCTGAACAGTGTTTCTTCCATTAGATGATCTATCTTATGATGCGTCTGGGTTTATAGAAGCAGAACAATCATGTGATAAGACACAGTGGTCAGTTGGAAATATAGATGGGGCACTTCAGTAAGAGATGAGGGCCAACAATATGGGAGCCATCAAAATGAAAATTAATATTTAAAGATTTTAAGGACGTGAAAACAAACAAGATTGCCAAATTAGAGTTGCTAAGTCAAATGTGGTAGGTGGCAATGGATGCTGTGAAGTGTCCACTAAATTTTACATTTAGGAGGCCCTTGGAATTTGAGAGAAAGAGAGAGAAAAAGCAGTTGCCATGGAGGGAGCAGAATCAAGATTATAAACCCTGAAGGAGTGCAGGAGTGGTGAAAGTGAAAACAATTTAAAACTATTTCTCTGCATGGTGATAGTATGAGAAAAATGGAATATTGCTGAAACAGGGCCCACAGAATATCTTTTACATTGCTGGCCGGGTGAAACATGAATGCATGTAGGTCGAAGCGGTAAAGGTCCTGGAGAACAAGAAGTTAAAGGTATAAATGAGTGCGGGTATAACAGAGGTTAGCATCGTCCTGAAAAGCACTAGAGGAAATGGGGGGAGCATAAAACAAGGAGAGGCAGACAGGTAGACAGAAAGATAGACAGAAAGGCCTTCAGAGGCATGAGGGGTGATGGAGTTCAAATTGGCCTTTATCTTCTCGGTGAGGCAGGGTAAAAGTGAGAGGACAGAAGTGGGAATGTTTTCAGTGTAACAACTGTGGGGTATCAGTATTGTGATGATAAAACTGCACGTAGGGCCTTGCTGGGGTTAGAGTCCTGTGTACAGGGTGGATGTAATTAACTTAACCTGATGCTTTCATCTATGGCAGCAGAAGAGGAAATATGGACAATGGGGATTTCCCAGGAGTTCCCAGGTAGTGGTGAGAGTCCCTGTTTTATATATCGCTGTTGATGGAATTCATGTTAGATAAAGAGCCAAGCAGACTGGGCAATGTGGGGAGGAATTAAGGGCAAAAGTCATGTTTCCTAGAGTACCTTTATGCCAGGCTTTCCGCTGGCATTTGCACACATTATTTCATTAAATTCTCATGGCGGTAATCATAACCTTATGAAGTACCCATTATTACCACAGTCTTACAGGAAGAGATTCTCAAAGTCACACTGGACAAGCAACTTGCTCAAAGACACACAATTGTAAATGGCAGAACAGTTTCTTCTTCAAACCATGCTGGCCCTTGCCTCCAGGAGCCATGAAGAAAATAGGACAGTTGAAGTTAGTCGAGGATTTTCGGAATTAGAGGTGGAACACTTCCCAATGATAAGCAACAAAGTGAAACAGAAGGGACAGAAGAATCATCATGCTAGTTATACATATCGAGGCCCCAAAAGTTAGAGCTCATTGATATTTTTCCAGAAAGTTTTATTGAAGGACAACATGCAGAGATGAAAGTGCACAAATCCTAAGTGTAGCAGTCAGTGAGTTTTCATAAAATGAACACACCCATATAACCAGTACCGAGACCAAGAAATAGATCGCTGACAACCCGGTAGAGGGTCCCCTCAAGTCCTTTTCCAGCCACACCCCCCAAGGTAACCACTATCTTGATTTCTCATATTGATTTGGTTTTGCCTCTTTTGCATTTTACATAAATTGGATCCTATTATATATTTTTTAATACCTGGTATCTTTTGCTCAATATTTACATTTATGAGATACATTCCTGTTGTTGTCTATGGCAATTGTTTTGATTGATTTAACCAGCACGCAACCTGGCAAATACATAGCTACCCCCTTCTCTAGTGGGAAGAGGGTCTCATTATGTGAAGCACATAAACAAGAGATTATTTACATTTCTTTTCAATATGCTTTCCTTGGGTAGGAAGTGGGGGAGACTTGATCGATTTGTTTCTGATATATACAAAACGGTGTTAAAATTGCATTTAGATCTAGTTTATAGAAGATTTGTTAAGGACGTTCCCCATGAGCTACTCTATACCACTATATACATTCTTATAATCAGAAAAGAGACTTCAAGATGTTCTATGTAATTTACGTATACATTGTCAACTCAGTGAAGAGGATGAGATTTAATGAATGTGCTGGTATTTTGAAAGAATGAAATTATATCATTATGAGGGTTTGAAACTTTAGGATTCCCTGAACTATTCTTAGTTATTTGGAAATTATGTACACCTAGTTCTGGAAGAAGATTTAAGGAAATACTAACTGCCATTTAATAATATCTCTCTGGGAAGGCCCTATGTTAACCACTCAGTGAGGCAAATATAAATAACTAGATACACTTGAAAACACAAGACATAATGTTCTGAAAAATAACATACCAGAGTCATCAGAAATTTCAACAAGTATGTGATTGGTATGGCAAGTGGGTTTAAGAAAGCTCCAAATTACTCAGTCTCCCTTGAGACTCAGTTTCTTCTTCTATAAAATAGAGATAATGCTCTAACTCTCCACCTGCTATGAGAATCAGATGAGGTGACATATGAGAAAGTACTTTGCAGATTGTAAGGTAAGTATGATATGATGCTTAGTGGGTGTATATCCTTTTCAGTTGCTCGTTGCTGGTGAAAGTGAAGTAGAATACCCAGATTTGAGGCATCACAGGTTGTAAAAATTTAGCAGGAGGATGAAGAACTGTGCCTTTGAAGTTAGACAGTCCTGGATGAGAGTACAGGCAAATTATTTAACCTTCTTGAGCCACAGATTCATTCGTAGAGTAGCAATAAGAACACACCTTACATTTGCCAAGAGGAATAGATCATTGCAAGAAAGCACTCCTCTTGGCCCCTTCTGTATGGAATGCTCCCAGTAAAGCGTGTTTGTTACTATAATTCTGTAACAACAACAATAACAATAGTATCCCAAAAATTCAAGCAGCCACTTAGTGCTGTTGACGTGCAAGAGATCTGACAAACATTGACCTCTTGGGTACCTATTTCATGGTTTCTTTGTTTAGGAGAACCCTTGCCAGGCTGAGAGCAAAGAGCAGGCCTGGGATCCTGGCACCTCGAATCATGTGACTGCTGGGCACCCGTGGGATTCAGGTGTCAAAGGCACCTTGGGCAGGAGGGCTTCCAATGTGGTGAACTATTCTTTCCCTTCCCAGTCCACTCTCCCAGATAAGCCCTTTCCCTGTACTTCCTTGATGAGTCTTTATTTATTTATTTTTTTTTTAATTTTTTTTTCAACGTTTATTTATTTTTGGGACAGAGAGAGACAGAGCATGAACGGGGGAGAGGCAGAGAGAGAGGGAGACACAGAATCAGAAACAGGCTCCAGGCTCTGAGCCATCAGCCCAGAGCCCGACGCGGGGCTCGAACTCACGGACCGCGAGATCGCGACCTGGTTGAAGTCGGACGCTTAACCGACTGCGCCACCCAGGCGCCCCGATGAGTCTTTAAATAATAGTACATCAGAGCTAAAAGAGACCCCTAGACATCACCTCTTCCAACACTTGCATTTCACAGTTGAAGAAATGGAGCTCAGAGAGGCTGAGGGGCTTGTCTTGGGTGGGGGTGGAATGGGTGATAAACCTGGAGCAAGAACTCAGATCTCCCACTCTCGGTTCAGAACACTTGCTTCTGTCCCACACTGCCCTTGGGAGGTGGCTTCACCTCACCCTTTCAGTGCAAATGCAGGATTATCTCTTTAAGAGTTGAGCTTGAATCTGATTCCATATGAATCCCCTGGACAATGCTTTGCAGCTAAGAGTCACCCTGAAAAATATTTTTATTTTAAAAAAAATTTTTTTTAACGTTTATTTATTTTTGAGACAGAGAGAGACAGAGCATGAATGGGGGAGGGGCAGAGAGAGGGAGACACAGAATCCAAAACAGGCTCCAGGCTCTGAGCTGTCAGCACAGAGCCCGATGTGGGGCTCGAACTCATGGACCGCGAGATCATGACCTGAGCCGAAGACGGCCACTTAACCGACTGAGCCACCCAGGCGCCCCTGAAAAATATTTTTAAATACAACCACATTTCTGGGGGACTTATTTCTCATATTCAGTTTTTGGAACTGGGGATCAGCTTAGAGATCATCTTTAAATGACCTGGTTCATTTCTGTATGCTACAATATATGTGAATGCCCACTTCCTGTGGAAAGTTTCCTTCTCTAATTCTGCCAGGCAGCCAATCCATCTTTCCTAGGCTCTCTCAGTACCCCAGTGCAGAGCTCTGTGCCAGTGCTTCTGTTGGCATAGCACAGAATAATGGCTAAGAGTGAGATCTGGAATCAACAGAGTGTGAAGATCCTGGCTGCAACTCGACAAGATACTCAGTGACTCTCCGTCTGCATAAAATGGGGAAGGTGATACCTGCCTCATAGGATGTTAAACATTAGCTGTGTGAGGTCCTTTGGATAGTGTCTAGCACATAGAGCCCTCAATAAATGTCTTAGATTGTATCTCAATTTGCACATTGACGTTTCTGTACCCCCCCCCCCCCCCCCCCCCCCCCCCCGCTAAACTACAATCCTCTTCAGGTACAGAACCTTGTCTTGGTTAGTTTTGTTTCTGTGGGGATCTTGGACGGTGTTGTCTGCTACATGATAGATACTCAGTGTTTCCAGAAGGGAGGGAGAAAGAGAAGGGAAGGAAGGAGGGAGGAACCCTTGTGGGATGTGGCTGAGCTCCAACCGAAGAAACCAAAGACCTGGGTTCAGGCCCAGCTTTCCCGGTTGCTAGCTGTGGACTGTTAAACGAGTCACTTAATGAGTGTAAAACACATTCTCTTTATCAGCAAAATGGGTTGCCTAATACTCACTTCATAGCATCCTTAGGAGGATAATTGGAGACAATGTATGTCAGAATATTTTGTAAATTAAAACGGACTTTCTGAATGTGTTATAAGAATCCCATCCTTGTTATGACAGATCTGCCTTCTCTGTCTTCTTGGTGTCACTTAATAATTAGTTAGCCACCGTGCAGGGGTGCCTGTCTGTGGTGTAGCAGGCACTGTGTCAGCGGCTGTGAGGAGGTCTCTGCCTTCAAGATGTTTACAGCATGGAAGGGAGGTTAGACCCGTGGCTTCCGCCCCCAACCATGGCAGGCATTTGGAGAGAGCTTTTGGGCAGGGGCCCTTGACCTCAATCCACCTAGCTCAGTGAGTGCCCAGCGGCTGTGGTCTCTGAAGTGACCCCTGGCAGCACATGCATGCCAGGCTTGCCCAAGCTCGCCTGTGGAATGCTGCCCCCTTTGTGAAATGTCACCAGCGTCATGTTCTCATTTCCCTCATAACACACATTTTAAAGCAGCAAGCTGTATTCCCCATGACGTAAATGGTACAGTGGCACAGCAGCAGGGCAGAGGGTGGCTGGATGCCAGCGGAATAGAAAGTCAGGGGCTGATGTCTGGCAGGCCACTTCCCCACTCTGAGCACCTCAGATGGGGACCCGCTCCGGGACTTTCACCTTCACCCTCACGCACAGAGTTCTCTTTCCTTTGGTATAAATCCCCGAGTGTGAAGGTCTGGGAGCCCCTAGAGACACACAAATAAGGAGAAATGTTGTTTCAACGCCTCTTATACTCCATCGGGGAACCAGTATAAAAGCAGCTTCTTATGATAGACACTCCCTGAAAGCATTGCCTCATTTCCCCGCATCCAAACCCGGATTTCCTTAACCTACCCTTTTCATCTAAATGAGGTGTTTACATGGATATTAAACCTACATTCTCAACTCTGGGGGCTCGACTGTCTCCACAGCGTTTAGAAGGTTTAGCTCATGTGGGTATTGTATTAGTTTTCTATTGCTGTTGTAACAAATGACACAAACTTTGTGGCTTAAAACGACACAAATCAAGGTTTTGGCAAGGCCAGTTCCTTTCTGGAGTCTCGAGAGGAAAATCCATTTTCTTGCCTTTTCCAGCTTCTAGAGGCTGCCTGGATTCCTTGGCCCTTGGCCCTATTTCATACTCAAAGCCAGCAATGGCTGGTTGAATCTTTTTTACATTCCATCACTCTGACATGGACACATGTCTTCCACAAAGACCTTTATACACTGGGTCTATGGAAATAATCCAAAACACTGTTTATTTTAAGGTTGGCTCATAAGCAACCTTATTCTCATCTGCTACATTAATTCTCCTTTGTCATGTGACATAATATATTCATAGGTTGCAAGGATTAGCATGGACACATCGTTGAGAGGCCATCGCTCTGTTTACCACAAGTATTGAGGGTGACTTAAGATGTCAGGACATCTCTATAGCAATGTTTGACAAATACGGCCCATGGCCAGCCACTTGTTTTGGCAAATAAAGTTTTATTGGAACCCAGCCACGTGCATTTGTTTATGTGTTGACTGTGGCTGCTTTCATGCTTAAATGGCAGAGGTGACTATTTGTCACAGAGACCATATGGCTGAAAAACCTAAAAGCGTTACTGTCTGGCCTTTTTAGAAAGTTTATTGAGGGACACCTTGGGGGCTCAATCGGCTAAGAATCTGACTCCTGATTTTGGCTCAGGTCATGTTCTTGCATTTTGTGGGATCAAGCACCACACCCCCCCCCCGCCCCCAACCTCACATGCTGCCAGCTCAGAGCCTGTTGGTATTCTCTCTCTCTCTCTCTCTCTCTCTCTCTCTCTCTCTCGTCTCCCACCCCCCCACACACACACACCCATGCTCTCTTTCTCTCTCCCTCTCAGAATAAATAAACATTAAAAAAAAAAGTTTACCGACCTTTCTCTGTAGCACTCCATCTCTGATTGTGCCTATACCTCTACAGAACATCACTCAGGGAACTTCTGGATATTTTCTTCATGTTTTCTACTCCCCTACCCTCCATACACATGCTTTTTAAATTCCTAGCAGTGCTCTGCCCGCTTCTCCTCTACCTTCAATGCCATAAAACTACTGAACCCTTGTAGTAACTCCAAGCACTATGGTGTGTTATCTTCTTACTTTGAAACGTGCTGGTCCTTTTGCTTAGAATACATTTACCTTCTTTTTATGTCTCCTGTCAGGCAAGCTCCTATTCATCCTTTAAAACCCTCCCAAGGCATAACTTTCTCCAGGAAGCCTTCCCCAACACCCCTACCCAAGGAGAAGTAATTACTCCTATTCTCAAAACAGTCTTTCTGGATTATAAGTGCCTTGGTGGCAATAACTGCAATATCTACCTTTCTTGGTATCCCCTGTGCCTAGCGTAGGGACTGGCATGTATTATGTATCCAATAAATATTACTCTGATTCAATAGTACTTTTAATTATGCCAGCCAGAGATGAGGTACAGTGGCAATAACAACAGGTTCTATAAAACTTCAGAATTGGCCTCTACTGTTATATATGGAGGCTGTATTATCTTGGAGATGTCACTTCTCTTCTTCTGGTCTCAGTCTCATTGCTTAGGAACCAAGCAGTTGGTTCTCTAAGACCCCTCCAGCCCTAATGGTTCTCTCCACTGTAGAGAATTTGGCCTAGTTCCTTGGCTATGCTGCAGATAGAGATATCTCCTGCATTAGGTTTGTGCCCTGCAGAGCTGGAAATCATCCAAGACATATATCACTCATAGCGTTGCTTTGACTGTATGGCAACTGAGGACTAAGGAAGTGGGGGTGGAGGGAGTGGAGGACAATAAGGAGTTGGTGAGATAATCTGGGGGGATTATGAATTTGTCATTGACCTTCCTCCAGGAACCAATTAGAAGGCAGACACATGCCCTCAAGAGTCATGTCCAAGTAGTATGTGCTCACAATCCCTAGCCTATAATCCTTGCAACAATCCATGCCTAGAGCTCTGACCATTTACTGGAGGTTTACCCCAAATCCTTGTAACCGTATGGGAATCACACCAAACTCAATGTGGCCCAAATTAACATGTTTCTCCCTTTCCCTCCTCCAAATCCCTCACATCTGTCAGTGGTTGAATGTTATGTACCCCTGTAGGGCTAGAAACCTTGGTGACGATTTTGGACACCTTCCTCTCCCTATAAACCTCCTCTATAAACCATCTCTTATGAAGATACATCTTTTTTTCTTCCCGGAATTACTTGGAATTTAACTCTTTTCTTCCATTCTGTTGTCATCATCTATTCTAGCCTGCTTTGTTCTCAACTTAAATCACTACCCTAGGGTCTTCCTGGGGTCCCTAACTCTAGCTACTTTCCATCGAGAACCATCTGACATACTCCTGCTTGCCTAATTGTCTTAAATCCCATCTTTTCTCATGCCACTCCCCTGTTCAAGCATCTCCAGCAGTTCAGACGTCTCCGCTTCGCTTCATCATTGGTCTCACTCTGACGAACCGTTTTTCTTCAACACCGTCTGCTCAGTAAAACTTACCTCCCCCTGCTTTGTATTTCGTTATGGATTCCATGTCTTTCCTTCTATGATTACCTTTACCTGGCTCTTAATTCAGTTAAGTTCAGTGCACTTCCACAAACATTTATTAAAGCACCTGTTTTGTTCATAGCATAGCACATCTTTACGGCTCCTAGTTCTTTTCCAATGATCCGAAGCACAGCCCACAGTGTCCCCTTGCTGTTTTCATTCTTCATCTGTGCCTCCCTGCTCCCCTCCCAGACGACACATTCCTTGAGGATGGCAATGACTGTGTCTTTTACTTCTTTGTACTCCCCACTCAGGCCCACCACGAAGTCCAGATGTCCACGCCACCTTTCTAGCCTCATTTCCCATTTCCTTTCCTACCTGTTCTGTCTTCTATACATTAATAATAATGCAATCTACCTCATAAGGTTGTTTTGAAGATTAGAGATAGTTTATTCATGTAATTCTCAATTCGTTGTTGCTGTAATTAACATTATCCTTCTTGTCTGTCCTTCCCATGGTCCTTCAGTTTTTGGTGCACAGGCTCTTGAGCATTTGGAGTTAGAGAAAGTAGCAAAAGAGATTTTGTCACTATTAGACATAGAATTGCTCTTGCTTCCAACTCCTAATTGGAGCATTCCACCCTCAACCCCATATATTATGTAGGCTATTGTATTTATTTTGCCTGTATATAAGGCAAGTATTTATTAAGACCCCACTGTTTGCCAGGCAGTGTTCAGGGCTTGCCATTAGCAAATTTCAGTGGCCTTTTTTGTAAATGAGTCATTCCGCCTTCCTCATGTCAGACCCAGCCCTCCCTTCGTAAGAGGAAATGCGGTATGGGAACTGCAATTCAAAGTTTTCACTGAGGGCTTGGTCCTGAGCCTGGGCCATGTAAAACTCACTCACTCTCCACCCTCTCCAGTTCTCCTGAGGCTGCCAGGTGCCAGCTGGGGCCTTCTGTCTGCTGGCTGCCTGGGTGATTCAGTTTCAGAAAAATAATTTCTAATCCAAACTACAACTATTTGAAATTCATTCAAAGTGTAGCAGTAATTCATTCATTCAATAAATTCAGTCAGTGAATAAATTCAATTCAGTAAATATTTGCTAAATTAAAGCCATCACTCAACAAGACTGACTTAATCTCAAAGCACCTACTGTATGATGCCACAATAAGCTTTGTTGTGTAATCTACTTTTTAAAAGATCATTATTCTCTGCTCTACTACTATTTCAAATAATACAAATTCTCATAATTCAAGGAAACTTTTTAAGCTAGATGTCATGGCATTGTGTGATAAGTGCCAGAAGAACTACCATACAAACACAAAAAAATAAATAAATCAAACAACAAACCTTGGCTAGTAAGAAACAACTTTAAACAAAATCACAATTGGAATCTATCATCTAGATTATTCTAGTGTTAAGATCGCTCTGAACCAGTGTTAGGTTGATATACGTGTGAAGCTAGAGAAAAGGCCAGAATGTCAGAAGCAACACACAAAACATTTCTAGTCCTTGTCTGTATGTGTGTGTTCAGGGGGATATTGGCTCAAGCCAATATTTTCTACCTCGCCTGCACATTTATGTTGGCGGGATTTCACTAGTAAATATTGGTTTAAACCAAACACTGACATCTTTAATCACAGTTAAACAGACACTGCATTATACTGCAGTAGAAAAGGAGAAGCAGAGAAAGAGTAAGCAGAGCATTTAGCTACCATCTTTCAAAGGTAGAAAGGAAAAGTTAGAATTAAGTGAAATTCTTCGGAGGTAGAAATGCCAAGACAACCATTGCTGAAATACAAAATTTTGTTTTTCTAAAGTCTGGAGTTGAGTTCAGTTGAAGTGACGTAGTTCAGAAACCAGAGGAAATTAGGGGAGGAACGGAAATACTGCTAAATCAGGAGAAGTTGGCCAAAGGAAGCCAAGCTATCTGTGACATACAGTGTTGACTTCTTTCTTCTATATTCTCATCCAACTCTGGTTCACTACTGTGTCACTTTGTGTTGCCATGAGACCTGGGACCTAATTTTATATTTTGATGCATGCTAGTTAGAAGTTCTGAATCTGTCATATAAAACAACAGCTTGTCTACCTGCAAAAAGCATACTGTTAACCTTTCCTACCACACACACACACACACACACACACACACAATCCACCCCAAAAAGAGCTGCTTGACTTTATTCGTTGTGTGCCTTCATTCACATCCAGAACTCCATAAATCACCTGGAGAGCTCCTCTCCGGCTGTGGTCCTTCCTCCCACCGCCCCTCCCCCCAGCCTTG
The DNA here is from genome assembly GCF_018350155.1 of Leopardus geoffroyi. NCBI lineage: Eukaryota > Metazoa > Chordata > Mammalia > Carnivora > Felidae > Leopardus > Leopardus geoffroyi. The sequence continues at coordinate 54,835,434 of NC_059328.1, forward strand.
CAGTCCTCACATTCCTGTTCATCTCATTTCAGACATAGCCCTGGGCTGCTTAGATATTTCTAAGAATGTCTTCAGGAGGACCAGCTGTTTTATCTCTGAAATCTATGATTATCTCCGCTTAATTAAATCATTGCAGCCCGCATTTGGGGGTAGATGATAATCAGATTTGAAAGAAGCAGGGACCTGCTGAAATGAATGGTCAGCCCTACTGAAGGTTGCCTTAGGGAAATACTGTTTTCACTTGTCTCCTCCCCTCTCCTGTCCTCCCCTCCCCTCTCCCCTTTCTTTCTCCCCTTTCCTTTCCTCTCCTTTTCTTTTCTTTTCTTTTCTTTTCTTTTTTTTTCTTTTCTTTTCTTTTCTTTTCTTTTCTTTTCTTTTCTTTTCTTTTCTTTTCTTTTTTCTTTTCTTTTCTTTTCCCTTCCCTTCCCTTCCCTTCCCTTCCCTTCCCTTCCCTTCCCTTTTCTTTTCTTTTTTCTCTTTCTTTCTCTCTAAAACTTTTTAAGCGTCCAACTTCAGCTCAGGTCATGATCTCACTGTGAGTTTGAGCCCCACGTTAGCCTCTGTGCTTACAGCTCAGAGCCTGGATCCTGCTTCAGATTCTGTGTCTCCCTCTCCCTCTGCCCCTCCCCCATTTGTGCTCTCTCTCATGCATGCTCTCTCTCTCTCAAAAATAAATATTTTAAAACATTTTAAAAAATACAATAAAAACTTTAAAAAAAATTTTTTCCCATCAGATCCCAGGAGAGTCTGAGCTGGAACGACTTATAGGAAAAAAAAAAAATATTGAAAATGGAAGACTCAGATAGAGTGGTTAGCACCAAACCTGGCTGAGGATGCCAGTCATCTGGACCAATTCTAAAAAGAACACAATTTCCCAAAGCCCGCTCTGGAGACAGACTATGTCAGTATTTCAAGGTTTAGCCTGGGAATCACCTTCAGGAAACTGGCATAGTGATCAAGTATCAGCTTTAAATTCAGGCTGGATTAGAAACTGATTTCTAGTATATATCTAGTGTGACTTTGGGCAAACTGTGTAACCTCTTGAGCCTCAGTTTACCCACCTGTAAAATAGAAATAATAACTACTGAATGGGATTGTTGCAAAAATTAAGTGAGATAATATACAAAGTCTCTCATACACTGCCTGATTTACGGTAGATTAAAATAAAATGAAGACCATCCAAATGTCTCCTTGAGACTTAGCAAACAAAGGCAGCCACTGAGGCATTCCTAATGGCACCAGAGGTAAACTGCCTAAGTCTGAATTCTGGCTCTACTAAATCTGTGACCCTGGAAAAGTTACTGAATTTCTGTGTTTCTCATCTGTAAAATAAAATGATCTATTATATATAAAATAATTCTCAGGTCATGAAATTTTGATGAAGATAAAATTAGTTCATGAATGTAAAGTGCTTAGAAAATGTGACTGGTACTCAATGAATATTAACTACAATCATTATCATTATTACTATCTCTTTTAAGACAAGCATCTGTGGAATTATGAATGTTGGGGTGTTCAAGCCGTCTATAGGTTATGATCTATAACAGAGCTGTCCAATAGAAATAGAATGCAAGCCCCATAGGTAGTTTTAAATTTTCTACCAAACACATAAAAAGAAAGATGCAATTAGTTTTAATAATGTACCTTACATAATATCTAAAATATTATAATTTCAACATGTAACCAAATATGAAAATTTATTTACATCATTTTTTTCCAGACAAGTCTGTAAAATCCAGTTTGTATGTTACACATACACACTAACTAGCCACAACGTATCACATCAGACTAGCCACAATCTTAATGCTCAGTAACTTAATGGCTAGTAACTACCATATTAGACAATGCAGAAATTCCAGATCCTAAAGCAAGGCCCCTTACCTTGATGAGCCTCAATTTTTCCATTTGAAAGTACTTTGTCAGCTGGAAAAGGCTATATGGAGTAAGCTTTCTGCTCTCTGTAAAACTTGACTGTCAAATGCAGTGCCATTCTCCCATGGTGAAGTTCCGAAGGTCCTGTGTGATCTGAAACATCACCCAAGAGAACACCAGGTGAACGGGGCTTTCCAACAGTTAGTTGAAAGAGATTTGGGCTCATAATGTTTTGAAAGGCAGGGAAATTTCTAATCCACCTACCATGTTTACTCCTAATGGCAAGACCCTTTGCTTCTACTCTCCATTGACTCTTGAAATTCCTTTGACAACTTCCATTCTACAAGTAAAGGTAAAGTTTAGGTATAAATAACCCTTCCACTCCCTCCGATAACACCCGAATTTGGGGCCCCGTTTCTTCTTAACTCCTAACTTTTCCTGCAAATAATAATCCCAATACTAATAATTTATCAAGAACTTATTCTTTACCTCATCTTATAATTCTTATGATTTACTGCTATCAGATCAATAATTAATTTTCTTATAAGCATCATTTTCATGGCAAGAACACTGAACTTGGAGTCAGAAAGCCTAGATTCAAGTCTATAGGTTCTGCATTTACCACTTATATCTGGAGTGAGACACTAAAACTTCCTGGACATCAGTCTCTTCCTCTATAAGACAGAGACAGTAATACCTCTCTCATAACTTATTATGTATATGAAAGAAATTTATAACTGCAAAGCATTGCAAAACTGTAAAACAGTGTTAAGATATTTAAAAACCACTTCGTGTATGCCATTCTTCTGTTGAACAATTTTCAATAACTCTTCATTGCCTATCGAGTAAAATCAGATACCTTAGTCTAGCATAAAAACTTCTTCAAGATTGCCCTGACCACCCTACTTTTGCAAATTTATTCCACTCTACTCCCTTACTAAAACCTAGTGTTCTAACCAAATAGGACTGGTAGATTGGATATCCTCAAATAGAACTAAATGGTGTGGCATGCATCTAATTTTATACCTTTGTTCATGCGGTTTATTGCTTTACCTTGTTTGTTTTCTTCATCTCCCAAAATTCCATCCATTCTTCTTTACCTGGCCTCCAAATCTCTCTTGATCTCCCTTTCCCCCATGTCTTTAAGATCTATCTGTACTGTCTCTGAACTTTACTTGTATCTTTCTTATGACAGTTGTCAAAATATTTGGGATTCTAGTATTGTTTGGTGCACAGAGGCCTGCAGTAAGGTGCCTGAATACAGTTCTTGAATGAGAGTCGAATAACAAATTCTACATGTGATTTTTTGCAGAAGTCCCCTTGACAGACTGAATGTCCCCAATATTAAAACTAGCCATCTAGGGGCACCTGGTTGGTTCAGCCCATACGGCATGTGACTCTTGATCTCAGGGTCATGAGTTCAAGCACCATTTTGGGCTCGGGGCCTACTTAAAACAAACAAACAAACAAACAAACAACAAAAACAAACAAAAACCTAGCCAGCCTAGAAATCTAATCAAGATATGAATGCAAAAGAAATGGAGAGCCCATTAATTGTGGTAACATTGAATAAATCAGCAAAAAGAAGGTGATTTGTTTGATGACTAGTAAAAAAAGAACCAAGAACAAGAATTCCTGACATAGTTTCTCCAATACTGTCTAGTAGTAAAGGCCCCATTCCTTTTGGTTAATTGATATCCCATCTACTGATATATTGGGCAAGTCAGCAGTGCAAATAATATTTCTTGGGCTTCTACTAGATAATAAATGCTGTGCTGCATAAGAGACCAGGCAAGAAGATAGGCTCCCTTCTCTCAAGAAGGTTATCCAATGGGTGAGATAAACCAAGAGAAATAGTTTAAATGAAATATGGTCAGTTGGAAATAATAGGAAGGGAACTTAATCCAATGTTAAAATATTTAGAAAGCTTTGTAGGGGAGATGACTCTAGGCTGAATCCTAAAAGATAAGTAAAAATTAGCCAGGTGAACAAAGTTGAGAAGGGCACTTCCGACCAATGGAAATACTTGAGAAACAACTACAGTCTCCCATAGTAGTGGAGCTGAGTATATCAGGCTTGAGGAAGCAGCCTAATCATCCAGCTAACTCCCCTGCTCTGATTTCATGCTTACCAAGCAATCTTATGATTATGATTCCTATGATTATGAATCTTATGATTATGAAATTGGTCTCCCATGTAGAGGAATGTGGGATGACCATAAGACATGAGAAACTTCCCATAAGTTATTACTCTCTATAAATTGATTGGTCCCTGACTTCTCAACGTGTTCTTGGGCATTGGACTAGTATGAGTAGAATGAAGTCAAATCACACTGACAAAAAATCACATTCTGGACCTGAAAAACCAAAGTGACCGAGAGTTTTGGTCACCAACCAAATACCACCCTCCTAAAGGCTATCTGATTTCAACTCATGAGCATCTCAAACCCATTTACCTGGCCCCATCTCCACTGCCGTGTCATTCTAACCACCACCACCTCCTGCATAGGTTACTGCAAGAAAATCAATAAAAGTGCTGCTGGCAACTGGCATGAATACTTTACTAGGTGCTGGGTACTGCAGTAAGTTCTTTGATATGGATATTTTGTTTAATCCCCATACAATCTGGTGGGAAAAATATACATCCCTGTGGGAAAGATGAGGAAATTAAGTCTTACAGAGAAGTGAAGTAGCTTGTCCAGGTTCACATTGCTAATGAAATAAATGGCAGAGCCAGAAGTCAAACTTGTATTTGTCTTCCTCCAGATCCTGGGCTTTTAAATACAATTTAACTGGCCTCCTTCCTGCCTTTAGGTTTATTCTTCAAATTGTAGGTACAGTGATCTTTTTAAAATGCAGATTTGGCAAAGCCACTCCTTTGATAAGGCTTCAGAAAGATTTCCCACTGCTTCCAGAACAAAGTCCAAAGTCCCCTCCGTGGCCTTCCTTGGTTCTGTTTGACCTAATCTGAACTACATACTAGTCTTTTTCTCTCTGTGTGTGCCTGCCACATGTACTGCTCTTGGTTCTTTGAGCACAACCTGATGTTCCTCCTGCCTAGAATGTTCTCTTTCCTTTGTACCTAATTCTTATTCCTTTGAATCTCATAACTTTTTGAGGTACACCTTCCCTGAACTCTCTCTGTCACATCTCTGCTTCTCAGACTTTCTGGTCTCCTGTTATCCCTGCACTAAATTCTTAGGACACTCTACACTTCTTACTAGCTTCTCTCCCAATTGTAATTAAATAAGTTCTTGCATAATTGTCTATTTCTGCCAGAATATAGTCTTCAAATAAGCGAAAGCAGTGTCTATAAAATTTACCACTATATCCTTAGAGTTTCAAGCTGAGTCTATGAAAGAATAGGCATGCAGAAAATCTATTCATTAATATGGTGTGTGTATAGGTATATGTGTATATGTATGTATGTATGTGTATATATATATATATTTGTATGTATATAGGTATACATATATGATAATGTATGCATATAGTATATGTGTATGTGTACATATTAATATGATGTGTATATATATATATATATATATATCAGTGTGTGTGTATATATGTGTGTGTATATATTTAAAATGTAGCCATAAAAATGGATGTAGTCATGCATTTGCAACAACATAAATGGATCTAGAAGGTATTGTGCTAAATGAAATAAGTCAGACTGAGAAAGATAAATACCGTATGATGTCACTCATGTGTGGGATCTAAAAGACCAAATGAATACACAAACAAACAAAAAGCAGAATCAGACCTGTCAATACAGAGAACAAACTGATGGTTGTAGGAGGTGGGGGGTGGGGTGGGGCAGGAGGAGAATGGCCACAATGGGTGAAGGGGAGTGAGAGATACAGGCTTCCAGTTATACAATGAATAAGTCACAAGAATAAAAGGCACAGCATAGGGAATGTTGTCAATGATACTATAAAAGCATGGTATGGTGATAGCCAGTAGCTATCCTTGTGATGAATGTAACATAGCCTACAGAGAAGTACACCTGAAACTAATGTTGTACACCTGAAACTAATGTACACCTATGTTGTACACCTGAAACTAATGTAACCCTGTTTGTCAACTATACTCAAATAAGACATTTTTTAAAAACCTGCTAATTAAATATTTATCTGTACTTATAATACACCACATACTATCCTAAGCATTTTACACTTACTTTACTAATTAAAGACTATAATCCATTATACAGATACATATTATTCTCATTACATGGTGAGGAAACTAAGGCATGGAGAAGCTAAGAGACTTTAACTTTACTGTATGAACCCAGGTGGTCTGGTTCCAGATACCAAGCTTTTAACCACTACTGTATATCCTTCATAAATATCTCTTGCATATATTTAGTGTAGCAACTAAATAGCAACTAAATAGTGTTGCTATTAGGATAGCAACTTACCTCCATCTCTAATCACTGCCTTGTGTCACTGTTCTTTAACACTAACACAGATGGGTAATGGAGTTCCTTGAGCACTCTCACATTGATGGTAGGTGTTATTGTCTACACGAGTACAGATTCTCATTAGTAAGTAAACGCCAAACTCAGAGTTCTTCTGAAGAACAGGTTTCTGTGAGGGGAAGGACATTGGAAGAGTGAGAGGTAGGGCAGAAGGGAATGGAGCTTGAGGCTGGCATCTCAGAAACATAGTTTTGTCTAAGCCCACCTGGGTGAAAGCAAAAGTTGGATCATTTGTTTATAACAGGCCCCACAGCTTAGCAAAAGAATACCATGGAATTTAGAATCAGAGAACTTAGGTTTTCTCCTTCCCTGCTGGCTGCCCCCCTTCCCTCTCCCTCCTTCCTTCCTCTCAATCTCTCATCTCTCTCTCTCTCTGTCATAGGATGGCTTTAAGCAAATCATTGGACACCTCCAAGCCTCTATATCCTCACATGCATAATGGAAAAAGTTTAATAATTATAATACAGAATAATAATTTCTATCTCATGGGATTTATTTTTCAAGGAAAACTATGATTTGCAAGGGATGAAAGCACTTGGTAAACTATCAAGGTATATGTATAAAATCTAGTTGTGATTGGAGGTTTTTTTTTTTTTTTAACTTGCAGTCTTAGAGGAGTTTGCTAAAGAAATCAGCATCAAAATGACCTACTTTTCACTGTTATTTCTCTTGAGGGCAGTGAACTTCTTCTTCCATGAATCCACCCACAGTGAAATCCCTGTCATGTGCAATTGCAAAGTTCCATATTTATAAAGACACATTAACAAAATCCTGCCTAGAGAAAGGCCACGTAGGGCTTACAAACTGCCTTTGGAAGCACTCTGTTACAGAATGTAGAAATGTCCTCCAGTTTTGCTGATTTGTTCTAAGAATGCTTTACTCCAGGTTAAAACAACATGCCTTCTTGAAATCTTGCACTCTAACAGGTACATTTCATTTACAAGTATTCATCAAAAGAAAATAAATACCTTCGGACATAAAAACATACAATGAAAAGTATTGCTAATATAAGGAGGAAAATATCATAACCAAGGCCACTAAATAAACAGGCCAATAGCCCCAGCCTGCTACCTTGAAATAAAGAGAGGCTGATTTCCATATGTATGAAACTATTTTGCATTTTAACAAACACTTATTACACTGTGAGGAGCAACAGAGGAATGAAATAAGCCTGCTAACATCAAGGCACAAAGAACCTAGAGAGGACATCTACAGGGCTAGAAGCTTGTGGATAAAGCTAGAGTCATAAGCTGAATACAGAGAATCCAATTAATACACACTTCTCACTTCCAAGGATCAGAAGAGTGGTCTCTTAGTTTTCCTGATGAACGACTTCTTTCATATTTTTTTCCCTGTGGAGCCCTTGCTCTAGAAGTTTTGTCTACAAAAACAAAAACTGTATTTAAAGGTAATAATTAGTCTATCAAGTTAAAATTTTAAGTTATTTTGTAGAAGCCTATTTAATGCTATTTAAGTTATTATGGTATTCACAAATTAAGAGCTAGGGAAGGTCTGAGGATACTTTCCTTTCAATGTCAAGGGTTTGCTTTGTTTTGAGGTTAAGAGTGTGGATTTTTGCTGTGACTCAGTTCTGTGCTCTGCTTTTACAGAGCACACCCAGTAATACGGGGGAAAGCTTCATGCTAGCTTGCCCCCACATCCATGCGCCACCCTGCCATTGCATAAGGTCATTGTATAGTTTGGGTACTGATCAAAGGTACTCAGCCAGGTGATGAGGAGAGCTCATCAATTCATCCCATGCGTCACTTCCCAAGCTTTCTGCCCTAGGGCTACGTCTGCCAAGAGAGGGCACATTTTTCTAATTTTCACCAAGGCACTGTGTAAATTTGGGGCGGGGGCAGGGGAGGGGACGAAGCTGCAAAGGCACCCGGTTGCACAGACTAACCATTTTGGAGAATGGGAAAGGTGTTTCTTATACAGTTATTCAATGCAGTGGACCATGTCTTGTTCATTGTTGTAAACCCCAGCACCTAGCATCATGCTGGGCATGTACTAGACTCTCAATGGAATTTCGTGGAATGAATAAAGGAACAAACAGTTTTCTTGTACAATTCTCTACTTCTGAAAGTCCACTGACCTGGTGTGTCAGATCTGGTGAAAGCAGAATGATATATCAGGCCAGGTCTACATTTAGAAGTGAACACCACTAAACTCTAACCTAGCCAAGAGGCAGCTCCTGTCTGAGGTCATACAGTGGGAGCGACACTCTGGGAGGGGGTGGGGAGGCAAAAGAAATTTCCTGACATGTGCCAAGCACTATACCGAACACTTGGCATATGTCGTTTCCATTCATTCTCACAGCTAGTTTATGCTGTCTTCCTGTTTCACAGGTAAAGAAACAGAGAGGCACGGGCTGCTCACCTTGTCTAAGGTTACACGCCTAGTGAATGAGTGGCAAAGTCAAGATTTATAAACATCTGAGTCAGACTCCAATGGGTTCCACTGGGTTTTGAGGTAGTAGGAGCATCCTGGTCTGTGCAATATAAAACTAACCTGTTTGGGGGGCTGTTTTTCAGATATATTCAAGTTATGTTGAACAAAAGGAAAGGAAATGTGGTGGGTTTTTGTTTTTTTGTTTTTGTTTTTGTTTTTTTAGAAATCCTGTTCTTTGTTTTTGTAAATGGACTTCCCTAGATGGGGATTATCTTAGAAAGCATGCATAAGAAAATCAGAAAGATGGAGAACAGTGTACAAATAACAAGAATAGGAGTCAGTGAATTGTCATGAAATGAACACACTCAGGTAATGAGTAGTCAAAGCAAGAAATGGACCATTACCAGCCCCATAGGAGTCTGTCCTTAAGTCCCTTCCAGTCACTAGCCCTCCACAGTAACTAATATCTAGACTTCTAATATCATAGATTCACTTTTGCCGCTTTTGAACATTATTTAGATTGAATCCCATTTTTATGTGCTTTGCAATATCTGGTTTCTTTTGCTTGACATTTATGTTTATTAGGTCCATCCCTGTTGTTACATGTGGCGGTTGTTCTAATTGGTTTAACCACTACATAGCCTTATGAATAACTACCACCTTCTCTACTGGGAAGAGTTTGATTGTGTGACACTGCTAAATAAAAGATTATTTACATTTCTTTTCTATGTGCTTTCTTTGAGTAGAAAGTGGAATGACTTGATGGATATGTTGCATTTTTTTAAGTTTATTTATTATTTTGAGGTAGAGAGAGAGAGAGAGAGAGAGAGAGAGAGAATGAGTGGGGGAGGGGCAGAGAGAGAGAGAGAGAGGGGCCTAGAGGATCCAAAGCAGGCTCTATACTGACAGCAGAGAGCCTGATGCAGGGTTCAAATTCACGAACCGTGAGATCGTGACCTGAGCCGAAGTCGGACACTTAACCCACTGTGCCACCCAGGTGCCCCTTGATGGATATATTTCTGATACATACGGAACTATCTTAAAATTGCATTTAGAATGATCCCTTATATCAGGAATCTAACATAGTAAAAAACGTAAAAGCTGAGAGTAGAATGGTAGTTACCATGGGCTGAGGAAAAGGGGATTGGGAAGATGTTCGTAGAAAGGTGCATAGTTTAAGATATGCAAAGTAAGTAAGTCCTAAAGACGACTGGATAGCATGGTGCATATAGTTAATAATGTATCATATACTTAAACATTTGTTAAGAAGGTAGGTCTTCTGTTAAATATTCTCGTCACACACACACACAGAGGGAGGAAACTTTGAGAGGTGGTGGTTAAATTAATGATGTTGTTTATGGTGACAGTTTCACAGGTGTATGCTTATCTTCAAACTCATCAAGATGTACACATTACATATGCACAGCTCTTTTGTATGTCATTCGTACCTCAATAAAAAAATTGCATTGAGATGCTGTTTATAGAAAATTTATATTTGGGCTGGAATGTGATGTTTTCACTTGCCAACTTCTCATCTCTGTTAAGGGTGATAGGACTTAGGGTTTCAAAGTTTAAATGATATAGTTGTGTAAATGGCCCCCGTCTACTTTTTCCAGAGACCAGTGAGGTAATAACACTTTACCGCACTGAGTGGAGCTAACCTTTAGTGGCACCTGAGGTTTGTTACCAGCTGGGCCACTGACTTCATTACTTCGTTACTGTTAAAATCTATTTCCATATTTTCCAGCTATGAGGAGCCAGCTCTTTGTGGCCACGCTGAGATTTCTCAGACTTCTGGGTCTGTCTTTTCCAACACCCATCTCTCTCTCTTTCTCTCTCTCTCTCTCTCTCTCTACACACACACACACACACACACACACATTTCTACTAGATTTGTGTGAAAAAAAAAAAACTGGGGAAATTAGAATGTAGGCTAGATATTAGCTGAATTGGGAAATTACTAAAACAGAAAAGGGAAGATCATTACTGAAAAAAATGAATGTTAACGGTTTGTATAGTGTGATCACCACAAACATGCATGAACATACATGCACAAAAGGATTAATAATAGTGAGCTTAGTAAAAATGTGACATTTTTATCATTTCAAATTTTTGTTTCTCCGTAACTTTCTAATTTTCTCTAGTGCACCTGTATCCCGTCTGTAATAATAAATGTGATATTTATCAAATATGCATCATACTTAAAGGTTTACAGTCTGGTTTGTCTGTATCCTCCTATTCTACCTCCCCTGTGAGAATAGGGTGAGTATCTTTACCCTCATTCTCCGGATAAAGAAATTTAGTCTCAGCAATCTTGCGTAACTTGCCTCATGTCCGCCACTGAAGCAAGATAAAGGACCAGAACCATACCAGGTCTCCTGAGTAAATATTGCACAGCCTCTGTGTGCTAATGACTGCGTTAGGTACATCAGAAAAGGGAAGAGGAGACTCAAGAAGTGACCACATTTAAGAAGGCAGTTACACAATTTTAAATAGAAAATATCCAACGGTAAGATTCCACTTTAAATCAGCATTTCCAGGAATCCACGCATTTTCGGCATGGAGCTGAATCTATTTCACAGCCCAAGAAATGGTCTTGCCAGGAATCTTGCTCTAGTAGTTTAACCTCTGACTTCTTGGCTTGTGCCTTAAGGTAATTTAGAGATAATCATACCTCTCCAGTGGCTATCACGGACATGTTGCAAGGATAAATGAGTAGTGTGCTTGGAACTCTTTTGAGAAGAGGGCTTTATGAATGCCACATATTATTACCAGATTAATATTGGCTATAATTATTTACTCATTCTCTCTTCCTGTTTCTCGGGGTCGAATGTAATACCTACCAGACCTGTGAGAGAAAGTGAATCTCCCTTTGCCTCTCTTATTAGAGGGAAAGAGGGAAAGAAGGGAAGAACAGGAGGTTGGTTCTCCCTGCTCCTCTTCCCTTTGGAAATTTTTGATAAATAGGGTCAACCCCATGATCATACATGGTCCCATCACCTGCTCTTATCCCCTTGAGACTTGCTTCTGTGGTATTAAGCATTGTTCCTTCTCCGAGCCATTTTTGCAAGACAGGAAATGACCAACTTCGTGGGCATGCAACCTGGGCAAGAGGCATAGAGCCCCACATCCAGCAGGGCCCCATAGTTGCTGCCTGGAAACGCATGATAATTTTATTTTTGATCTGTGTTTTGTAAATGAAGTCTGATGGGGAAATGGAGTATACTCCAGTGACTTAGAGCCTTGGCTCATATGCTGTCCCACCTTCTTTCTGTCACTTGTTTGCCTCCCCTAGCCTTATTCTCAGCCCACTATTTCCCTGATCCCTGGCACCCCAGGACTCATCCAGCATCCCTCTCCTTGCCACCCATTCTCAGAGGGGGCCTAGGTGCATGTGCAGAGAGGGTCTGAGTTGGGCACGTGTGCCTTGCAAAGTCTCAGATGGGACATGGTAGCAGCCATCCCTGGCCTGGGCTGGCATGGCTATATGGGGTCTTGGTGGGGTGAGCCTCTTGCCCACCCCTGCCCTGGGTATCTAGGTCGCCCCAGTGCAGACCTTGTAATGCCCTTAGGGGCCACCTGTCTGCTGTGGAGTGGGGCATTGGTGCTGTGGGGAAAGGAAGTGTCTGACTTCCCCAGAGCCTGCCCCTGTCTGGGGCACAGCACATCAGTTTGGCAGCTGGCAGAAAGGGGTACCCCAGCGACTTGTGAGCTCTGTCTTGCCCTAAGTCACAGGATGTAGGGCCTGGAATCCTGTGAGGGTCTGCACTCTCCTCATAGTATCCTCATGCCCAAGGAAACACAATATTACAGAGTAAATAAAAAACACCATGCCATTCATTAATTGTGATAAATGTGCCATAGTAACGTAAGATGCTAACAATAGAGAAATATAAATGTGTGGTATGTGGAAACTCTCTACATTAGCTTTGCAGCTTTTCCCTAAATCTAGGGTTATTTTAAAATAAAAGGTTTTTTTAAACAGAAGACAAAAAACAAAGTACTACCATGATAGCTCAGAGAGAGAGAGACTCCAGAAGAAAGAAAAAAAAAAAAAAAAACTTCATGCTTTTATTACCTTCAACAGCACTTTTCCTGCTGTTTGAATAAGGGGCTCTGCAATTTCATTTTGCACTGGACCCTGAAAATTATGTAGCTGATCCTGACCGTAAAACCCTTTGTGGAGTTCACAATTCCTCTCTCTCCCTTCCTATTCTTCCCTACTCCCAAATGCCAGGCCTTTGGGTTATTTTGATTATCATTAATAGTTGTGTTCCGATGCATTGATAATCTGCTAAGAACTAAGAGATAAATATTCTCATCTTTATTTTAAGATGTAGGAAATTGAGGTCCAGGATCACATAGGAAACAGCAGAAGAGAAACTCTAAATGTGTGAGTCTCACTCCAAAGCTGTTGCTCTTCCCACAGGACTGCAGATGCACCATTCAGTCTCTAGATATCCAAATCTCTAGACAGTTGCAGGCTGCTTGGGCATTCCTCTGAGTACTTACTGAGTATCCAGTAGGCACCACGCACTGGATCCAGTGCTAGAATCAGAAGTTATAGTGTGGAAGCCAGTCCTGAGCATCACTGGTCCTTTCCTTTGGCTTTCCCCAGAAGTAGCAGGGGGTTGATGCCCATATACTTAGCCCACTCTGACATCTGTGCAGCCTGCGTTAGTTACTGTGATAAGAAGGGTCCAGAATGAGACACAAACCGAGTTTTAACTATAGATTAACAGTCTGGAAAGGAGCAAATTCTCACTAACTACAACACTAACTTCACAAAAGTTCTCACTTAAAAATATTGTAGCTGACCAGAATAAGAAAGGGCAGTAGAGTAAGGGCCTATCATATCCATTGGCCAGTCACTGGGATCTCACGACTGTCCTAAGCCTAGGAGCGCAGATGTGCTTGTTCTGGGTAATAGTGAATGAGCTGTGGAGGTAACCCTTTACTGCTGGATCTTTGAAGAGTCCTCCTTCTTCCTAGTCCTTCTGCTGTTACGATTATTGTATTTCCTTTGTCAGCCCAGAGTGGAAATTGGATCCCTTTTTTCCCCTCTTCATGAAGGAGAAATGTGATAGATCATCTCATGGTCATGTTGCATATCGGCCAATTCAAAAGGCTCTGAGCATCTTAGTTACTGAGAACCACAAGTTGCGATATGGAAGACATGAAGGTAGTAAGGCCCAAGTAGCTGGGAAATGGTTGGACCTTGTCTCTGATAAGAGGCTGGGAAAGAGGATGGGGGGGGGTTCTGGCACTTCAGGGAAAGCTTCGTTGGAAGAAGTGATCCTCTGGAAGGAAATAGAGGAGACAAGGGGGTGTGTTTGACACCCTAGACAGTAAGTGAGGAGCTTCTGCCTGTTGAAGCAGCATAACAAAATTGAAGGGGAAAGGAGGGAAGGGATGTGTAAGTCTGGCTTGAAATGAGTTTTACTAAAAACGCCTCAGTTCTTGTCTGCACATTTTTGCGGAGTGTGAAAAAAATAGAGGAAGTCACCTCCAATGGTTTTGTGGCTTTTTAAGTATGACATACAGGATATTGAATTTTAACCCCTCGTTATCCTAGCGTCTGCGTATTTGAGGGATAAATGAAAGATCTATTCTTTGAAATGTGCGTCTGTGATCAAGCGATTCTAGTCCGTTGGAATCACTCTTTTACTCATTCTCTTTTCTGCTTCCTACTTAGTATGAATGTCTCACACACAGAATTATTCAAGTAACAATAAGAGGCTATGTGGTCTCCCTTGGATTTCTGTATGAACATATGAAAAATATATTCTAAATTTAACAGGAATGTGTGTAATCTTTTCTGTAATAGAAGTCCACACAAGATTTTTAAATTTTATTAGCACCTGTTGTGTGCCCGCTTTCCAGAAGGCTTGATAGAATTAATGAATGCTGTTCCCCTCAAAACCAGTCATGTATGCAGGAGAGTCTGGCTGACTTTTATAACTGTTGCATCATTAATTCATCTAGCATTTATAAAGTCAATTCCGTGTTTATTAACATAGAGTGCTTAAGTCAATAATGTTGAATATTAGACTCTTGGGTATGGAAGGACACGTTTTGAACATTCAGAAAGATCTTTATTATCCAGCAAAAGTATGATCTTGAAGACAATATTTTTTAATGGACTACTGAGAAATATTTCCAGAAAGTCTAGAGTCCCACCACCACAAAGCACAGCCCCTGGCTTTAATCAAAGTGAAAATCCGCAGTGTTCACATCTGGCTCCACCTGAAAGTCCGGTTCAGAATTTCCCTGTGACCCTGGCAGTGGCAGAAGAGAAGTTTTAGCTTCGTTTAGTATAACAAGAGCTGAGACTCCAGGCCAATAAACGTGTTCCCGTAAAACTCCAGTTTCTCTTAGACAGAAGTCTTATCAGGGAAACCTCATCTTAAAGGAGAGATTCAGAAGAGGGGAGACTAGCCTACACCTCTTGCTAGTGCGGGTCAATGTGTGCTGAATTACAAGTCTCCAACATGTACACATCCCCCTGAATGAATGAATGACTGCCTAGACTTCCAAAGTCACTGTCAGCAGCACCCCCTCCCCCAGCCCCGCGCCCAAATGTTTCATTTAGAAGAAAAGCAAATGAGAAAATGCTTTCCTCATTTCTGCTCCAGACTGCAAACCCTCAGAAATGACATCACGCACCCTGAAGAGCCCCGGGATGACTAAGGCAGAGAGAGCCTGAGAAAACTCACTGCTTCTGCCTTTAGTTTTAGGACACATGTATGCAGATGAGCCTCTAAGAGATGTTTCCCCGCCTTCTTCCTCGGAGGAAGTTTCTTGGTAGATCAGGGACACCTCATCCAAGCGGGGGGTGAGGGGGGGGGGGATGGTGGTGAAAACTTGGCACCAGCCACCCCAGGCAGAGCACCGCGGTGATTTGTTCTCCTGGTGGAGAGAGCTGGAAGGAAGGAGTCAGCGCGCAAATAATGAAGGAGCACGGGGCCACCTTCAGTAGCTCCGGAATCAGCGGCGGCGGCGGGGACTCGGCTATGGACAGCCTGCAGCCGCTCCAGCCTAACTACATGCCTGTGTGTTTGTTTGCAGAAGAATCTTATCAAAAATTAGCAATGGAAACGCTGGAGGAATTGGACTGGTGCTTAGACCAGCTAGAGACCATCCAGACCTACCGCTCTGTCAGTGAGATGGCTTCTAACAAGGTAAGGGTGACCGTTTATTCACTCGAGCTCCCCGGCGTCCCCTGGGCTCCCCCAGGCCTCTGCCCGCAGCCTGGGGTGCATCCGAGGACGCGGCGTGAGAACGGGTTTGCTGAGCCTGCCTCGGAGGGTTCTGTCCCCAAGTGCCACACTTTGCTGGTGTCTTGATGCTGCAGCAAAAGTTAAAAATCCTCCATCCGCTTTCATGCCCAGAAACCAACTTCTTTGTTAGTGATGTAGTTTGGAATTTGTTTAAGGGGAGAGGTGCTTATTAACTGTACAAATGAAAATCCTTTAAAAAAGAAAAACCGCTGTCAGGAAGATAAAATCTGAATGAATTCATAGGGTAAAATGGTAACACGCTGCATTGCAACCAGGTGTTAGACATATTTTTTTGAACAAGGAAATAATGTGATCTCCATGTATCAATGGAGAGAATGGTTCTCCCTGAAGTTCTATTAATTCTGAAATTCTTCTCAGAAGGACATTCTGGGATCTCTAACATTTCTTTTGTGATGCTGGCATGACCTAAGATTAAAAAGAAGAGAGAAAGAAAGAAAGAAAGAAAGAAAGAAAGAAAGAAAGAAAGAAAGAAAGAAAATACTCTGTCTCCCAAAAAAGAAAGTTATTTTTTAAAAGTTTGCTGCTTTTCAAAGTGGACTTATTTGAGATTAACTTCCACCCATACTGCAAAGAAATAGTTTTACTTACAATCCCCAGACAAAACTTAGTGTTGAAGAGTTTTAATTATCTGTCATTGTATCATTTGTTTAATTAACACCTGGATTTAGAGTGCTAATTTATGTAGTGAGAGTTGTTGCTTTTTGTTTGTTTGTTCCCCCCCCTTGGAGAATGTTAACTTTATAAATATATATGATGTGTGTGTATGTATGTATATATTTATTGTTGTTGGTTTTTGTGGAAAACTTTAACACTACACCTTTATAAGTGTATATCTTAAAAATCCCCAATCATCTTAGCCTGAAGAATTGTCTTACTATCTTACGGTTCTGGTGCTGGGAAGAGATTTTGCTCCACACCTGCCAACATGCCCTTTCCAGCCCTGAGGTTCCCTGGTGAATGTGTGTCCCTCCTTCCTCTTTCTGACGTTAAAAGTATCACCTTCCTATCAAGGCTTACTGACTCCTGCTTGAGGGATCTGAGTGCCGGGAGCCCTGTGTCCTTAGGAGGTCTTGAAGGGGCCTGGGAGTGTGGGGATAGACTCTTCTTAACTCTTGTTTCTTGGTTAATGAAAGGGCAAAAAATAAAATAAGTCTCTTTCTCAAATTGTAGTTCAGATTCAAGTTGGAAAAACAAAAGAAAACTTTTGAGATTTAACTATTTACTGACTTTTTTCGGAAGTTCTCAACTGAAAACTAAATTCTGGGATTTTCCAGGCTGTTGTAAACTTGACCAACTGCTTCCCCACGAGGAGGGCTTAACTGCGTAACTTCTCTAAAGCACACTGGACTCCAAGTAGGAAGATTTTCACACATGCTTTAGCCTGCTTCGGAGCATTAACAGATCCTTTGTTCACTGCATGTTGTGAGCATTGATGCCCATACAAGATGTAGGTCCAATATTTAGGGGTAGTTTTTTAGCAGCTTTCACCATAAAAAACATGCTGAACTTTCTTCTTGAGTTACTAAGATAAAGTAGACAACTAACTCCAGGGAACAGAAAGAGTATACACTGAGAAACTGCAAACTGTCCTTATTTTTCATTTGGAGTGTTGATGCCTTATAAATTCTAACCAGGTCTGTGTCTGGAGTGCTGAAATGACACATTATTTTATAAATGTATTTACAAATTGTTCCTAATCAGTGTAATGGTCAATAAGGCTCTAAGACCAAAGACTGTGTAGGTCCCGGTGAGAATTCCAATCGTTTAAGGCTTCCGCTCCTCCTTTATGGTATCCTGTGCAGGAAGCAATGAAAGCTGAATAGAGCTAACCCTAAAGAAAGGGCTAAACTTTAATGCTGACACAGTTAGCTTAAGGACAAGGCATGCAGTTTCACCTATTTTTGATATGTGCAGTGGAGAGGTTGTAGGGCAAAGCAATTATCCAGTAGATGAATAATGCTCAGCTGACAGCCAAAGTCAATTTCATTTGTAAAAAGATCTCCTTCTCTTTCTATTCACTCAGTGACCTTTTTCCCCCCAGAATCTTGATTAGCCAGATAATTGTTTCAGGTAAGGCTTAATCTGTGGCACATATAATATAATATAATATAATATAATATAATATAATAATAATATTTTGTGGCCACCAAAAAGAAATTGATCTGTATCCATTTTCTGGGAATTGAATTATTTGTGGTAAAAATAAAATTCCACATTTATTTTTAAATGTGGTTGAAATTATTTGAACGTTCCATCCAAGTCACTGTTTAAAAATACAGTCATCATCATCATTATCATTATCACGCCTATGTAGTTGTATCTGGTCATTTTTGGCAGTCTTGGCAAATCTCTGAGTTGATAGACTTGGAAGTGAGTCTGAAGATGTTCTATACAGGGAAGTATGTGAAAAGCATAGGCTTTGGAGTCAAAAGATCATAGTTCAAATCCTGTCTCTATCATTGACTAGCTACTTGACCTTGGCTAACTTACTTAACTGTTCTAAGACTGAATTTTCTCATCTGTAAAGCAAGTACAAAGTGTAAAAGTGGTACCCTACCTTACTGGGTTACTGTAAAGATTTAATGAGATAATGCATCTGAAACCTTCAGCAAGGCACCTGATGTGTAGTAATAATTAATAAACCATAACTTGTTGATAGCATTTACTACATCTTTGCAAAAATTATGGGTCCTTAGTTCTGATCAGCTAAGCGATTACTGAGTTTTTACCGACTCAACAGTGGTGATGGGAAAACCAGTGTTTTATGTTGGGGGTGTCTGGGAACATGCAAATGGTTGAGCATTGACTGTGTCTAGTAGAGAAAAAGGAAGCAGTCTTTCATATTTACCCATCTGGGTAGGGTTGTGTGTTTATTGTTTTTTCTTCACCCTTTTATATTTTGAAGAAAATTGTGACATCAAAGATTATAACTGGCTTTCCCAAGTGTGCTTCAGAGCCTGAGAGTTAGACAAGGAACTGTTTCTGTGACTTCTAGAAACATAGACTTCTCCTTGGCCCCAATTTCCCTCATCCCTTAATACTGGCCCCAGGCCAAATGGAATTCCAGAATTACAGAGAAAGATGCAGCCAGGTGGGATAATACGGCAGGTTATTTTTCCCCAAAATGACGAGATGAAATAAATGAAGCAGTTTTATGAGGCAATGACATTGTTTTTCAAGATGAAAAGAATGTCAAGGGAACCTTCTGCCAGCAGCCCAGGTTCAGTTAGACATGTTAGAGCTGTTTTCTGTAACAACAGATTGGCTTCTTAGACTTGTTCATTAATTTTTGTTTCAACTCTTATCACCTCTTGAATTAGAAGAATTGTCATACACTTCAGCGAAATGCATCAGAGCATGAGTTCCTCAGTGGCAAAACAGTCAGATGTTTTGAAAACAGGATGCTTTGGCTGTGCCGTGTAAAAAGAGGAACGGAAAGAGAAACAGTATAGCAAGGAAGAAAGCAAATAGCCTCAGCAGGATCCCCGGCCCAACAACGGCATAAACACTGACCTATCTTCCTGACCTTCACTGTGGCTCAGTTCCTGACCTCGTGTCACCAAAGCCAACCAACGTCATTGGAGGAGGATAGGAGGAATGGCACAGCTGCTGTGCGGGTGACTAGAATTTCCTGTCTCCTTCCTGACAGACTCAGTCAGAAAAGTACAGAGTTGCAACAACAGTAGCTGAGGAAGGACCTGCACAAAACAATCCCAGTCAGGCGTAGTTGTGAATGACAAGGAAAGGGAGCTTTGACTGAGAAGTGGAGTCTCTCGCCTAAACTTTTCGGGTGAAAGTTTTCAGAGGGGTCATTTATACCCAGCATGTTGAATGTTTTTCAAAAGATGAACATGCTGTGGTATTTAGCAAGGAGCTATGTTCAAGCAACTTACTGCTCTCCTAACTTCCCCACAAACATCTCCATTATCCTTTTCTTTCTTGGCTAGCTTGGCCCCCCAGGGCTGTTTTATGTGTAGGACAAAGGTGAAAATAGATGTTTCATTGTTGAAAAGAGCCGTCCTCCTTAATACAAGTAGTCTCTTTAGAATGAAGGAGCAGGACCCAGCACTTCAGTCAGTGTTTGCTAAGGAAATCTGTAAGATAGGAATGGGAGATAGAAAGTCTTTTTTCTCTGAAGGCCTCATGGAGACAGCTGCAGATAGCATCACAGGGGAAGTGAGTCCTTCTGGCAATGCAGGTTTATTTTTCCGGTTCTTCAGGTGTGTCCATACCAGAGTACTGAACTACTGAACCTTTGTAAAGGCAAATAATTGCCTGTGCTCTTGGGTGGGAGAGAATAAACTCATCTGATTCCACCAGCTTGGAGCCACCTGGGATCCAAGCTGCGTGATACTGGAATGTGATCATGATGGGCCGGTTGCCCTGTAATTGGGTGAGTCCTTTTTTCTATTTAACTGAAAAATCGATAAATATGAGACATGTTGGATCCAGCAGAACCATAAAGGACATAGATTGTGTTGGTCAACAGGTTCACCTTAGAGCTCGGTCAGGAAGGTGATAGGCAGGTGACCAATTACTGAAGGGGATTAATTCCACTTTTGCCCAAAGTTACATGATAGGACTAGAGCATTGCCACGCTTAGGGCAAGAGGGGTCCTTTCCCAGGACCCTTTGCCTTGAGAGGGCCCTAGACTGGTCTTCCTCCCGCTACGCTCTGCTCCAGGAGGTGAGAAGGCAGGCGGGCTAACGGGCAGCTGTGCTTCCTGCCCCAGACTACACTGCATCCAACGGGCCCCGTACGTTCTCTACACAGTGGCTCTGAACCCACTTCCAGGGCCTGTACAGGCCTCTTTCCTGGATATGTTGCAGGAATTCACACCCTTAGGCCCAAGGAGTAGCCAAGAGGCAGCAGTCCGGCTTGGAAGAGGTGTGTGGGAGGAACTTGAACATGCAGGCTGTGGCAGAGGGTGCACAAAAGCTTGCACATGGGTTCCTCGGAGAAGAAATGGGACAGGGCGTGGTCCAGGAGCTAGGTCCCCCCTGCACTGCTATGACCAGGAATGCACATTTCATGCTGGCCTTCCAAGCTGCTAGGAAGGGGTGTCTGTCGAGGTGGGAGTATTGGAGGTAGCTCGAATTGTATCTTTATCTGTTTAAACTTACGTATGTGGCCTCATGAATGCCAGAGGTGACCCGGATTAGAGGGCAGACTAGAATGAAAATCAGTTCTGACGGCCAGGTGGGGCACTCGAATGTTTTCCATCCAACTTTTCTCACTTTCCTCCCAGATGTATATAGAACTGGAGGCAGCAAAGGGAAAAGAGCCTACAGGTACAAGCCATGAGTTTGAGTTCTAGCTATGCCTCCATTGAGGGACATTATCTTAAACAGTCAAATCATTTTGAAACCTTGCCTTTCTTTATCTACAAAACAAAACAGTTGGAGAAGGCTATTTCCATGGTCTCCTGCAGCTCTTGTGTTTGTTGTTGGGGCAGTAATAGACAACCAAACTCCTTTTACAAGTGTATGTGTGCAGACATGTGCTAAGCTCCTTACTGACATTCTGTCATTAATACTCTCAGCAGCCCTTTGGAATAGGTATATTATTATCTTGATTTTACAATAAAGTGAGATTTAAAGAGTTGAATTAAATTGCCTAGGGTAAAGAAGAGAGCAGGATTCACACTCAGGGCCATCTGACTCACCGTCATTGATCCCAATGGGACAGATAAATATAGACATATAGAAGTATTTAATAACCCTCGCAAGAAAATTTTGTCATTTCTGGGATGTCTTATTCTTCTAACTCTGGACATCATTGCTTGTTTAGGTCTAGGTCAAAATCCTAGTCTGCAGATTCCATCCTCTAGGCCTCCAGACCAGCCCTTAATAATCTTAAACTCAATCTTCCTGGCTGGGAAATAGTGTCTTTTAACATAGAAGAGGGAGAAGAATAACCATAGTTATAGAAAATGGTTGTAAAGCACTCATCAAAAATGTGAATAACCGTATTAAACTAATCTGATGCCTATTGTGGGCCAGATTACTAAATTCAGGATCTATTTGTTTCCAAAATTCTCCATCATGGCCTAAGAGAAGACAGTGAAATTTTGTTTAAAAGACAACCTACCCCCAAATTCCCTTTTTATTCACCCCACAACATAAAAAGAAAATGGAGAGAGGCTATTCTTTTTTAAAAAAAAAACATCATTCAAATTTAATTGGGGCAATTTCATCATATATTACATCTTTTCTAGCATATGCCCTAAGACCATGAAACAGAAGAGCATTGCTTCAGTAGCAATAATTAATATAGGGAAATTTCTAAGCCGTATTATTTGATGTGTGAAACTAAGGCAGAAGGAAAAAAAATTAAGTTTCCTTACAACTTACAGCCCGTTGACAAGTCCTTGAGACAGGCAGAGTGGCATCCTCTAGGAGGAGTTCAGCTGCCTCAATGATGACACTTTGCTAAGGGCAAAGGCAATCTCAGCCCAATCCCCAATATCCTGTAAGTCTACTTAAACATATAAAAATTTCTTTGGAAACTTCCTTTATCTCTATCCCCCAGAATATATGTTGGCTATCATACTCCAAGCTTATGGCCCATTGATATACATCTGAAGGGTCTCATGACTGAGTTTTTACTCAATAGTGATAAATGACCTTTCCCTAACAGCAGCTAGCCCCTCAAGGTCCTGGAAACCTTGCTTCCAAAATACCTTAAGAGACTTACACTATCGCTACCCACCTCCCAGCCTAAAAGTATACAATCCGTCACTCTTCACAACCCCAGTGCAGCTCTTTCTGTCCACGGGTCCTGTCCCCATGCTTTAATAAAACCACCTTTCTGCGCTGAAGACATCTCAAGAATTCTTTCTTGGCTGTCAGCTCCCAACACCATTATCAACCATATCATTATTGAGAGTGTATTGCGTGTTCTAAGTTTTACTCTTTGAAAACTTAACAAATCAAAGATTTTGAAAGTGTAGTGCTTTGAAATACGTTTGATTTTTAATCTATTTTGCTTAACTTAAATATTTCTGCACTGATATTTACAGAACCATTTCCTTCATTGAGTTCCAATCCATGTACCCCAGTCTTTCTGCTAATTCATTTGAAGGTCCCCACATGATCAAATCCTTAAAAATAAAGCAGAAATGAAGTGAGGGCACATTACCTTTGCCTGTTGCACCTCAGGCCAGCTGATAAGACAGCACTATATTATCAATATCTGATAAATACATCATTTTAGGGGAGCCTTTCATTCCATATGAAAAACAAATCAGATAACTATATTTAGAGTATCACATATAAATCCAGAACACTAGTTTTGAAAAATAGAATTACATATATTAACGGAATAAATGTCTATTTCATACTTTTTATACTTCTTCCGTGTCTTTTTTTTTTTCTTTTAGATAGAATGTGTTCCAATCTGAAAAACTTCCAAAATCGGTGCCATTATTATCTATGAAAGAAAAGCCAGGGGTGGAGCTTACTCTTGTGCTATTTTTCCAAAACACTTTACGTCTAAGTAAGAGTGTGCTCAGCAAATGGAGATCCATCAGCATTCTGGAAGCCAGGACTTGCCAAACCAAAGATACTCGGGCAGACTTGTGCCACAGTCAATAGATTTCACGCTCTTGAAGGCACTATGCCAATAGTGGATGTGCATCCCAGCACATCTCTCCACTTAGCATTTTTCAGGAACCTGTCAGCCCCTCTCTGACTTGCCCATTTGTACGTGATGTTTCCCTCAACTGGTGCCAAACTGTTTAGTCTCCTGGATATTTTACTGTAACTTCCTTTGTTTGATTTACTTTAAAGTAGCCAAGTGTTTCCACAAAGAAAGGGCTGTTAAGTTATTTAGAAATGAAGAAGACAGTAAAACTTCTGTTTCTTTTGTTTCTGTTTTGGGAAGTGCCTGATAATCTTTTTCTCTTTAAGAAATACCCGATAGTCTTTTTCTTTTTATGGAGCAGAGTTTAAAGTCTATAAATCATGCATTTCTGCTCATCAGTCCTGTGTTTCCTTCTGCTAATTACTTGCAACTTAAAAATATACCACTTCTGAAACCTAAAGCCTTCAGAGACTGAAGTTTAGTGAATGTATTGAAAATAAATTTCATCTTCATGGCTCAATTTTACCGTTTTATATTTTTTAGTGGTTCAATGTATGGCAACCTTGAAAGTATACCTTTAAAACTTTAAATGGCCAAGTTTCCTTCACTCTTTGCTAGCAGCATAGTGCATAATGCTATAACCTTCAGCAGTTGTAAAGATGAACTTTGAGTACAGATACCAGGTCGTAAAAGTGATTAAATGAATTTAAAAAATTTAGATTTAGGATGAGAGTTTTGTCATTTGCTATCTGAAGAGGTAAATTTTAATGAGTTGTTTTGGAAAGAAAACAGTAGAAGAGAAGTCATCATCGAATAAAAATATCTTTCCAACTCAACCAAATAGGCTGTGTGCCAAAGCTGATTAGACAGGGCAAGGTGAAGTGGTAATTTGGCAACTATTTAATGACTTTGATCAGTATGGATGGTGAAAGTTGATAAATCAAGCCAAAAAAACATTGAAATATATTCTTTCCAGTTATAGTCACACATGGTTGCATTAAACAAAATCCCAGAACTTTAAGCCTAAAAGAGAACCTAAGGTATCATTGATTTTGAAGACTACATTTTAGAGATGAGGACTAAATAATCTAATACACTCCAGATCTTTGCAAATATAAAACACAATCTAAATGAAAGGTAATTTCATTATGACACGACTTCTCCAGAGCCGTAAGGTTAATTAATGGAAGATTAAGGTAGTAAAATACAGGTCTGATTACAAATCCAGTTTGCTGTTCATCTTCAGCAAAAGGCTGATTGCAGTTAAGACGGGGGACATTCCCTCTAACATTTCCACTGATCTTTAACCTTCTCATTGCCCTTCTCATTACCTTTCTTGAGTAAAAGCTATACATGTCTTAATCACTTCAAGTAAAGAGAACTAAATTAGTATTCCTGAAAATTGTGTGCTCAAAGTCTAGCAGAAAGTATTTGAAATGAGTTACTTTAAGTGCCCTTGGCATTTTTTTTTTCACTTTTTGCTGTTTTAATTTCTGAATTAAAAATATATATATATATGTATGGGGTGCCTGGGTGGCTCTGTAGGTTACGTGTCCGACTTCGGCTCTGGTCACGATCTCAGTTTGTGAGTTCGAGCCCCGCATCAGGCTCTGCGCTGACAATGAAGAACCTGCTTGGGATTTTTTCTCTCTCTCTCTGCCTTTCTCTCTGCCCCTCCCCCTTTTGTTCTCTCTCTCCTTCTCTCTCAAAATAAATAACTAAACTTTAAAAAAATGTATGTATATATTATCAATGTATATACCTATATATGTTTGTGTGTATATATGTGTGTGTATATGTATATGTATGTATTTATTTACTATCAGAAAACTATCTCATTTTACAAAGGCGGGCAGGATTACCATTTTTATCCTCACATAATTGAAATGATACTCAAGTTTTAAGTAAGTCCTATTGATCGAAACTGGACTTCCAACTTCCTCTCTACACTTGATATCAGAACATCTATTGAAAACCTGGCTTAAGAATACAAATAAAAATAAACGTTAAAAAAAATTAAAAAAAAAAAAAAAGGGGGCGCCTGGGTGGCTTAGTCGGCTAAGCATCCAACTTCAGCTCAGGCCATGATCTTGCGGTCTGTGAGTTCGAGCCCCACGTCAGGCTCTGTGCTGCCCACTCAGAGCCTGGAGCCTGTTTCGGATTCTGTGCCTCCTTCTCTCTCTCTGATCATCCCCCGTTCATGCTCTGTCTCTCTCTGTCTCAAAAATAAATAAACGTTAAAAAAAAAATTAGAAAAAAAAAAGAATACAAATAAGAGTTTTATGAGAACTTGAGAATGAAGAGATACGCACCTTTATCCTTCTCTTGGTATTCTGTTGCTTTGAAGACTTCCCTTTGGCTCAAATACATCATCAGGCCTATACTAAGAGCCTACACTGACATGCCACACTTTGTGGCTTTCTTTTTTGAAACCTGGCCCAAATTGGTTTGATCAGATTTTTTTAAATCATTCTCTTACCTAACTTATTGGTTAATATCGTAGTTAATATTTTAGTTCTCTGAGGCTTTATTTATGTTTACTCCAGATTTCAGGCTCTTGAGGCCTACAATCATGTTTTGAATTTTTTGAGACTCCATCTATGCTTATGGTAGTAGGACTAAAACGTATCAAAGAGACATAGCTCTATTTCTGTTTAATGGTTAGGAGAAAAGAGGAAAAACTAATGAAGACTTTTGTTCATTGGTGGTAGTCGATTTAGGGTTTATCTTGTTTTAAAAAGCTCTCCCCAAAATTCTTCTTGATTTGGTCATTTAAGAAATTTGTTGACATGAGGACCTTTAATAGATACGAGGACAGGTAATGATGTTGTCACTAGTGGGCACAGTATATTCAAAATGAAAATTTTTTTTTCATATTTTCAAAAAATTTAAATTCATGGAACATACTTAGACTATCTACTGGTAATATGAACTTCCAGTATACTCCTACAGGCCCATTTGATTGTGAGAAGCTAGGGACACAGATTGATCACTAATGATTGTCCTCCAGCTCCTACTCTAGATGTCCCACTCACCGCCCAGACAGGTCAGTTGAATCAGCCAGAACCTACCCATGTAGCCAGGTGAAAGGGCATAGTGCCTGTCCTGCCACAGCCCCTAATCATTTGACTGCTACTGCCGGCTACCTTCTGTAATTGAGTCAGAATGACTTAAATATATCTGCATTTACTGATGGGTATGTTTTTCTTGGACAGGTCCAGTACACTATTTATGTTTGCGACAGGGTGAGGTGCCATTGAATTTTTCCTTGCTGTATTGTAACACTTTTTAAATATTTCTAAATCAGTATGATTTAATTTCAAAAATTTATCTAATTTTGATTACAATAATTAAAAACACTGTTTTGTTAATTCTCTCTCCTATATGTTTAAGGTATTAAAATAAGGTCATTGTCTAATGCTGCATTGTCGGTGGGGCATAGAAAAATTTTCAAACTTAGAAAACCATATATTGCTTTTCAAGAAAGACCTTTTAGAGCCTTTAGTAAATCCTAAAATAAGAGCGTCTTGCCAAAAATAAATAAAAACATGAGCCCCTGGGTAGGAATGGGTTCTTTTTCTTTAAAGTAAGATAATATATTGGGTTAAAATAAGTAAAATAGGAGCTCTTTCTCATACATGCTGGAGAACGTGGACAGAGCCTTCCTGGTGCTGGATGAGATTGTGGATGGCGGGTGAGGACCAGGGCAGGAGAGAAGAGGGGCTGCTCAGGGACACTCACAGCAGGAGGTGCCTTTGAGGTTCAACAGCACTAGATTGTACCAAGCACACTGTTGGCTCTCTGGCCAACTCTTCCCTCCCTGCCCCCCACCCCGGCATATTCCCAGTGCTCCCATCCCCCCACCCCACTCACGAGGATGGAGGTTGATTTCAATGTTAGCCAAAGTCAAGCAAACAAGAAAGTCATCTGATGCTGAACTCTGGCAGACTGTTGAAAGGTAGGGTTTGGGAGAATGGTTTGATCTCCAGTGCCCAGAAAAAAAAAAGGGCAGCACAGGCCCCTGCCCCTCTCTGGAAGATCTCCATCCTGCTCCCTACTGCCTGCATACCTCCCGCTCTTAGAGCTCCATTCCAACCTCAGCTAGATGCGTGACCTGGGCCACTGCTCATTCTGCCTCAGCCTTCCTTTCCTCATCTTTCCGATGGGGATAGGAGACTGACTACCTTCCTCATAAAAAAAAGAAAAAAAAAAAAAAGGAAGAGGAGATATTAGTGAAGAAGAAGTCAGGAAAGATTTTTCTGTTTTGATCACTGCTTTTCAGATCTAGCCCTGAGATCCAGGACTGCTTGCCCAGAGAACTCTGATTCTGCCTGAGGAAACATTAGTTAAGGGGCATTTTGTGGGGATTTTTTAGGTCCATTCCTTCACTTAAAAGCATATTTGCTCTCAAAGTTCCCTATGGTACCAGGATAGAGCATTAAATAAAGGGCCACTTTCTCCAAGTGTATAGCTCTTTGTTATTTTTGTGTTGCCAGATCCAAGGTAGCAAGGTAAGGAGACATACCCGAAGAGTGCTTTCCCGCTTACGCAGAGCTCTCCATGTTATCGTATTCTGATGCTCACCAGGAGGAAAGCATTCATATATCCCCACTTCGGTGTGAAAGCAGGATGCAAGACTGATTTGTCCCTGATTTGTCCAAGCCCTTCAGCTACTAACCGGTGATGCCTAGAATCAAATCTTTTTCTTTTTGCTCCAAAGCCAGATGATTTAAAAATACAAATTAAAGGAGGGGTGCCTGGGTGGCTCCGTCAGTTAAGAGTCCAACTTCGGGTCAGGTCATGATCTCATGAATCGTGGGTTAGAGCGCCGCATCAGGCTCTGTGCTGACAGCTCAGAGCCTGGAGCCTGCTTCAGATTCTGTGTCTCCCTCTCTCTCTGCTCCTCCCATACTCACGCTCTGTCTCTCTCTCTTTCAAAAATAAACATTAAAAAAAATAAATTACAAAATAAAAATTAAAGGGAAATCCACAGGGTAATTTATTATATTCTTATATGGCTTGATAACAAAACCAAGTCTATGTAGTCATAGACTTTGAAAGCTAGAACTCAGTCAAGGTCCCTTCTTGTTTTTTAGACCTCAGCATAGATGTAGATGTAATTTCTTTGGAGAGAACTTCTCTAATTATCTGAACTCGGTACCTTGTTGGTTTTACAATTTGCTATCACAGTTTATGATTTTTAGTTTTTGTTGTGGAACTTAGCTTTTACTCCTCTCCTCCCTTAGACTATAAGGTTTTTGGTGACATGAATTGTGTCTACCTTGTTCACTATTGTAGTTCCAGGATTTAAAATGGCTCTAGGCACATGGTAGGCATTCAAACAAATATCGTTTGCATGAGGCTCAGAAACTTAATCTAATTTGTCCAGAAGCACGTATGTTGTTAGCGGCAAATCCATTAGAACCCAGCCATCCTGTTTCCTGTTGCACAAACACGGTGTTGCTTGCCATGCCCAATTCATTTTGCTAATTGTTCAGCTGAATGAGAACCCCCCCCACCCAATCTGGTTTACAGTGACTCTTCAAAGTACCCTCAGATGCAGCAAACTCTTGCCTCCAAGCCTTCTCCCAAACTCAAAGTCAGACAACAGAGAACAAAGTCATCAGGGCCAAATGCTGTTTCTTTGTGAACAGAAATATGACGCACACCTTGGCTGTTATTTGGCTCGGTGTTGGGGTATTGGTCTACGTTTCTCTTGAAAAGGCTACATCCTGTGGCCAAGAATCTAAGCCCTTCGGAGACAGGCAATGCATGTGCAGCTCTGAACATATCTATGAACACGTGTTGTGTCTGAAACTCAACCTCTCCGCATATCTGTTGTGTCTGGAGTATAGCAGCTTAGTCATTCTGTCATCGTCTGGTTGTGTTTTCTGACATATTGCTGATACTGCTCTCACTGCTATCCCAGCCACATATTCAATTAATTCAGATATGTTACTAGACTGACCTCCACTGTGGCAATCTGAGCAAAATGAATATTTGGTGCCGTTATCATTACACGAGGCAACTTGTGGCCATTCATGGTTTTTGTCAGTATTTGAACAGTTCCAAACTTAATTTGAGGAAATTGGCTACGTCATGGAATCATGAATGGATAGAGTTGGCCACAGCAGGACATCTCAGAATATATATGTAGTTTTTAAAGCTACAGTTTTAACACAAGGCCATTTTGAGTTATAGTTTCATTTGACAGGCTTCATCTATCTTTCTGGCAATTCTGGTTTACACTCCTTAGACTGGTGAATAATCGAAGTGTCACCCAGAGAGCCAGAACTTCTATGAGTAACTCATGTGTCATGTAATCAATATGACATAGCACTGCATCACACCTGCAGTAGCGTGTTGTGGGAATTGTGTAGTTAATTACACCAGCCTCTG
The DNA here is from genome assembly GCF_018350155.1 of Leopardus geoffroyi. Lineage (NCBI taxonomy): Eukaryota > Metazoa > Chordata > Mammalia > Carnivora > Felidae > Leopardus > Leopardus geoffroyi. The sequence goes on from NC_059328.1 coordinate 54,865,463, forward strand.
TCAACAACAAGAGAAGGGTTGAGTTGCCGCAGAGCCGGCTGAAAGCTCCGCCCAAATGCAAACCCATGCGAAGAACGTCCCATAAGCTCAGATTCTTTTAAAATTCAGAGACAAAACTGAGAAACAAAACATCAACTTCAAGTATAAACCCTGTGGAATCAAGCACAAGTGCTGCAGACACTTTGCCAATCGCTTTACATGTTTAATTTCTAACCTTCCATTTTTAAGTTGGAAAAACTTAGTCTCTGACTCAGTGACTTGCCACGTTTCTCAGACTGGGATTTTATTTCCAGACTCAGCTGGATGCTCAGCTGATTGTATGGCATGCTAGTAAGATGTTGAGTTTGCTGTTAGAGGCCTGTTTATGCTATTAGACCCCCCTGGTAAGGCCAGCTGTAATCGGAACCCCCTCTACATCGTGTGTATGACCTACACATCCAGCTCTGAGACTACTTTTATAAGCCTTCCATGAAGTGGCAAACTATATATTTGGGGGTGCACTGTTGTGCAAAGCACTCATCCATCGCTTTTAAATTGTGGTAGCTAATAATAAGAAAATGAAATGTGTGATAAAAATTTTTATAGAATAAAATTAGTTTACGACCACCGTTTTTATCCTTTATATAGTTCAAAACTATGTTCAAGTCTCCCACCTGTGGCACATTCTTCTCAGTTTGCAAATGCAGAGTCTATCGTAGGGATTACCAAAATGCCAAAACTGATCATTTATTCAGGGAATAAAATGATGTGTCTGTGTAGCCCATGGATTTCCTTTATTTATTCGATGGTCCCTAGAGGTGATCCTGGAAATTTCCAGACTGAAGGCCTATCCCAGCCCTGGGAAGTTGTTAACCCAGAAGTAATGATTTCCACAGCAGGCTTTGAAGCATCACATTGTCTTTTATCTCAAAGGGTATGTGACCATAGTTAGCTGAAATCAATATAATTAATTTAAAACACAATATATGCCACATGATGTATTTAAAGGATTAGAGGAGTAATCTCAAAAACCAGCTAGGGTAGATTTTTGTGGCTGCAAAAATATTGGGAATTCTAATAAGGTTATACATAGTGCAGAATTTTAAACAAGCCAGGAGATGGTCCAGTAAAATTGGGTATCAATTCTTAAAGAGAATCATGACCAATACTTATGGAGTTATAAAAAGAAAGCACATGTTTGGGGGGGGCAGTTTTCCTGTTCTGTGTCACTGGCTTTCAAGTCAGATATGAAGGTCCTGTTTTCTGCTAGTCAGTAGAGGACACTAGACTGGATGGTGACCTATGGTAAGTTTTCTAATTTTAAAAGTATAGTAAGTTACAGAACTTCTTGCTGTGAAATGGTTCAGCAGAAACCTTAGTCATCTGCTTTGGAATCACATTAATGCTCCCATGGCCTTAGAACTTGCTTTAGAAGCTTGAGGTTAAATATTAGCCATTAGGCAGAGAAAAAAAATTGTAGACAGCTTAAATGCAAAAACAAAAGGGTAACTAAATAGTGTACTTTGATTCCTTGATTTTTCTTAGTTGCTGCAAGGATTTTTGTCATCTGTTAAAGAAAGGCCTTTGCTATCTTTTGTCAGGCCAACGCCCAAATTTGCCAAAGTACCTCTTTTTTTTTGGTCTATTTCCATTATTAGCCAGATTAAAAGCTAAGGGTCAAATATATAAAATGCAATTGTGAAGCTCCAATAACAGATGCAGTGTTGCTGTGTTTCTTACCAGAGGGAAAGACCTCTGTCAAAAAGAACAAGTTTGAACACTTTAAATTATCTAAAAATATACAATACCTCTACACCTGACAGGGTATATGATTTTGAAATCCAGTCTCTTTATGGGATATTTGGGACCTGCAATATCTAGAACACACTTATACTAAAAAAAAAAAAAATGTTTTCCTAAAATTTAAATATGTCTTTAATAGTGTCTTTTGTCTATTTAATTGTGTCACTGCAGCAGCTTTAAGAATTAAAAGAACGTTAAGTCATGAGAAATTTCTCTAAACATTCTTATGGGAATTACTTTGGGTTAGAAGAGGTCCATTTTTTAGTGTCCCAATAGTGTATACCATATCTCCTCTTAAAATGTTTTCAGAAATTCCAGGAAAAACAGACAGCAGCAAAGAGGATAAATAGGTAGGAAGAAATACTTAATAATTTTGAGGGCCGTTCAAGACCTGCTGTCAAGTTGTAAAGTGTTGTATTTAAATTCTCATTGAGTTTTTGTCAATTCAATGTATGAAAGCACTAATGGTTTGTCCTTCTTTTAAAATGTCACTGGAGCAGGGGCGCCTGGGTGGCTCAGTCGGTTAAGCGTCCAACTTCGGCCCAGGTCATGATCTCACAGTTCGTGAGTTTGAGCCCCGCGTTGGCCTCTGTGCTGACAGCTTGGAGCCTGGAGCCTGCTTCGGATTCTCTGTCTCCCTCTCTCTCTCTCTCTGCCCCTCCCCAACTCATGCTCACACTCTGTCTCTGTCAAAAATAAAGAAACTTAAAAAAAAAATTTTTTTTAATTTTAAATGTCACTGGAGCAGATACTTGTCCTTTAACCAGCAAGTAGAATTTATTCAATTTTAGCTTCATGATAAATGCCAATGTTTTGTTGCAGAATATCCTAGAGATGTTCATGCTTGTTTTTCATTACATATTTGTATGGTTTACTACACCCCTGGGCAGTGAAGAAGAGAATCACTCAATTCTAGTATGTTTAGATGAATTTCTTTCTGATGTGGCACAGGGACAGTTAGAATGACCTAACGTTATCCCCTGGTGTACTGAGGGTTTGCTCCAGAATATTGGCACGGCAGCGCTTGTCTTCTGGGATGGCCCACCATGGAACTGTAGTTTCTATTTTAGTAGATGTTAGTGGACAATGAATGGCATGTTCTTCCATCCTGAACCCTATTACCTATTCACTCAGTTCAATTCCATTTGCCTCTCAAATAAGACAGACAGGTCATTAAAGAAACTGTGACATCACGTTTCAAACGGATGATAGAGAGGGAAAGATAAAAAAAAGGAGACAGGCGATGAGATGCTTACTGTCAGATAATCTGAAATGTTAAGAACTGTGGAAATTGTGAGTTTGATAAAGGGTTCCACAGAAAGTACGCTATATCCCTGCCTTTTGTTTATATCAGATTTGGTAAAGGAAAGTATAGGTGCTTAGAAATTAGAATTCTTCACTTCTTTGGGTCTTCTCTGCATGTAAAATCAGGGGTATGAAAAAAGCAATGTTGAAATAAAATGGCTCCTAGAAGGTAGCCATTTTATAACTAAAGAAACTGTGTCCATCACTGGAAACAACCTGAGCCCCCCCAAGACTCAGTGTATCTTGCACAGAGACTGGAGCCCTCCTTACTAGCACATTTTACTGAACTGTGTGCTGCGGTTGCAACTTCCTCTACCACCGCTAGCATTCTGAGGAGGAATTTTCAGCCCCCTTGCTTTCCTGATGCCCGGGAATTCTGATTAAGTTGTGACTAACAGAGTGTAAAATGTGAGTCAAAATTTAGTCCCTAATAAAGTCATTGTGACTTTAATGACTTTGGTAGTTGTTTCATACTGCAAAAACAGGAAGGTCCCACACAATAAGGCGCCTGTCTCACAGATGGGCTCCTGCGTAGACGGCCACCCACAGGGGAACTGCTGGAGCAGTCTTCCTCTCTTTGGCGCTTTTTTTTTTTCTTTTTTTCTTTTTTTTTTTTTTTTTTAATCCACACAGTTTTCACCTTCAGACTTCAGCGTGAGGTTATCAATAAGAGGAAGGTGCCTGTTTACCTAGTTTTTGATAGGCTGAAGATAGATTGGATCACTAAAGATTCACTCCTCAGTGAAACTCAGGTCACCCCCACACCCCCTCGCGAGCCCAGAGTAGTCTTAAAAGTGTGCTTGATACTAGCCCCTGGTGTTCTTACTCTTCCGAATTTATGTCTTACAAACATAAAACCACCAAGTTTTAGAACTGGGGTGAATCTCTGAGATCCTTCTACATTAAGCCTCCTGTGCAATTAGTGTAACTAAAAACTCTTTACCAAGAGAGCTCCTAGGTTGCCTGTGGATCTCTGCACAAAGCTCAAACCAGAACACTCGTGAAAAATATAGAAAAGTGATCAAGTGTTCCATCATTCCACAAAAAAAAAAAAAAAATGGCTCAGAGGAAAATAACCTCCGTATGTAGCATTGAAGTGAAATCAAAAATTAAACTCATAAAACAAAATGTTCCTATCAAGTGTAATTGAATTTCAGCCTTTGCTATTATGTATTTTAAATAACTTCCCACTCTGAAAGGTAGCCTATTTGAAAACATTCACCTATGATTTTATAAAGAAGATATATCCTAGGCAAGCAAGATTAAATCACTTACAGAGAATAATATCTTTTTCCATTTTCAAAAAATAATTGCAATTTCTAGCGGTGTTCGCAAATCTAGTGTTGGGCGTAAGCTTTAGGAGGCCTTGGAGGAATTTGTGTTACTAAGGGTCCATTCACAAACTGCTTGTCTGTGCTCAAAAGGGGCTCTGGCCATTTCCTCTGGGGACATTATTTCTAGGTAGGCTTTAACAGGGTTTTCTTGTGAAGGCAGATTCTTAACAGAAAAATAGGATCTGTGTACATTAGGTAGTAAAGACACATTTATCTTTGACATAGTGCACTCCTGTTTGTGGATTTCTCTACTGCATTTGACAAAGTAAATAATGTCCGTTCCCTTTCAATCCTGTAACTGCTTGGGACACAGTTTCACTCAGTAGAGCTGTTTTACCTTCCTCTCTGGGCGGAACACACAACTTGCTAAGTAGACAGGGAGATTCCAAGAGTCTTAGAGTATCAAACTCTGGAGGCATGAGAAACGCTTCTTTTCTGTTGCTGGTGACTTATTCTTACAGACTGAAGCATTTCCAATTTGGGTTGTTTTTCTCAGTAGTGTTGAGAGAGTTTTATTTTCTGGGAAATATCAGTTGCTGGTAAGTATCGTGTCCAGACTGTGGGAGGCTGCCACAGAACTTATCGTAGAATCATGACAGGTTCAGATTGAAAGGCTGAGGGCCGAAAACCATGCATCATTTTCATTTTATGTATGAGAGGTGAAGTGACTTCACAGGACTGTTAAGAGAGCTAAGAATGAAAGGATTTGTGTACTACATTGTAGCTGTCTCTGGCTCAACAGAAATAGCCTTCATATGGGAGTCTGACCCTGAAAACCCAACTAAGCCAAATTCTCCAACTGTCTCCTCGGCCTGCGTATCTCAAGCACAGTTCATATCCCGCTCCACTCCTCGGTGTGTTTCATCACACAGGCCAGCACAAACCATTCTAATTGTCCTCTACCTTATTAGAATGTAAAAGATAGCCCTGTCTGCTCCTTGAAGGCCAGGTCTGCCTTTCTTAGTTTATACAGAGCCCAACATAAGTGGGCTCGTCATAAATGCTTTTTGATGAGAGCGATGATCGCCTTAGTCAGTGTGGTTGGGCCCTCCCTTATGGAGGAGGAAAACCACAGGTTGTTGCTAAGCAACATTTTAGGACTGGGTCAGCTTCTGACCTGGCGTGACCTCCATTTGCGTACTTCATCGAGTTAATGTGTTTTATGGTTACCTCAGGACGACTTTGTTTTTGGTGGCATTGGCCATCTGTAAGCATGAGAAGGAGGGAGGTGATATTCATCTCTCGCTTCTTCTGTAGCTTACTCCTTCCCTAAGCAATACAGGAAAGGTGAGGAGTTTGGCTTATTCTCAGCCCTGTAGCTGAGAGGCACTTCCCTGCCCCCACACTGAGCCTGAATGACAGTATATCCCAACAGGATTTTGTGGCAATGGAAGGTCAAAGAAAGAGAGGAAGGAGAAAAGTTTTTCCCTTCTGAGACTTTTATTATTGAATTTCTACCTGCTTCTATATTCTGAGCTAAGGAGCCAATATGACTAATAAAGAACCAGCCCCTCTCTGTCCAGACTGTTAACTGTTGTGGTTAACTCACATGCCTTACTTCATCTGACTATTTCTACTAGGATAGAAGTTCATTAAAAGCATTAAAAGGGGTTTCCCCCTCCCTTTTTTTTTTTTTTTTTTTTTCTGCTCTATCTTTAATGCTTTGCCTGGTATGTTTTAGATGTTCAATAAATATTTATCTAATACATGATAAAATGGTTTTGTTTGATCTAGTACAAATGTGATTGACTCTAAAATCTTCCTAAGTATTTCACAGGCCAAAGGAACCAAACTGAGGATGGGGTGTTTGAATGTTACATTTGGCTAAGTCTTATGCAGAGATATAGTTAAAGGAATCATCTGTCTATGTGCTTTTTTTTCAAGATATTTTTACAGTGCTTCAAGTTAAGTTTCCTCCTTTGCCAGAACTTAGCTGCTTAATCAGAGCATAGAATCCTGCCTTTTCCAGCTTCTAAGTCTTTAGTGTAAGTGCCTGACTTTTGAGAAGTTAAAAATGAGAGGCCATGATGACCAAGCAGGTATGTCTTAAAAAAATAAATAGCTTAGAACTTACACAATTCACCTGGCGTTCAAAACTGCATAGAGGTTCAGTAGCTAAAATGCACTGGCTGAGACCATTGACCCAGGGATCCCTGGTTATTGTTACTAACATATTGTATCGTGGGAAAACACACATATGCAAGCAGGGCTCCCTAGAACCTCTTTGAGGACAAAGCGGAGTGCGGTGGGCCGGGAGGCAACAATGCTAAGCTGCGTTGCCTTCAGCTAGAAAGGCTGGGTCTCCTGGGCACAGGCAGTGGCATGACAGGGGCTTGGATGCTTGAAGTGAAGCCATTGTTGGTGCAGGATGCTCATTTGAAAGGAGAATGCCTCACAGGAAAGAGAGCCAATTGCGTGTGGGGGCTGTTGCCATGGTGCTTTGCTATTGCTTTAACATGCTGTACTTGAACTTCTGGGAGTCCAAGGGTGGGGTAACAGACAGAAGGGAGAAGAAGGGGGGTGGGATGGGCCTGGGAAGCTCACTGCATTAGGGCTCTGGTCTTAGACTTTCCTCTAGCCTGTGCTGTCTAATGCTGACACGGGAAAGGGGGCAGAGGAGGAAGGGAGGGAGGGAGGGAGAGAGAGAGATTGAGAGAGTCTACAGGAAGGGAATGACTTTCTCAACATGTCCTAGATTGCTAGAATGAAATGAAGATTAATTTAACTCCTAGATATTTCTAACATGAATTAGAAGATGTTTAACACTAAAATACCAAAACAGCATAGTCATTCATAACCCAAAGAAATTCACCATGCCTGCAGCAAATGATAGCTTACGTTTCCTAACACATTCCAGATCCTAGATTGAAAAGGTGAAATGTGTTTAATTCATTTGTCGAATGCAACCTAATATGCATATTAGTGAGCTGATGCAGTGGAGAAAATGGCATTCTGCAAATGATTTTTTCAACGTTTATTTATTTTTGGGACAGAGAGAGACAGAGCATGAACGGGGGAGGGGCAGAGAGAGAGGGAGACACAGAATCGGAAACAGGTTCCAGGCTCTGAGCCATCAGCCCAGAGCCTGATGCGGGGCTCGAACTCACAGACCGCGAGATCGTGACCTGGCTGAAGTCGGACGCTTAACCGACTGCGCCACCCAGGCGCCCCTGCAAATGATTTTTTAAATGAAGTGCGTTAATTCTATTCCTATTTGTTTGTGCAAGAAGGCTGAATGCATCGGCACACACTGTTGGTGTGCAAAAAATCCTCCAAAAAGCTAGCTTTTAAAAAAGTACTTGTGTTCTGAAAGCCTAGTCTGAAGACAGCCACAGTTCTAACCTGTTCTCAGTTTTTAAAAAATGTTTAGGAAGTAAATGAATCCAATGCACCATCACTTTGAAAACGTTAGAGTGGCTGAGTGCAGAGAGGGCGGTCTCTGCAGTGGAGAGAGGGTTAAGAACACCTAGTTGAAATGGGGGAGGGTAGGGACTTCGGATTTACTTAAATATTCATGGGGCTTCCTCCATTTTAATCTTCTCCTTTTTAAAAGATGGCTGTGTTTCCCAGTCTGGCAACCCCACAGGAAAGAAGAATTGCTCCTTCCTTGCAGAGTTCAGCTGAGCAGGACTAATCTAGAGTGGAAACCCCTTCGGCCACCAGGACTATTCATAATTCATAAGGGCTGCAAACCAGCCAGCTAAATACATTTAGACAGGCTCTTGCTCCTTCGTGCAATTCCTGATTTCATTACTCTCTCTGCCAGGAAAGAAGCAGCGAGCGTAGGCTTCTTGTAAGAATGGAGTGTGAAGATGGGCTTTGTTTGGATTAGGAAATGCCCTAAATTTTGGAGACTTTGTCTTTTATAAGCTTTGATTATTTTACCACTGAACCTGCAAGGCTTTCCCCATCCTTTCTCGGGACTGCTCTCTCAGAACAGTGAATTCTTTCCGAGGGATTTGTGGATTGTGGCGAGGAGAGCTTTCCAAAATGCCTGAGGCAAACTATTTGTTATCTGTATCTTGGGGTTACATCAAGGTGGGTTAATTTGATTCTGTTCTGTGTCTTTGATAGAATGTGAAACATTTACATCTGTACGCTTTCTGTGAAGTAGCAAACATCTGTAATGATTTCATTTGTGTTGTCACTGAGCCCACTGAGGCTGCTTAGTGTAAAATAACAGCATGTTATATTACATTGTATGTAAATAGACTGTGCTGTATTTTAATTCTATTCTCTTTATGCAGCTCTATTTGTAAAGGATGCATCTTTTTTTCCTCAGTTTTCTCCTAAACTTTTTACATATATCTCCTCTCACATGGTATTTTTGAGTTAATTTCCGATAAATATATTTTAAAAGTTGTTACATTTTCAAGTGAAATTATCATGACTTCTATTAAAATCCCTTTTCCTACGTTTGCGTCCTCAAAAGAAATCAGATGTTAATTCTAACAAATCTTAAGAAAACCTCTTTTCCCTAAGGTGACGTTGGGATGATTTCACATTAAGGAGGCTTTGTACTTTGCAGAAACAGTATCATTTATTTAATGGTACCTGCTCCTCCAATCTCTTGGTTCTTAGTAAAGTTGAAAATATCTGAAGTGATCATTTGCTATTTTTTTAGGTGGTTAACACATTTTTCTTCCTCACACACAGTTCAAGAGAATGCTGAACCGGGAGCTGACACACCTCTCAGAGATGAGCCGATCAGGGAACCAGGTTTCTGAATACATTTCAAATACTTTCTTAGGTAAGATATTAACTGGGAAACCTGTGTCGTAATTGAGATTTTTCAGTATTAATCTCTGCAACCCATCAGTGACATCCCTGTGTGAGTCTGGAATGGGGTGAAGTTACAGAAAAAGCCATTTTCAGTAAGAACGAAGGACAACATTTAAGGTTAAAAAAAAACTAGCAGAAAGATGTTACAAAGAGAAGAAAAGATTGAAAATACCCATCAAAGACAGAAGGTTATTATAGGCTAATTGTATTTCTACGAACCTCAGGTCACCCCTTATCGACCCACCCCCTTCCATCATGGCCAAGACACCTGAAAGGTGGGGTGGGGGCGGGTGTTCAGTCATCTAAATCTGAGGGGCCACCCTATTGGCTCTTTTGACATGGTATTCTTTAAATTCTGCCTATAAGTGGGCTCTGAGCAAAAGATTTCCTCTTAGGTGGTTTGTAAGAGATGTGGTTGGAGAATAACTGTGTGGTGACTTGGCCCAGAGGAATAAGCTTTGGAAATAATTTGACTATTGCTTTGCTGAGTTATTTCATAAAGATAAATGGGAAGAAAAGAATGTTCACATCTCTGAAAGATTTGGCTTTCTGCAAGCTGCATCCTTATCTTCCCAATCTGATGTTTTGATCTATTGTGCTCTGTTGTCACATTGCTGGTATTTAACTCATGACACTGACAGAAAAGATTTGCATCAAAGATCCTCAACTACTGTCAGGCATCCTGTGTGATAATAGGGATTTCTGAGCTCATGTTTAAAGCCATTCTGTTGTATAGTGATATAGTGACCGTATTTGGATTATTTTTTTTCTTTAATAAAGATATGTGGGATAGGCGAATCTGTCCTTCAAGGTAAATGGGTAGCATCTAGATTCTGATTCTGTTGACTTTCAAATACTGCTGAATTATGCTCCTTTACCGAACTCCACTATGCAGGGAAATGACCCATTCTTACAGCTGAACATCACACCTCCCTTCTTTTTGGCATAGCTACACATCATTAAATCCATGAACATTTGCTTTGGGGCCTTATGGAAACACACACCTCTTCTGGTTTTATTTAAAAAAAAAAAAAAAAACAACCCAGTCCTGTTTCTCTAATGCCAGAGCAGTTTCTGCTGTCAGCCAATCAATCTCTGATCAGCCCAATGCAGAGCTCAGGGCAGTGCTCTGCAGCGGACGGGCAGAGGCACGATTAACAAGTGCTTTTCCAACTGTTTCCAGTATGTGGGTGCCTTCGGCACCTGGTTCTCTCCAGCTGCGGTTACAGCACTTTGGTCAAGGAACAAAGGAGAAGAATTTTCATATATCCCAGCTCCAAGGAGACCTAGCATCTAACTGAACCCAAAGTGCTATATACTGATCCTTTTCTTATGCATTAACCCCCTTCATTCCTTTGAAGACAGTCATCCTCCACTGTCCATTTCAAATGTACTCTGCTCTGTGCAACACCCAATTACAGTCGTACAGGGACTGTACATTGAGGAAAACCAATTCTCCAGGTTAATGACTATGGGAGAGAAGAAGAAAATCTTGATTAGTGCAAGAACTCATTTTTGTGCTCATAAACATTGCATTTTAAAATGCCAAAGCTGGGGTGCCTGGGTGGCTCAGTTGGTTAAGCATCCGACTTCGGCTCATGATCTCATGGTTTGTGAGTTCGAGCCCTGTGTCGGTCTGTCTCTGTGCTGACAGCTCAGAGGCTGCAGCCTGCTTCGGATTCTGTGTCTGTGTCTCCCTCTCTCTCTGTCCCTCCCCCGCTCACGCTCTGTCTCTGTCTCCCTCTCTCTCAAAAATAAATAAACATTAAAAAACTTAAAAAAAAAAATAGAATGCCAGGGCTTATCTGTCTTCTCAGAAGAGACTCTCAGGACTGGAATACTGCGGCATGAGCCCTTTGTCATCCGAGACTGTGCAGAAGCAGCTGTCTTACACTTGTAGTCCCTTTCACCATCAGCTTGCCAAGGAAGGCAAGAATTGTTTAGCATACTAATCTTTCTTATCATCGTAGGCTATTAAGTGAGAAAGCTGATAAGATATTAAAGATGAGCTCTCAGGATCAACATTGTGTGTCTCAAGAACAGGCAAAGGTCAACTCTCTCTTGAATATTTCATTTGCCATTTGGCACATCTGTTGAGGAAAACCAATTTTTGGCTTCTCATTAGTCCAAAAAATTAAATTATCAAGAACAAGTTGTTGGGGAAGGTGTTAGAATCTCAATTCTTATAGACTCAGCCTTAGGAAGGTGTGTGTGTGTGTGTGTGTGTGCACGCAAAGTAGACCTGATCAAACACACCAGACAGATTAAAATTTTAAATATTCTTGGGAAAATATAGGGAGAAAAATATCAGTCATATAAACAAAGATACATTATTTGCCTCATCTTACAATGGGAGCACTGGAATAGATGGCATCCAGATCCCTTCCAACTCTACCATTCTAGGACTGTGCTACAGACTGAGTCTTTCAGTTTTGTTAAGACATACCTGGCAGTCTGGATTCTCTGTAATAGACTGTAGGCTTGCAATTTGACAATCCTGAAAAGCAAACAAACAAACCAGACTTGCTTCCAAACTGCAAATGCAAGACATGGAACTCTGAATCGTGTCTTGTGAGTGAATGTCCCTGGAGAAGAAGCATGAATGCGTCTTTCTTTGTAAACTGTCAGATCCGCAAAGGACCCTCATGGCCTTGTCGTCCAATTCCCCCATTTTACTAGAGAGAAAGTGGGCTCAGAAGGGCAAAGGAACCTAGTCAAGATTACCTGGCTATTCTGTTCCTGAGCCAGAGCTAAGGCTTTGCCCTCTTGACTCCCAGACCTAAATATCCTGTCACTTCTTTAACTAAGAAAGAAGGCTGTTAGGAACTCAGACCATCACGTTTAAGGGCATTTACATAATAGGTATATTCTTTTGGAGAAAAGTCTGTAAGAATCAAGATTGTTGGACCTAAAAAATAAAATATGTTTATTAACAGTTCCCAGTAATATAAGAGGGTCTTATCAGAGCACGGCAACCATCTTAGCAAAATATGAGAAGACCTTAGTGCTTTAAGTTAAAATTAAAGAGCATTATTACAGTAAGAGTCATTGAATGTTAAAATGCATCATCTGGGAAGGAGGGGATCGCTTCTCCAGTGATCTGTGAAACTTGTGCTGTTTCCATCTAAAGGATGGTGTCTAGATGGAGGAGTTGAAAGGCAGCAAAAGTCCATTTACCAACCAGGCACTTACTGATGCTTATAGGATCATGAGCTCCAGGTTGCTTGGAGAAGTGAGAGGAAGTGAAGCAGGACCTACAGGGAGGAAGCATAGGTAAAGCAAGATATCTAGATATGATATTATAATTTAGTAAATATTTTTACAAACAGAGAAAAGTCATTCTTTTAAATCCCCTACTGTGTCTCAAAGAGTAGAACATGGAATTTCAACGATGCAAGGAAAACAATCTAGAAATTTTGCATGATTAAATGCTGTGCTCTAATAAGAAAAATACCTCCAGTTATGCCATTAGCAGAGTTTTGACATGACCATTTTTTGCATCTGTTGGTTTTTTTTATTTGTTTTATGCTTATCCGCTATTTCTCCACTGTATTCTAACTGTTCTGTAAGTGTAAATTCACTGTGTTTATGGCAATTCTTTTCGTCTGTGTTTCAGGTTATTTCTACATTACACCGGCTAAACTTTTAACAGAGGAATTCAGAATAGGAATAGGGAAGCCTGTCAGTTGTCCCAGTGCCTGTACAGGGAAACACCCATTAGTGTCAAGTTGGTGCTATCTGTGAATAATGACTTTCTTCTTTATTGTAATGTTCCAGACACAGTAGTGGTTCAGCTCAATTACTGGCTGCTGCAAGGAATCTTTAGTTAACACAGGGGAAAGCTGCCGGTCCCACTAGAGCTTTTTACATCTGCAGCAGCATAGGGGAATCTAACAGTCTCTTTAATCAGACATGAGGAATGGCAAAGCACTGTCGTCGGGAAAGGCACGGGCTATTGTGGCCTTTCGTTCTAGCAAGAAGTAGTAATTATTAGCAGTGAAGTGACGGAGAGAAAAGTAATGTCAAGAATAATATGATATATAGTGCCAGAGATTGTGAGACCAGAAAGAAATTTGTAACAGGAACCTCAGGGCCTGGGTTCCATGTATGCTATTAAGTCACTGTGTCTGGAACTGAGTAATTGCAAAATAAATATCTGTTGAATAAATTGCCCTTTGAGCTTGGGCAGATTGCTGACTTCATCTGAAAAGTGAGGGTGTGGGATTATTATTGGTTCCCAAACCTGGCTCTGATCGTCAGTGTCACTTAGGAAGCCTTTTTAAAAATACTAATTCAGTAGGACTGGGTGGGGCTCATATTTTTCTAAAGTTCCCTGGGTGCTTCTGATGCTGAACCAGGTTGGAAACCCCTAAACCAACTGAAATGACCACTAAAATTCTTGCCTAGGCAAAAGTCATAGACAGATGAGTCTAGGAGCTTCTGGCACCTGAAGATAATAAGGGGACACTAGGGACAGAGAATACCTCTGCTCCCGGTGTTGATGCGTCCATGGCACTGCTTCTGCCTCCCTGTGCTTGCTTTGCTTTGATGAGTTGTCCATGGGGCCCTGGAAGCAGGCAGAGGTCTCTGGGGAAAACATGTGACTATGCCATCATCTTGCAAGAGTTGAAAGCAAATAGTCTGGGTCCCAGCATGCCATCTGGAACCATGTCATTTTCAAATAGAGAAGTTGTCTTTGTCCTCATTTTTACTGTAACAAGCAGAGATGGATGCAGGACCTTGGGAAAGCTGCATTAACTCTTTCAGCCACAGGGTGTCATTTAGTTCAATGAAGTAGCTGTTGAAGCAATTTAATAAATTACTGCCTCAGTGCACACACAAGCATCCCTGTGGCCTGAAAGAATTTGTGCATTTTTTGGGAGTACCCAGGATAAAGGCCCCTGTGAAGTGAAATGGAATATTCGGTTGCTGATACTTTTAATAGCATGAAATAGAGGAAAGAACCTCTATAGGAAGGTAGATGTTTTTGTCGCTAATCCTTCCTCTGCTATTACCTTGTTGTAGCAGAATTTTTTTTTAATGATTAAATGAGGTCAGCATAAATATTTAACAAGCATAAATATTTTAATAAATCTAATGTCTGTTATAAACGAGAGGCATTGTTTATTATTAATTAGTAGAACGAATACAAATAAAGCATGAAGTAACACTGATAGTTTTCCTCTAAACCTCAAATGGTGGTGTAATAAGCCAATGTTTAACGTATTTATTTGAAGATTATAAACCATTTGTTTACCTCACTTATATACTGCTCATCTACGCTGAAATGATGTCATATCCAGTTAAAGTTGTGTGGGTTTTTTAAATTTAAAAAATTAATACAAATATGATCAAATGAGCAGAACATAAAGTTTTTATGCACCTGAGTTTGGCTGCATGAACCTTTTCTATTATATAAACATGTAAGTTATTTACTTAAAAAATTGACATATAAATATTGATGACCTCCCTTGAAAATATAGAAGTATAATTCTAAATTACACTACAAATAGAAGGTATGGGATTGAGTCCTGCCTCCACCACTGCTCAGTTTTTTAGCTCCTCTAGGCCTCAGTTTTCTTAGCAATAAAATGGAGCAAAAAAGTCTCCTATTTTCCCCATCCACCTGACGGATTGTCCTGGAGATCAAGTGAGATAATATATGGCAGTCCTTTATAAGATGTAAAATCCATTACAGGACATTAGAAGTTATTTTGCATATTGCAGTCGGTTCTCATTGGCACACGTGGGCTGAAAACTGTTTCCCTTTGTTGCAGACAAGCAGAATGATGTGGAGATTCCATCACCCACCCAGAAGGACAGAGAGAAAAAGAAAAAGCAACAGCTCATGACGCAGATAAGCGGAGTGAAAAAACTGATGCACAGTTCAAGCTTAAACAATACAAGCATCTCACGCTTTGGAGTCAACACAGAAAATGAAGATCATCTGGCCAAGGTATGCATGAGCTGGGGGTGTGTGTAGCTCTCTGCTCTCCAGCCGGCGGCTGCCCAAAACTATCTACTAGAAAATAGCAGTGATCATGTTGGCTTTGTTATTAAATTGGATGATAAGAAGGCTGGTGTGGCCTCTTTGTCCATTGCTGGGCACCTAATTCAAGACCCTTTTTCTACAACAAAGGACCTTTTATTTTTTTAATTCTGAGCTGGATTTGTAAATGGAAGTTCCTCATGAATGAGAATCCTACCTAAGACACACAGGGAGAATCCATAGGGAGGCCGCAGACAGGATTGAATTGTCCCAGAGGACAGATCCAGGACTATATGCCAAGGACTAGTTGAAGAATCTGCACTGATTGGTAGAGCCAGAGAAGAAATGAGAAAGATTGATAGCACTGACTCAGAGCCCAAACCCCACTGTGGAGGAAGGCATAGAAAGAATTCAGCCATCCCCCAGTGGGGCGCCTAAGGTGACCCCAAGCTCATCTTGGCCTTGTGACACTAGGCGATGACCTTGCTGTGAGCAAACAGACATTCAGTGAGACTTTCTGAGAGATACCATTACAGCAAGGTTGATCTCACATTGGGGCAAGCCCCTGGGGAGAGCCTGGATCCCTTATTCCGGGCAAGAATTCAGAATGGAATAAATTACTCCTTTAATCATAATCTTGGAATAATCCCACAACACAGGACTGAATAATGTTTCTCCCAGGTCTATGTGTAGCCCAAGAGCTCTAAGATGGAATAATCCGCGGTTGGCGTTTTTCATGACCTTTTACATTAAAGCCGGGTTAACTTCTGCACATTCTAGCAGCTGACTCTCCCGTACCTGGCCCTTTGTGATAATAACCAAAGGGCAAAGCAGTTCCCCTGAGATCGTTTTTTAGCTGTTACTAATGGGCCAGTGATCAGTGAAGAGGAGAGACAGGGAAATGGAGCCAGAGGGACTTCTAGCCACTTGAAGCTACCTCTGAATACAGCTTGGTTGAGGACTGATATGGCAAAAACAGGTCAACAACTAACTCTGTAAATTAGACACACACTGTCCTTTTTCTGAAAAAATATACAGAAACATGTAACTAAAATGTAGAGGGCACCCAACCTCCTAGGCCATTCCATCTTCAAATCTTCATGCAACTAGAATACTCTAAATAGACACTCTAAAGACTTAGCCAACCATTGTCCAAAAACTAAATAAAAATAATGACATATGCTGATAAAACTGTACTTACTCCTAAATTCCTCTAATTTTCATTATAGGAGCTGGAAGATCTGAACAAATGGGGCCTTAACATCTTCAATGTGGCTGGATATTCACACAATAGGCCCCTCACATGCATCATGTATGCCATATTCCAGGTGAGTAAAAAGGAGAGAATATTGCTTATTCAATTAGATGGCTCTTAATGATTTTTTTTTCCATCCCAGTTTACTTTGACTTTTCTTCATTTTTGGACATCCACTTATTTATTTTCTAATCCATTTTACTACATAGGAAAGAGACCTCCTAAAGACATTCAAAATCTCATCTGATACATTTGTAACCTACATGATGACTTTAGAAGACCATTACCATTCTGATGTGGCGTATCATAACAGCCTACATGCTGCTGATGTAGCCCAGTCAACCCATGTTCTTCTTTCTACGCCAGCATTAGATGTGAGTAGTTGTGATCTGTTTTGCATAACTGCCCATCCTCTTTAAAATACAAGCTATCCAACATGTAATATATTTACAGAAATAATTGCACCTGCTTGAACTG
Source organism: Leopardus geoffroyi (assembly GCF_018350155.1). Taxonomy (NCBI): domain Eukaryota; kingdom Metazoa; phylum Chordata; class Mammalia; order Carnivora; family Felidae; genus Leopardus; species Leopardus geoffroyi. Next base: position 54,882,387 of record NC_059328.1, read on the forward strand.
GTTCTTTATTATGTATAACATCTATTAATTGGGTTACTAATAACAACGAAAGGCGTTTCTACTCTGCTTCCCAATATCAGCGTAACCCTCTCTTTACATCTCTCACAACTGAAAAATTATTTAATTGTTAAGCAATTAACAGGGTGCTTTATTTTTTATTGTATCTCCAGTATCTGATAAGTGTCCAGTTCATTATCTAGTATGTAGTATATCCCCAATATGCATGTACTGATCTGAATTGCCCACACCATCCCAAGCACTGTGAGAGATAACACAGAAATATAATATAAAATGTCCTACATTGTTCCTGTTAGGTATAACCATCCACAGACTTATCCTCCTAAGAATTCATAAAGGCAATTCTATGAGCTTTTTGAAGAAAAAGTAACTGAATATCTAGAAGTAAGGATTTAATAATGCTGAACCAAAGAGTACCAGTGTTCCCTTTTGCTAGACATCTTGCTAGACAGTGGCTGTGCTCCTTTCTTCGTAGATTAATGCATTTTCATACCCCAACATTAGCAGCAATGTGCCCAGCAGGCCATGATCTTCCTTGACAAACAGCAATGGTAGTCAGATACCTTTAAACTGTGCAGGCTCAATGCAGGAGGGGACTTGCCAACCCCTGTCCAGCCCTACCTACCTTGACAGATTCAGTTTGGAAGGTGAAGAAAGATTAAACTGACTGCAAGTCTATTGCTTGGGTTCCATATTTCCTGAGAAAAGAAATCCAAGAAAACTTGGGGAAGTGACATAGAGCTAAGATTGTTTTATCCCCTAAAGGAGAGAACCAGTATTATTTTTATGTTCTATATAAATTATAGGATTATAGAGTGGGCCAACACGGTTTATCAACTACCCACTGTTATTGATAGGATACCTATTGTGTAGCCAGAAATTGACCACAGGGACCACACATGTTTAGAGAAGGAAGAGCTCAGTGGGTCTTTGAGCAATTAGTCTTCATGAAGAGGTGGAAGCTGAGCTGGCATTTGCAGGATCAGAAGATTTAAGTAATCACAGAGGATGAGGAAAGATATTTCAGCCAGAGCAAGACCATTTAGTCAGAAGGAATATATACCTGCACAAATAGTAGGTTTAAATTATTGTGTACAAGTCAGGGCGGAGGAGGCTTCAAAACATGGCATGAAGGAGTAGAGCAGTGGGGCATTCAGTTTTACTTCTTAAAATGTTCTCAGATCTTGCCCGTAGTAAACAATTACTGGATAAGAATTGAAGGAACGGATGGAAGAATGAGTGAATATATGAAAGCATCTGATCTCACTACAAATTTAGCTTTGGGAAATAACTTATTGCCAGTCTTATGAGTTTAGAATTTAGCCTTTCTTCTGTAAGTTACTGAGCCTGAAAACATGAAGGTTGTTATATGTCAGAGCAGAGCCAGTCTGACTTGCTTCTTTGACTTCTGTGTGCTTGTGTTACATAAGCACCATTCTGCCCTACCACTTGTCCAAGAAACAAACATCAGACCCCATCGGAAGCATGGTGCTAAGGCCTTCCTACAGGCTTGATGTGGGTATGGGCTTCAGCCATTTTTCCTTTCACATGATGATGGATAGAATCTACATTTATTTAATGTATTGAGACATTACATAAATCAGCAGACAGTCCTTCTCCCAGCAAGAGTGAAATGCATACTTTAATATGAAGCTGAATAAGCAGGATACAGGCCAATGGGATACGGAGTTAAATGTGCTCGTTTCGCTCTGCAGGCTGTCTTCACAGATTTGGAAATTCTGGCCGCCATTTTTGCAGCTGCTATCCATGATGTTGATCACCCTGGAGTCTCCAACCAGTTTCTCATCAACACAAGTGAGTTCACTACTAGAACAGTCACTTGAGATGATTGTATGATTCATTGCTTCATTTTTCCCCCTAATGTTTTCATTATGGATGACAATAAGGGTAATAATGAGGTAATCCTCCATTCCACTCAAACCAGTCAGACCTTTCCTGGGTACTGTGTCCAGTCCGGCAACACAATTTTTGAGCTGCGTGGAGAACTTGGAAAGGGTCAGAGGGGAGCCATAAAAAGTACTCAACATTTGGAAAATACAATACGTGAGGAAAGAGTAACAGATGTGGAATTATTCAGTAAGGACAAGGAAAGGCTTGGGGATAATGTGATAATGATTTTCAGTGTTATGCAGGGCTCTCACATAGAATATGGTGACCCACTAGTGTCCCTCTCTACTGAGGAAGCAGGCCCAAATATTGTGTCTGAGCATGGGAACCTCTAAACAGAAATAAAACTAAAAGGAAGCACTGGAATGCTTGGTTTGTAGTAGTGAAGATGACCCCAGTGACATTTAAGGCTGGTCCAGCCTTAGGACCTCAAGCTGTACTCAGTGCTTTTGTCATGCTGAAAATACTTAGTATCCATGGCAGTGAAAATCCATGAATTTGGGGCACATGGGTGGATTGGTCAGTTAAGTGTCCAACTCTTGATTTCAGCTCAGATCATTATCTCACGGTTCATGAGATCGAGCCCCACGTAGGGCTCTGTGCTGACAGTGCAGTGCCTGCTTGGGATTCTCTCTCCCTCTCTCTCTGCCCCTCCCCTGCTCATGCTTGAACGCTCTCTCAAAATAAATAAATCCTAAAAAATAAAATAAAATCCATGAATTTTCTCAGCTAGCGCACTGTTTCTAAATGCTAAAAATGCAAGTACTTTTTCTTCTGAGAATATTGGTTATCTAGTTGTGGTCATAATTAACATCAAGTGTTGATGGTTTTATAGGAATGTTTGAGCTACTTACTATGTAAGAGTCTCTGTCCTACTTTATCAGAATATCTGGATGATCTAGGTGTAGGGTAGATTCCTTATTTAACCTTGTTCTTCTACTGAAAGAATATAAACTTTGGGCAACTACTTGGCTGCTGGATTGTATCAGCTGGCATAATGTGGTGTCACAAATCAAACCGTATATGGGCCAGTTAGCTTCACACAGAAAAGTGGTCTTTCTGTTACAGCCACCTACAACACTAGAGCTCACAAAGCCAGTTTGCAGATCTGGGATTGATCACAGGGTGAACAGGGCAGAAATGTTAAAATGACCTCATATATCCTACCGTCCATTCTGAGACTGTAAGGCAAAGCACACAGTTAAAGCAATGGTATATGAGTGACCACATCTGCAATTAGGAACCTATTGCCATCACTTGGCTATTATTCTTTATTAAGAGAAAATGTTCCTTTCAGAATTTGTTGACCATATTCTCCAGTGCAGACCATGTCTCTGCCTAATGAAAGATGTCTATGACTCTTCTGCGTGAAAGGCAGGCTGGAAGCCATTTCTGAGATATAGGGCCAGAGGACAGAAAATCTGACATCAAAATTGTTCTTAAAAATTATTAATGTTTTGTTACCATGTTTGTAGAAAGTTCCAAAAAAAGCTAAATTATTTGGATAAAACAAAATTCCACACTCACATTATTAATGTCTTTGAAAACCAAAAACTCACAATTGACAGAACTGGGGAACCTACAAGAAAGTGAGATAGTTTGAAAATCCTAATGCATTTGATAAAGTTTAGTAGCATTTTCTGTTTATTCTTTTCCAAAGCAAAAAAGTGTGTGAAGACATAAAGGAAACTACAACTGAGATAAAAATATGCCCTTACCTAATGTTGAATCCTTCATCTGGAGTGAAGAAGGAGAAAAAGACTTTTAAAATACCATGAATTTTAGTCAAAGAGAAAGCTTACGCACCAATATCTATGACAAGCATGATTTGCTTGGGAACGGGCTACTACCTTTTGGACGAGGAAACTGTGTCTCTGATTTTTGACATGTGAATCTTGGTTCCTAACATTTGGAGAGAACTAAATCTGATTTCACACTGAAGTAATGCCAACATTGGAATTATACCCGTTTGTTCTTAAGTCATCCTTTTTCCTTGTTTATTAGATTCAGAACTTGCTTTGATGTATAATGATGAATCTGTGTTGGAAAACCATCACCTTGCCGTGGGTTTCAAACTGCTGCAAGAAGAACACTGTGATATCTTCCAGAATCTCACCAAGAAGCAACGCCAGACACTCAGGAAAATGGTTATCGACATGGTAAGACTTCCTTTCTACATCCCTCACTTACTTTTCCCTGCCAAGGACAAGAAACTCCATTCTCTTCAATGAACTGAGTTTATTGAGAGTTTCGTTGTATTTCTACCCTAGGTGTTAGCAACTGATATGTCCAAACATATGAGCCTGCTGGCAGACCTGAAAACAATGGTGGAAACAAAGAAAGTTACAAGTTCAGGTGTTCTTCTCCTGGACAACTACACGGATCGTATACAGGTATTTGATGAAAGCCTTTGATTTAACACAAAGCCAAACCAAACTAAATTAAACAATTAAAAAATGAAACCAAACGTCAGTTCAGTTAGTTGCATATCTGGTTATTATTGCAACTTGGACTTACTTTAAGAACAAGGAAAATGGACATTCAAGCGTATCCTCTAATTTATGAAGAAAAACATAACGCTATTTATTGAATTTCTTAGTTCTAAAAATAAATGGCAAAATTCATTTGTAATAGGGGATACGTGACTGCTGGGCCCAAAAGCTCGTGTTTGGATATAAATCCCATTGACTTGAAGATTGTTAGGTCTGTTTTGATTATACAAACTGCCATCAGCTGGTCTCTTTCCACAAGTGGAAAATATGAAGACATCTACTTTTGAGTAATTCTTCGCATTTTTTCCAAACTGGGGAAGGGAAATGATGGCAGCATTTGACCTCTAATGTCCCTTCCAGTTTTTACATTCAATGACTATCAGTCTGAGAAGACACACATTTTCCCTTTTGGGACTCCTGTGATAGTAAATAACCAAGTCTGGCCAGCACCATTGTAGGACTGCTTTTTTGTTGTACTCACCACAATTATAAGGCAACTACAGTGTTCTTGGGTTGGGTACCAAGTGTACTAGTACAAGAGGAACGAGATGTTCTGGTAGTATTTACACCTGATTTTCCGGGATTTCTAAAACTTGATGATTTCAGGTCCTTCGCAACATGGTACACTGTGCAGACCTAAGCAACCCCACCAAGTCCTTGGAATTATATCGGCAGTGGACAGACCGCATCATGGAGGAGTTCTTCCAGCAGGGAGACAAAGAGCGGGAGAGGGGAATGGAGATTAGCCCAATGTGTGATAAGCACACAGCTTCTGTGGAAAAATCCCAGGTATCTAATATGCAATTTTCGAAGTTTCTGTGAGCTCTGCAGATTGTAGAACTGGAAGGTTCTATCAAATTCCTGAAGCTATAAGGAAGCAACTACCCATTTAGTTCCATTTTACTCGTGACTCATTTGCCTTCTCCATTATACTCAGTTTCACAGGGTGGAAGCAAAGCAGTCCTCAGAAACCTGTCAAAGTGTGGTCTGTGTATCCTCAAGCAGTTTAGGGAGTTGTCTATGACCTGAACTCAGAGCTACTCAGAGCTACTACCTCCCCACACCCATCTCTCCAGATTTCTCTTACCCCTATCCTTATCCAAGAGCTCTACCCTTCATCCTTGCTTCCCCCACCCTGGGTCTGCTGCCCCTCCATAATCAAGTGCACTGCCAAGTGTGGATTTCATTCCACACACCTCTTCCACCTCACGGTCGATGCCCTGTCCTGTGTCCCCTTCCAAGGTTGCTTCTCCACATCTGAGAACATGTTGACATCTTCTGATCATGTCTAGAGCTACAGATTCCCTATGTGCTGAGGACTAGGGACAATATGCTGGAGTCTAGAGGATGCAGAAATGCCTCAGATACCTCTAGCTGCAGAGTATATAGCACTAGAAGTATCGATATCCCCACAAAGGCTTCAGGACCTGCTGAAATGTTGTGTTTTTCAGAGCAACAAATGACCTGAGCAAGGTAGTCATGATTGAGAATAGGTCTATAGGCTATTCAAGGTCTTTATCACAAAAACATTAGGAGGGCTTTTTGTTAGTGTGTATCCTCTTTCTCCACTATCTGCCACCCCCCAATTTACACATACTTGTAATATCGATGCAGAGTTCCCTTGTAATTATTATTTTGCTGTTTCTTAAAGAAACCCAGTCAAATGAGTTTAATATCTGTGAACGTGCTCTAAAAGGCTAATATACTCTAAAAATGCACGGTAATATTAACTTATCAGGGCCAATTCAAATCCCCTAAAGCCTTAATTAGAATAATGAATTAATTAACTAGAATAATGCCTGTTTATTATCGATAGGTGGTGTTTTATATTTTTATGGTGTTCCATGTGATTTTCTACACATTTCCCCCTACGTGGTCCTATTTGAACCTCCAAACAGCTTTGTGAGATAGAGCAGCTATTTTCCCAGTGTATCAGGTGGAGAAGCTGTCCCCTGGCTCATTTCACCAGCTCTTTAGTGACCCAGCTACCCTCCACCCAGAGCTCTTTACTCTCCATCACTGTAGACAAGTCTCCCTGTTGCCATGACATCAAGGCCCACTCTGGTGTTTCCCGCAGATGAGCTCTAGCAAGCATTGTCTGAGTAGTCTGGCAATAAAGCCCTTGACTAGGTGCTCTTAGGATTTGTAGAGCTCTCTCTGACCCAGGGCCTAGGAAATAAGTGGCTAGAAGCTAGCTTTCAAAAAAAGTGCCAATCATTTAGCAGAAGCAAAACAAATGAAGAAAGGAAATGACTGCACTGCATTTAGCTGATTCCATTTTCTCCATTGCCTTGAGCTTATTTTTTCAGGTCCCTGGAAAACACCTTGAAAATAGTCTCTAAAATTCATTAAATACAAATAATGAAGTAAAAGGGAGGAAAAGGGAGTGAGTGGAAGCAAGAGAAATAACTGAATCATCTGCACACAAGTTCACATAACTAATGCAGATCAGAGATGTCCCAACTTTGGTGTGAGTTATGTTAAGATTAGGGAAGCACCAGGGAGGAGGAGGAGATAGATAGGTCGATAGATAGATGATAGATAATGATAGATAGGTAGATAGATAGATAGATAGATAGATAGATAAAAGTTGATAGATATAAATAATAGGTACATATAGATACAAAAGAGTCACATAGGAACTGTGATCTATGAGATGATTTGCCAAAAAACAGAATGCTGTTAAAGGAAAGATTTCCAGTAGTGTGGAAAGATAGCTATATCATGTCCCATGGGCAGGTAGAAGTCGCTCTTGCTCATTTACCTCGGAATCTGGACCCAGCATCTCTCCAGTTCCCCAGACGAGGACAGGGGAATTCCATTCCCTCATTCAACTTATGCCTATTCTTTCTCACAACCTGCCCCCACCCCCAGTGTTTCCTGTTTGTCCGACAATGGAGAGGTCAGCATAAGGCCACTGAGCCAGCTCATGCAGGATGCATAGCCCCTGTGTAAACCATAACAGAGCCATAGCCTCATATTTATTCACAGGAACACTAGCAAAGGAACTGCTTAATTGTTTTTATTTTCCCTCCTTTCTCCTGATGGAAGTGACTATACCCTGTGGGATCTAAGACAATTGCAGACATGTCCACAGAGGGGATCTTTGTTTGTTTAGGGTCTTGAAGTATCTTCAGATGTTTTACCATACTCGTCTACAAACAAGAGCCTTCCACTCTGAGAAATTTCATAGTCAGGGGCTGTCTCCCCTTCCTTTTAGAATAGCGGCATATTTTAAATTTATCAGGAAAAGAATGTCGAGTCAGAACTCATTAGACCTGGAGCTTCCTTCTTTGTGGAATGACTCACAGAATCCAAGTAGTGACAAAGTCATTCCCAGTCAGGGTTACTTACATCCAGACTTCTTATCTGGCACACGTGAAAGGAAAAGTAGTCAGTTATAGTGAGACAAACACAGGCTCTGGGATCAGACAAAACTGGGCCTAAGTTCCAGCTCCACTGCTTAAGCTAAGTTCCAGCTCCTCCAGGCTCTGTGATCTCTGACAAGATATTTCATCTCAATGAGTGTTAGTTTCCTCCTTTGTAAACTGCGGGTAACAGTACTTCCTCTGTGGACTTAAGAGCGATAACTTGGATATTAGATCCAGGGGAGGGTGTATCATGTAGTATATACTGAAATACAGAATCTCCTCTTATTATTGATCCCCCTTGGGTTGTTGGGGCTCTTTCTTTGCCTAGAAACCAGGATAGTTTGTTAGGTTTTCAAGAGTCCATCACAATAACTGGGGTGTAACTTTATTTTCTTCCAGGTTGGTTTCATTGACTACATTGTCCATCCACTCTGGGAGACCTGGGCAGATCTGGTGCAGCCTGATGCCCAGGACATTCTGGACACGTTAGAAGATAATAGAAACTGGTATCAGAGCATGATACCGCAGAGTCCCTCCCCACCACTGGACGAGCAGAACAGAGACTGTCAGGGTCTGATGGAGAAGTTTCAATTTGAACTGACCCTTGAAGAGGAGGATTCCGAAGGCCCCGAAAAAGAGGGAGAGGGTCACGACTATTTCAGCAGCACAAAGACACTTTGCGTGATTGATCCTGAACATAGGGATTCACTAGGAGGGACTGATGTAGACATTGTGACAGAAGACAAGTCCCCTATCGACACATAATTGCCTTCTCCGTGTGGAGATGAACATTCCACCTTTGACAAGCATGCCAGCTGTATGGTAGGGCCAGCCCATCACGGGGGCCTAAGCCTGCACGGGACAAGGGCCATGTGGCCTTTCCAGTTACTTGAGTTTGGAGCCAGAATGAGAGACCATGAAGCAGATAGCAGTTCAGAAAATTCCACGGCTGACTTGCCTTGCCTGCAAGCTTAGTGGAGAGCTGAAGCTTTATCTGGTACTGGAGGCCAAGATCAGATCCTGAGTAAATGGCTTGAAAATAGAAGACACAAAACTGAGAGATTTTTCTGCACTAAGTTTTGGGAATCTGTCCCCTCTAGTGACTGAACTGACTGATTAATAACTTCATTTATAAATCTGCTCACCTGTCCCCTTGTCTGCCAACCTGTGTGCCTTTTTTGTAAAACATTTTCACGTCTTTAAATGCCTGTTGAATACCTAGGGTTTAGTATCAACTTCTACACAGATAAGTGTTCAAAGTGGACATAAACTTTTTTGACTCTTTCTGGGAAAAAAAAAAAAAAAAAGGAAAGCAAATGGTCTTCCTTCTTTCTTGGGCAATATCTTTCACTTTCCTACAGTTACTTTTGCAAATAGAAAGGACACGCTTCTAACCACATTCTACTTCCTTCCCTTATTGTCCCATTCAGCTTGACGGTTGCCCGTATAACTTATCTCTGTTTGCCTGCTTACAGCAGTATTTTTTCTCCTCTTAGAACTTCACTTCTTGTGCTGCCGAGTAAAGTGAGCAAACTAAGAGGTAGGAAAGGGTAATTGTGTTGTTCACAGTAACAGTCTGTGTAAAATTCAGCTCCATTAGGCAGCGCACCATGTTGTGTCCTGAACCCCTGGGCCGCTGGGTGCTGCACGGTCCCCATCCTATCCCCTCCCCCCATCAGTCTCCACCCACTTACCCTGTTTTCAATTGGATGCTGCCGTCTTTCTCTTGCACTGCCTTCTGCGCTAACACCTCCATTTCTGTTTATAACAGTATATTTATTACTTAATGTATATAATGTAATGTTTTGTAAGTTATTAATTTATATATCTAACATTGCCTGCCAATGGTGGTGTTACATTTGTGTAGAAAACTCTGCCTAAGAGTTGCGACTTTTCTTGTCACGTTTTTGTATTGTGTATTATATAACCTGGACATCGCTTAAGAGAGACATACGACCCCTTCCCCAGTGAGGACATTCGTGGGCTTTTATTCAGAAGGTCTGCCCTCTTCCCCATCTGAGTTGCTAATACTGCACAACCCCTTTGTGAACCAGTTTTGGAAACAGGATTCTCACATTAGATACTAAATGGTTTATACTGAGCTTTTACTTTTGTATAGTTTGATAGGGGTAGGGGGCAATGGGATGTAGTTTTCACCCATGTTCTATCCAAATCTGTGTATGCATGAATTGGGTTATAACTGGGTTCTACTATAATTGTGGCTTTGGTTTAAACAGTAACACTACATTTGCTCGCAGGTGGTTCTTCTGAGTGTTCCCAAACTACTGACTTTGAAAGCCTCTTGCCTGCCATTAAGCAGGAATGTCATGTTCCCATTAATTACAAAAAAACACAATAAAACAATGTGAATTTTATAATAAAATGTGAACTGATGTAGTAAATTATGCAAATGTGAAGCTTCCAATAACACTTGTTAGGCCTCATACTGACTTCAGTCTCCGTGTGTAAAATATATTTCATGCTTTCAGTTCAGCATTGTAACTCACTAGTTAAAGAAATGGCACAAACGTGCATGACCGATGGGTTTGTATGTCTATGAACACTGCATTATTTCAGGTGGACATTTTATTGTTTTCAAAAGTTTCTCACAATGTATGTTATAATAGTATTATTATTATTATTATATATTGTGCTCAAATGCATTCGTAAGAGACTTTTATATGAAAGTGAATAAACAAAAGCATGATTAGATTAGACTATAGGCCCAATTATTTTGTGGTTAGTTCTGACCTATTAAAAGCAGATCTTTTTTTCTCTTCTTTCCTACCATACCCCACGAAGAAAACCAACTACTTTGCCTGGCCAACCCCGCAACTGAAGTTTCAGAATCTGTGTCCAAAAAGTCCCCTAGCTTGGAACGTTTCACGTTTTCTTAGCAAATATCCATGCAGCTCAATGATGCGGGAAGGGAGGTGGTAAAGAAAACAAAACCACTTTAAGAATCTGAAGAGTTTAATCCACTAGATGAATAAAGGGACTCTCCAGCTTGGCTGGGTCCTCCAGAAAAATGAATCATGGAACCAGAGAACATTAGCTTCATGTCATCAGATGGTCCCACTGATTCATTTGACGAAGAATCTTGAGGTCCAAAGAGTCATCTTCAAGCACCATTGACAGAGTCCTGGTTGACTCTCAGTGGTCTTTTCGACCATTCATGGAGTCTCCTATTGATCATATGGTTATGTTTTTCTTTATGGAAAGAGCTATATAAATAGCATAGGCAAAAATACGTAAACACTTTGTTGAAATTTTAAAATCAGCTTTAAAAAAATTTTACCCTGGGATGCCTGGGTGGCTCAGTTGGTTAAGCGTCTGACTTCGGCTTAGGTCATGATCTCATGGCTTGTGGGTTAAGCCCTGTGTCCAGCTCTGTGCTAACAGCTCAGAGCCTGGAGCCTGCTTCGGATTCTGTGTCTCCTTCTCTCTCTGCCCCTCCCCTGGTCATGCCCCCCCTCCCCCGTCTTTCAAAAATAAATAAACATTAAAAAAATTTATCCTAAGAAGTGTGTGTGTGTGTGTGTGTGTGTGTGTGTATGGTAAGGAAGGCCACAAATAGGAATCAGTGGATAACGCATAATATTTTAACCACAGGGAACTGGCTTGTGAACAAGTAAATGGATCTGTCTAGAAGCATTCCACTCAATAACCTGAAATTAGTGAATTTCTTTACAAAGACAAGACACGCCAACATTGCAGAACCAGTCTGCCAGGTTGCAGAGCTAATGTGCATAGCATTTAGCTACCATCCCTGATTTCTGATTCCATCGCCATCATCTCTGAGCTCTTACAGATTAAGTGACAAAGTGAATCGGTTAGCATAGTCACAGGTGTGACTTTTATAATGTTTATAGCTATAAATATTTATAAATATGCACAGGCATGTTTTCTACAGAGAAATGGGTTTTAATCCTTGCTGTAAATGAGAATCACTTGGGGAATACTTTTTTTTTTTTTTACTATTAATGTTTGGGCCTCACCCACACTCCCAGAGTCTGTTTGAACTGGTCTTGAGTACAGCCTGGGCACCAGATTTTTCTGATTCTCCCAGGTAATCATAATATGCAATCTAAGTAGAGAGCCACTGCTCCTGAAGAGAGGGCCATGCTTGTGGCTAAAGCTTTTTGTCAGTCTGTTCAAGGTGCTATAATAAAGCACCACAGACTGGGTGAATGAACAACAGAAGTTTATTTCTCACAGTCTGGAGGCTGGTCCAAGATTAAGATGCCAGCATAGTTAGGTTCTGGTAAGGGCCCCCTTCCTGCATCATAGCCGCTACCTTCTTGCTATGTCCTCACTTGGTAGAGAGGGCTACAGATCTCTCTGGACCCTTTTATTATAAGGGCACTAATCCCATCCATGGGCCCCACCCTCATGACTTAAGCACCTCCCAAAGTCCTCACCTCCTAATACCATCATCTTTGGGAGTTAGGATTTCAACAGATAAATTTGGGGGGAGGGGCAGACACAAACATCCAGGCCATAGCAACTTTCTTTGACTGCAACTATCTTCAGATACTGTGCATCCACCATGGCCAGATGCCAGGTCAGGTACATAGATGAGACCAGGCATCAGAGATGAGTAACACAGAGCTCTACATTCCAGGAGCTTGCAGTCGGCTTTGTTGCTCACCATCTGCCGTGCGGAACACAAAATCATAATTATGTTCTCAGGAAAACCACAATGAAGATAAATCTAAAAGAAAGTTAATCATCTGGTTCTAGAACATAGATAATAAATGTAACCATTCTCTTATCTATGATGGCATATCAGTGTTCCTGATTGCAGGGAGCAACTGCGAAACAGAAATTACTATGGCATCTTTGCCAAGGCTGAGGATGATACCTTAGTACTTACCAAAATGTGTAGGCCAATTTATAGAGTCAGGAACTGTCAGCGTGGCCTTCCCTTGGTATTTTCCCACAGGCTTATTGTGACATGTGTTGGAAGTCATGGAAATTCTCAGTCCACTGAAGGAAGCCTAATGGAGTTCAAGTGAAAAAGGGTGGTTTATTTCATGGATTCTGGAGCCAAGTGGCCTGGGTTTAAATCCTAACTCCTCCATTTACTAGCCACACAATCTTAGACAAGTCACCTACTCTCTGGGTTTCAGTAAAATGGGGATTATTCATTTGTCAGGTGGGGGGTAATAATTCCAGGACTTCCCCACCATTCCATTGCTACTTCTCTGAGTGCATGTCTTAGTTATTGATCAAATCAATGATCATGAGCCTTAAAACCCATGAAATCAAGGTAAGGCAGGAAGGCTAGCAAATTCCCTTTATAAACCCAACATTAATGCATCCTGTACCCCTTAAAAAGGATTCATCAAGCTGGTTATCTCCCACATTCTTCAAGATTCACATCAGGTGCCCTCCTACAGGAAGCTTCTTTGATCCCTAAGGTTGGAATAAGGACTCTTGGAATGCAGAAGCTCCTAGAACATCCTGTGCTTTACCTGTGTAATTAGCTGTGTAACCTTGAGCAAGTCACTTAACCTTCCCGTGCCTTAGCTTTATCATCTATAAAATAAAGATAAGAATAATACCTAGATTATAGTGGGTTATGCAAGAATTACATGAGTTGATATACATAAAAATCTGAAATATTATAATTATGAAAACCTAATGCTACTAAAGTCAAGTTTTTCTCTTTTCCAAAAGACTGTAACTCAATGAAGTCAAAAGCTGGAGCTTATTCCCTGTTTAAATTTCCGGCATCCAATCCAATATCTGAAACAAATATGCTTTTGTCAAACTGTACTGAATCAAATGGTTTTATGCAAGGGTAAAATGCAACCTCATGCTTTTCAAACCAAAAAATAAGGTGTTGGTCTCTGAGTCCTGGAATGATAAAGCCATATAATTTCCTCAGAGATCATCTGGTCTACCCCTTTACTTTTATAAATAAAGAAACTGAGGCTTAGAGATGGCCAGTGACCCACCTGAGATCAGTGTATTAATGTTGTAGAGCCTCAGTAAACAAGTACTGCAAACCAGGGGTCTTAAACAATGGAAATTTGTTGTCTCACAGTTCTGCAGGCTAGAAGTCCAAGGTTATGGTGGTGTCAGGGTCAATTCATTCTGAGAGCTATGAAAAACAATCTGTGTATGCCTCTCCCCTCACTTCTAGTAACTGGGGGAATCTGACATTCTTGGCTTGTAGATGCTGCACCCTAATCTCGGCCTTCATGTTTACATGGCGTTCTCTGTGTTTATGTGCCTGCACCCAAATTCCCCCTTTTTATAAGGACACCAGTCATAATGGGTTAAGGGCCCACCCTACTCTGATATGACTTCATTTTAACTAATTATATCTAGAACGACCCTGTTTCCAAATAAAGTCACATTCTGAGGTACTGGGGGTTAGGACTCCAGCATGTAAATCTGAGGGGGGGATATAATTCAACCCATAACACACAGTCACTCACCAGAAGTTTTCCTAATTTCTTAGTTGTCTTTTGGCAACATCATGGGGTTTGGGAGCCTTAGACACCCATTCAACTTCTCTGCAACTCAAACTTCTCTCTAAAATCAGAGGAAGAGACTACATGTCTGAACAGGTACTACCTAGCTATAAAAAGTTTAATGCTAAAAAAAACTGTTTAATGCTTTATGCCAAGGCATTTTTGTTTTCTTAAGGTCTTTTTGAGTGCTTCAAACGTATTAATTACTTAATTATTAATTATTTCCTTGGTGTAGCTAGATGCCACATGGAGAAGAGAAAGCAGGACCTTGGGGTAGTAGGAAAAACGTAGCCCAGGAGTTAAAAGCTTAGGCTCTGAAGGTGAGCAGATCCCAGTTCAAATCCCTGCTCTTCCCCTTCCTAGCTGTGTAACCTGGGACAAACACTCTTTAAGCCATAGTTCCTTCCTCATTAAAATGAGGAAAATAATAGTAACCCTTTTGTGAGGTTTCTGTAAAGACTAGTGAAGGATGCATAAAGCAGTGTCAGCCATTATGCTCAGATATCAGCTAAGGCTTCATTCTTTCCACAAATATTGATAAATTGCAAATTATGTGCCAGATACTGTGTGATGAGCAAAATACACAAAATCCCTGCCCTTAGAAAGTTTGTATTTTTTAGTGAGGCAGGAAAACCCAAAGAAACAAGAAGAGAAATACTACAGTATCAGGTTGTGTGATATGTTGCTGCAGGGTGGGTAAGTGACAGTGGTTTGAGAACAATGGCTCTGGAGTTCCACAGCCCAGGTTGGAATCCCAGCCTCACGCCTTGTTAATGGCACAGACCAGGGTACAGCAAATACAAAGTGTGCCTGTCAACTTCAAAGAACAGCAAGAAGGCCAGGAAAGGGAGAAGAGTAGGAAATAAAATTGGCAGCCAGGTCACAGAGAAGCGTTAGGCTCTTATAAGGACCTCTCAAAGTCCTCGGAAGGTTTTGAGCATGGGATTGATAGGATCAGATCTGTATTTCTAAAAACTTACTGAGACCCATTAGAGGGCTACTGCTATCATCCTCTGAAGTGTCAGGAACTTGATAAGATTAGCCGTGGTAGAACTGGTTGAGAGTTGGAAGACCAGATATATTTTCAAGGCAGAGCCAATAGGACTTGCTGATGGATTTGAAAATGGAAGTCCAGGAAAAGGAGTGAGAAAGATCCCAAAGGTGTAGCCTGGGCAATCCAGTGAATGGTGGGAACATTTCCTGCAATGAGGAACATTAGAAGGGGAACAGATTTTGGTGGGTTGGAGGTGCTTTTTGGTTATCCACGTGGAGATGCTGTGGAGGCAATTAGGTGTATGAGTCTGAAGTTCAGGGAAGAGGTCATTAAAGTCCTAAAGTTATCAGTGAATAGGCTCCCTATTTAACTTATCCATGTGGACTGTTTCACCCCAAATCAATCCTGACCCAAAGTATGGCCACTTCACAAGTTTCCTCGAGAAGTATGCCCATACCAAGAATTTTGTGATTTTACAGAATTTTATAGAAACAGCAGTTGGGTCTGGGGAGGGCACGCTCAACAACACACTGCTTTCTGGACTGTCCAGCTGCCTCATTCCCTCTTCTCCTTCCACTCTGTGCTTTAACCCACTGAAACTCCCTCTCAGGAGCAAAAGCAGTTATTTTTCCTGGATGTTGCACCACTGTTAGCATTCATCTTTTGTTGATGGGGCATGATTTGGAGGAATCTCCCTTCAAAACCAAAGAGCTTCTCAATATGTTCTTTGTGCATTATATACATTGCTCTCCCAAGAGAAATTCAGATGTAAGAATCTTTCTCCATCTCATATCTCTTCACCCCCCAAAATGGTAGGTCTCACAAACTTTCTGAGAGTGAGGATAAGGCAAAGCTCAGGTGTTTCCTTATGGCCCCAACCTTGTCCTTGTGCCTGATTTGCACTGATGCTTGAGCATTGCCCTCTGGCTCAAGTGAGTGGCTAGGACTTGGGTTCTTGGGTAGTGATCTTAAGTCCTGTTTTCTTTCCTTCCCTCAAATTTTACCCCATCTCTTTATGAACTCCTCTCATGTCTTTGGTAGGACAATTCTACCAGGCCCTTTTGTTGCCTCAGAACGCTCTTTGCATCTCCTGCTTTACCCTAAGCAGCTCTCACACGTCTTTGTAGTTCAGTGTCCTGAATGCAGGCTCTGGAATGAGTATGAGTGGAAACCACAAATAAAAGCAAATAAAAAGTGGTCTATTACAACACAGGGGGAAGAACAAGTGTCCTTTCTGGATGCTTTGAGATACAGTATGTCATGTCCGGTATAGCTATTTTCAATAGTAATTTTGTTTATATTCCATTTTTATCTTTTCCATTGACTTTTAACCTAACTCCCAAGTAAGATGTGGTTCCACATGTCTCTAGCTTCTTACATGTAGATCTCAAGAAGAACCAGGCCAGAGTGCCCAAGACTAAGCAACTGTAACCGATGTGAAGGCAGAGGCCATGTCAGTGCTTTGTTCTCTGTTTCCACAGTGCCTAGCACCAGGCCTGGCACAGAGTTGACGCTCAAAGATCTGTTGAATAAATCTAGATATTGATTACACCAAGACCCCAGTTAATAAGAAGAAGATGAGAAACATGTACATTCCAGGAAAGCTGACTCTTAGTTTCTCTCACTGGATTCCAGATCCATTCTCACTGTTTCCAGATCTGTCTCCCTACTCAACACTGAGCCCCTCCAAGCTAGGACAATGTTTTTCATTTTGTTTCTTTTCTTTTCTTCTTCTTTTTTTTTTAATGCTTATTTATTTCAAGAGAGACACAGAGTGTAAGTGGGGAAGGAGCAGAGAGAGAGGGAGACACAGAATCTGAAGGAGGCTCCAGGCTCTGAGCTGTCAGCACAGAGCCCAACCCGGGGCTCAAACTCACAAGCTGTGAGGTCGTGACCCGAGCCTAAGTCAGAAGCTTAACTGACTGAGGCACCCAGACACCCCATTTTGTTTCTTTTTTAGTCTTCGTGTTCCTCAACACCAACAGCACTGTGCTTGCCCTATGTGAAAGGAGTGTCCAGTGATGAAATGACCTAAGAAACAAGAAAGAAAACCTTGTTATTGAAATTACTTGTGAACTGTATCTGTCTACTTTATTCTCTTGGGAAAGGAATAGAGTATGCTGGGGGAAGCAAGATTTGATAATTTTGTGTTATAGACCTTGTTCTGCCCCTGCCTAATTGTGGGAATTTGGGCAAGTCGCCTAAATTTTTTGAGTCTAAATTTTGTCATAATTAGATGGAATGAGCAATAGACAGCTAAAGTTGGAATCAGATATAGCATTACATATAGTAGCTACTCTGTAAATCTTTATTGTCAGCATGTATGTTCTTATGGACAGAAGAATAATTGAAAGTTAAAATACTTTTATAAAGTCCCTTCTGGGTGCCTGGGTGGCTCAGTCAGTTAAGCCCCTGGATCTTGATGTTGGTTCAGGTCATGATCTCATGGTTCTTGAGATCCAGTCCCACACTGGGCTCTGTGCTGAGAGCACAAAGCCTGCTTGGGATTCTTTTCTCTCTCTCTCTCCCTCCCCAGCTCACATGCACACTCTTTCTCCCTAGCTTTCTCTCTCTCAAAATAAATAAATAAATAAATATATTTTAAAAGTCACCTTCTGTCTTTGAAAAGCATAATGCAGCAATGCCTTTTGATTAATTTAGGGTTCTGTAAATTAAGTTCCAATTAATCTAGATTTTTTACATACACCTCAAGATTTCAGGGGATAAAGGCTCTCACTCCACCCCACCAATATGGGGTCATGCTGACACTGATGTGCTCATGGAAATGGAAGGAAACATGTTAAGTCATAATAGCCCATCCTCCTTCAATGCAGCAGATTCTTCAAAAATATGTGTGACTGAAAGCTTCTACTGATAGAGAGCTCAGCATGTTCTTTTGAGATGTTGTAAACTGTTAGGTTTGTGAAACGGTATCCAATTGTGTCTTCTAGAGCAGTCTCTCTGGTGTACTTTTGTATATAATTCCTCTTCTAATTTCTTGTTTCAATTGAAAGTAAGAGCCAAACACTCAGAGTTTGTGACTACATCACCCTGGGAAAGATAATATAACCTCTGTGCCTCCATTTCCTTATCTGTAAAACAGAAGTGATAATAACAATACCTATGTCAACACTTCTTGTGAGGATTAAATGAATTGTGGCTGAAAACTTTCAGATTAGTGCCTGGCCTGCAGTACTTATGAACAGATATTAACTCTATACAGCTAGAGGTAGCATGCTTTCTACATTGTAGTTCCTTCAACCATATTTCATATGACTTAAATTTATCATTCTTGTCAAATTATTCTGAGCTCACTCACATTGACAGTGTTTTCTTAGGATGAGTGTTCCAGAAGCAAGAACCATATTTCAGTCATGGTAGAGCACAGTATGACTCTGGCCTTTCTTTGTTCTGAGCACTGTTCCATAGCCCAAGATTGTGTTCATTTGGGGAGAAGTCAGTGACTCACCCTGATGATTCATAAGGTGCTTACAGGCAAACAAACCCTTCACACCTTTTCACACAAGCCACTGTGAAACCACTTCTCCCCCATTCTGTGCTTATAGAATTGAGTTTCTTCAACTAAGTGCAGCATTTACACTTTACTAATACATTTCATCTGAAAAAACAGTGGAGTATAGGGAAGAACATTTTTAGTTTGGGTGTCAGACTGATCTGTGTGTAAATCTCAGCTGCAACACTACCTTTAAGACCTTAGAGAAGATACTTGTTGGCTTTTTAGTTTTCTCTTCTGTAAAATGGAGGAATGATACCCATATCAACTGATTATTTAGAAAGACTAAGTGACATAACTTATGCAAAGAGTCTGGTACATTCAGGCATGCAATAAGAGAGTAATATTAACATCCTACTATATATAATGATAAAATGAGATAATATATGTGTGGGAAAAAATCTTTATACTGTTCATTTCAATTCTAAAACTAACATTGTTTTTAGCCGAAAAACAATTTTAAATTACGATTCTGATAATTCATTGGCTTTGACACTCAGGATTTGTGATCAAAATCTTTATCATGTATTCTATATTTTCACTTACATTGTCAGCAAAATATTAAATAGGACAGGACAAGAAATAGAAATGCATTCAGTCACCAGCAGCCTTCCAGATCAGCATTAATCCAATTGTCAGTTTTCCATGGGCAATGGCAGTGAGTCAAGTAAAAATTCACCTTTGCTCACAAACTATAAATTCACCTACATCGCAAACATATTAAGAAAATGTGATCAAAAGCTTTTCTGAAATTGAGACATTTCATGTATACAGCACTTGCTTCTTTGGTAGGATCTACTAACCCTAACTGACAGAAACTATATAGCATGACTAGATCTTGGAGAATTTCTCTTTCAAATGACCTATAAACCATACCTTAATAATCTGTTCTAGAATTTCTTGTGCAATTGATGTCATGCTTGACCATCTGTACTACTGGATTCTATCATTATTTCTAATGATTGGGATAATATTTGTCTATCACACACCCCCAGATTTATAACATATTTTATGTTCTCTCTGATTTCCCAAAGATCACCAATTATGAGTCAAAAACACACTGGTATGTCCTTTCAATACAATGCACCTGGAAACATGAAGCCACTTAAAGAACAGAGATGCTCTCCTAACACCTCTTTGCTTTGTTTGGCAAGTCTGGCAGAAGAACATGGTACTTGTGTACTCTTGGGTAAGGGCTCATCTCATTCTAGCTGAAGAAAACTGTCCTCTTCTACCAAATTTACAGTTTCAGAAAGGAAGTCAAGAGAACAGTTAAGGAGGACAGGGGAAATTATCTACTATTTCAAATAATGGTTCATCAGCACCTACCACTGATTAATTCGGCAAACATGCATTGATTCCCTAATATTTTTCAGACACTGTTCTTGCTCCTTATGTACTGGAGGATATAGGAAAACAGATGTGCAATAAAATATTCAAACATTGTAAGAAGTGCTAAAGTAGAGATATGCATGAAGAACACAAAAATGGGAGCAGCCAACCCCTTTTTGGAGGAGAATAATAGGGGCCATTTCTCTTAGAGAGACAAGGATGAGTATTCAAGGTTGAGTCTTCAAGGATATAAGAGCAGTCAACAGGATCAGGGCAACCGAAAGGATCAGGGGAGGAAAAGTAGGGATGGCTATATTCCAGGAGGAAGGAAGAACACGCAAAAAGAACACATAGAGCTATGAAAGGGCATTGTTGAAGCCCATCCATTTATTCATGTATTCCACAAGCATTTACTGAGTACATACTGTGGTCCAGGTACTCTACTAGACATTGGGGATACAGAGATAGGCAAACAGAGAAAAGCCCTACTCTTTAAATAAAATTGCAGCTAGAGACAGATGTTAATTCAACTTTTAAAAAGCGAATGTTTTCTTAGGAACTGATAGAAGTTTTCCAAAGGATGTAAATAGAGTTACATGAGAATAATTAGAATAAATTGCTTCCGACAATTTATGAGGATAGAAAGAGGGAAGCATTTTATGACTACAAAAACAACTTATGCCCAAGTCCTGCAGCAGGAGGGGGCAGAGAGTCTAGGGGGCTTCTGAAAGGAGGCCGGTTTGGCTGGATATAGTGAAGTAATAAGAAACAAAGCTGCTGACGCAGGCACAGGCCATATCTCACCGGGAATTTTAAGGATTTTGCTCTTACACAATGAGAATCCACAAAACATTTTAAGCAGGAAAGTGGTATGTTCAGACTTGGAATTTGGAAAGATGATTCTAATTATGGTGTGGAGGGCAGATCTCGAGAGAATGATAAAAATGTGGAAGACAGGTTAGCAGGTGGTTGCAGTAGTCCGGCCAAAATGATAAGAACTAAGATGGGACTGTGAAGATGGAGAGAAATGCATGGAACGTGGAGTTATTTAGGTGTTACATTTATAGATCTTGGTGATGGATGATTTAGAGAAGGAAAAAAGACTAAAGAATAAATCCCAAGTGTTTGGCTTATATAAGTGGAAAGTAGTGAAGTCAATTTTTGGAGAAAAAAAAAAAAGGGACACCAGGGAAGTACTATCTGGTCAGGGAGGGGGGGAGGGAACACGATTCCAATCTGGAGTACATTGATTTTTAGATGTCTTTGTGACATTCAAGCAGACGTGAAGGAGATGGTTGAATATGACAGTCTCGAATGCAAAGAAACCTGGACTGGGAGGTACCCATAGATCATATGCATGGTACTTAAAGCCAAGGGATGTCCTAAGCAGACACTATGTAGTGAGAAAAGAGGGTTGGGGGTAGGATTAACCCTTGAGGGTCTCTGTTATCTAATGAAAGAATATAGAAAGGATAGGCCTACAAAGGAGATTGAGAAAGACAACTGAAGAACTAGGAGTGTACCAAGAGAATCTGGTGTCTAAGAGGGCTAAAGGAGGAAAATGTTTTAAGAAAGAAGTGTTCCATGACATTAAATCCTGCTGAGAGAAGTAAAATGAAAAGTGAAAAATATTTATTTTAGTTAGAAATATGGATATTACTGGTGAACTGAGATCATTTCCAGTGAAGTGATGGCCCAATAGCCTATTCTCAGTGAATAGAGTAAAGGGGAGGTGAAAAATGGAGGCAGTAAGAGCAGAAAATAAGCTCAGTTATGAAGAGGAAAGTTGAGAGAAACTGAGGGAAGCAAGATTGGGGGATCACTGATAATGTCTTCCTGGGAAGGCAGAAGTGGTGTGGTCCACAGAACCGACAGGGGGAATTAGTGTTAAGGAAGGTCACATTCTCCAATATACCAGGAAAGGGGAGGAACAGGTCTAAGTGGATTTGTGAGTTCAGTAAAGGGAAGTTCAAAGAATTTCTCCTGATTTCTCTGATTTTCTTTTAACAAAACAACACTGGCCCTTTCTCGCTCACCATTTCTTTTAACCAAAAAGAACATTTGGTTAAAATAAAGTTAAAACACTTTCAGATGATACTAAAGAAATTCAACCATTCAACTGTTATAGGAAAATAAGAGTGCTAAGCCTGAAGAAGTGAGAACTCAACTTGGAGAAGGGAAATGGTAGCAATCTTTGAATGTGTAAATAATTTTTATGTGAAAAGAAAATTAGTTTGTTCTTGATTAAACTAAGGGTGGGGCCCAAGGAAATGGAAGGTATGGGAAGATTTGCTTGGATTCAGCATTTAGACAAACTAGATTTCCTAACTGTTCTTGTGCAAAGATTAAATAATCTGATTAAAGATACAGTAAATCCTCAGATAGTAGAGTTGGTTGCTTAAAACTTTTACTTGTTGGGGCTTGATGCCAAGGGCGAAATTCAAGCATGAGATGGGAGGCTGGCTGTTGGGAGTTTCTATTTGACCGTTTTTCTCCCTTTTATAATGTGAAAGCTATTTGTCCTCCCTCTCTTCTCCTTGGCCTGAAATTTATTCTCCCTGAGAAGATAGAAAGATGGGAAGATAGGAAAGAAAGAGATTATAGGAAGTGACAATTATCAGGCTACACTTTCCCTGTAAATTGTTACTTCTACACTATTGGCTCTACACTATCGGCCAGAAGACTTTCCTGTACTTCCTTGATTTTTTTTTTCTTTTTTCTTTTTTTCTTCGTGTGTGTAAGTGTGTGTGTGTGTGTGTGTGTGTGTGTGTTGTTTGGCTTGATTTTCATCAGAGCTTTGAATACTCCCTCTATTGTCCTCAGCAATTTTTCACCTAGCTTATTTTTATTGTTTTTTTTACTAAGCATATACTCACATTCATCAAGTGGCCTTCCTGACTCTTTTCTTATGGTCACAAACTTTTGTATTCTTTCTGGGAAAGTCATTCCTCTTCCTACTGTTTTTACACCTATTATTTTACAACCTGAGCTCTTCAGAGCATATCTTTGTGCAGCCACACAAGTTTTTCTCATTTCCTCCCTAAGATCCAGGACTAACATTTGTGTAGGACTTTATAGAAGTTACGTATCCATTCAAAGGCATCACTGCATTTGATTACCACAAAGACTCCTCGGGATGCAAATTAGGTGCCACCAGCTCCAACAGCAACACCACTGCCCATAATCACCATCATAATCATCTCCACCAATTCTATGTTAAAGATAGAGTTCTAGGGGCGCCTGGGTGGCTCAGTGGGTTAAGCATCCAGCTCTTGATTTCAGCTTAGGTCATGATCTCGTGGTCGTGAGATTGAGCCCCATGTCAGGCTCCATGAGAGGCTTCTCTCTCTCTCTCTCTCTCTCCCTCTCTCTCTTCCCTCTCCTCTCTTTCTCTCTCTGCCTCAAAATAAATAAATAAACATTAAAAAATTGAATATAGAGGTCCGGAGAAGACTAGAAAATTGCCTCGAGTCATTCCACAGCAGAGAACCAGAGACTCAAACTGAGGTCTGCACACCCCCGTTAAATGCTTTTTATATGTAAAGCCTCTGCCCTAAGACTTGTTTCCTCAGCAGTTTTAAATTTGGGTTTGGCATGATCACTTTCTCCAAAATCACCTGTTGTTTCCTCAACATGTTCTTCCTCTTTGGTTGTAATTACATGGAATTGCAGTTCCCTTAGTGGCTTCCTCAATTATAAACAATGTTCACTTGAGACAATTCTCTGAGACCCCCCCCCCACCTTTATCAAATTCTTGTGAATACTAATGTTTCTTAGGTAGTCTGAGCCATCTCATCTGAGTCAAATTATTCTTCCCCTTTTGAGCTCTCTGTGTCTAAATTGTCCTTCTTGGAGACATATAAATACCCGCTTTGACAGTGCATCTAACTTTTCAGTCTGTTAGTCAATCAAAAGCTATTTACTGAGTGCTTGACATATGCCAAGCACTGTCTAGGCTCTTAGTATAGATTGGTAAAAAAAAAAAAAAAAAAAATATATATATATATATATATAAACCATATAGAGAGATCATAAATAATCAGATCTCATGGTTCATGAGTTCAAGCCCTGCATTGGGCTCACTGCTGTCAGCACAGCAAGATCCTCTATTCACTTGGGATCCTCTACCTCCCTCTCTCTCTGCCTCTCTCTCTCTCTCTCTCAAAAATAAATAAACATGAAAATAAATAAATAATAAATAATAAAATTAGCCAGTTGGGCACTTCTCAAATTTTAATGTACACGCAAATCAATAGGTGAGTTTATTAAAATGTAGCTTCTGAATTAGTAGGTCTTAAGTGAAACCTGAAATTCTGCAGTTTTAGCAAGCAGTTGGTGTTGATGCTGCTAGTATATGGACTATACTTTGAGTAACAAAGATGTAGTCCTCTGATTTATAACTGGGAGTATCCATCAGAATACCTTGCTTTTCTAAAATACAGATTCTGAATCAGATTTTAGCAGGGGCTGGGACATATGAAAATTGAAAAGACAGTCTCAGACTTCCAGTTAATAAGAAGTAATAGGAACTGGGTTTACCATCCTGTCTAAAATAACCAAAAGAAAAAATAAAACCTGACAAAATAGGATATGATGGTTTTCAAGACACTAAACATTAGTCAACAAAGGAAAGTGATCTCTGAGAAACAGGAAACAAATAAGGTGAGCCCAACATACTTTCTTGAGAGAATTTCCAAGCTATGGCATAGAGAACAGTAACCCAAGCAGAGCTCGACTGACTCCCTGAGTTGAAGAGAAAGACCTGAGTGTCAGAGGGGAACAAGGTGGCCAAAGTCCTCAGGATGGAGCTCCAGAAAACAGAGAGCAGCACAGAGAGAAAACTCCAGAGGGTGCAGAAAGCACCCCTCAAGGATGTGGCAGAGCAGAGTACTGATCAGCCCATACCTATGAGAAAACAACCCAAGACAAGGGTAATAATTACTAGAACAGATGAGATAACAGTGTCTTGTGCTCTTATAGATCTAGAAAAAGTGCCTGTATCTACCACCCTTATGATTCATGGGGTATTAGAGAACTCAGGAAACACTGCCTTAGGTAAGGAATCATTATCCCAGACTAAGCACTGCTATATCCTCACCTAATAAATCTTAAAAGCAAGACCAAAAGGATTGAACTGTTTCCAAGTAACTCAAGTACATCACAGAATAAATCTTGGGAATATTTCTAGGAGTACATTTCATTTAGCACCAAACAAGGCAAGATTCAAAATGTATGACATCTAATTTACCAGGCATGGAAATAAGAGAATATGACCCATAATTAAGAGAAAAATCAGTCAAATAAAACTGACTCCAAACTGATAGAAATGTTGGAATTAGGAGGTAGGAATACAGTTGGAGCTGTATCCTAAATGTTTGAACTGTTAAATAAAAATAAGAAAGATATAAAAATACAGTAAGTGGGATTAATAACAGATTAGACATTACAAAAGAAAATATTAGTGAACTTAAAGATATAGTGATGGAAAGTATTCAAAATGAAACATAAAGAAGAATAAAAAAAAAACAGGAAAAAACGAACAACTTAAAAAAACAAGAAAAAATGAACCAGTCATCGTTGTCTTTTGGAGCAAACTCAAGGGAGCTAATAATGTGTAATTAGAGCCCTTGAGGGAGGGAGAGGGGTTTATTAAAATATGTTTAAAGATAAATGCTGAGAAATTTTCAAATTTGATGATAGCTGTAAACTCTCCAAAAAACCTTCTAAATTTTAAGAAGCTCAATGAAGTCCAAGAACAAGAAACTTGAAGAAAACTACACAAAGGACATCATAATCAAATTGCTTAAAGCCAGTGATAAAAAAAAAAAATCTTAAGAGGCTCCTGGGTGGTTCAGCCAGTTGAGTGGCTGACTCTTGATTTTAGCTCGGGTCATGATACCAGGGTTGTGGTATTGAGCCCCATGTTGGGCTCCGTGCTGAGCATGGAGCCTGCTTGAGATTCTCTCTCTCTCCCTCTGCCCCTCTCCCTCCTCACTCTCTCTCAAATAAAATAAATAAATAAATAAATAATCTTAAAAGCAGCCAAGGGAGTGGTGAGGGTGAAGCAGGGAATCAGGTAATGTACAGAAGAATAAAGATTAAATATGGCAACAGATTTCTTGTCAGAAATAATGGAAGCAAGAAGGCAATGGAACAACATCTTTAAAATACTAAAAGAAAAAACTGTTAACCAAGAATTGTATACCAAATGAAAATACCTTTCAAAAATGGAGAAACAAGGGTTTTTCTGAACATACAAAAAGTGACAGAATGCATGGCCAATGGCCTCCCATTACAAGAAATGTAAAAGGAAACCCTCCAGCAAAAGAGAAAGGAAACCAAAAGGAAACTTGGATCTATTCCAAGAAATAAAGAACCCAAGAAATGGTAACTATACCATTAAATGTATACTTTTTTCTTATTAAAAAATCTCTTTAAAAGATAACTGACTCTTTAAGCAAAAATGAAAATAATATAGCATGGAGCTTATAGGACATGAGAAAGTAAAATGAATGACAACTATAGAAATTGTTGAATATTGAAAGTGAAGAAATAGAAGCATGTTATTAGAAGACCTTTTGTCATACATGTGTATAAAAAAGAACATCTTCAGATGAATCAGTATAAACCCAATGTCATCATTTTGGGCAGCAAACCTTTAACACTTATTCAGCTTAAAAGTAACAATTCCTTTTATATCAACAACTCCTTCCTTTCTTCAGAAGTACATTTTGTTACCAATGTATTTCGGAGAATGCATAAAGATACTACCCTGCTTAAAGTTTTATATTCAATTAATAGTAATAATAATAATAATAACTAAAATGTATTGAAGCTTTACATAAAACAATCCATGAAGCCATACTATAGCCCATTGAGGCAGATACTTTTATGAGTCTGATATTCTAGAAGAACTAGTGGACAAGCTAATACAGAATAGAGATGGGAAACACACCCAGGAGTTCAACCTAGTGTCTGCAAACTTAGCCACTACACGCACGACCCTCCCTTTTTTGTTTATTTGGTTTTGTTGTTGTTGTTGTTTTCTGGGTACTTCTGATTGTTACAGTCTTCTAAGTGGGGTGCCTGGGTGGCTCAGTTGGTTGAACATCTGACTCTTGATTTCTCCTCAGGTCGTGATCCCAGGGTCGTGGGATCTAGCCCCATGTCAGGCTCTGTGCTGAGCGTGCAAACCTGCTTGAAATTCTCTCTCTCTCTCTCTCTCTCTGTCCCTTCTCGCCAAAATAAAAAAAAAAAAAATTAAGTTGATATTGTATCAACTTTTTAAAAAATCTTCTAAGTTAAAATTTTTGTGGTCTTACTGGACATATCCAATAATGGGTGCCTTGATTGTTTTCCTCAAAATCTCATTCATGGTCTATTCTAAAAAGCAGGTATATAGAAAGAGAGAGAGAGAGAAATAGAGATTTGAAGAGACAGTCTTTGACTTTATGGAGCCCACAGTTAATTGGGGGGGGGGGGGCGGGGAGGCAGGTAAGAATGCACCATTACTACACAGTGCAGAAAGTCCCACACCAGCAGAAAACAGAGGGTGTTATGAAATCACAGAGAGCTCTTGCTAGGTTTCCTTGAGAGATGGGAGAAACATGGCAAGTATTCTGGGAAAAGCTGATTCGAATTCTACAGTTGCTTCACAATGTAGTTCTGTCTTTTAAGATTTAATTTAAATCATCACATCTGTGCTTGGCAAGCATGGGCCCGTGTGTTTGCAAACCACACACTGGCGTTGGCAAATAGAAAGTACTCAAATATTTGATAAATCAATAAAAATTTACACACACACACACACACACACACACAAGTATACATTTAACTCACCAGCAACTGTCTTTAGCTTTTTATGTTGTGCCTGTATTTCTCTCTACACACTTTGGAACACCTGCAGCTTCTCCAGCTGGGACCTGGGGGTTGAGGTCTGTCTTCAGTCTGGCTTACAAACTTCTTACCAACACACGTGCCTTTGAGGCTTACCAGTGTCCAAGGGCTGCCAGAGCAAGGATCACAAATGAGGTGGCTTGTAACAACAGAAACTGATTCTTTCACCTTCTGGATGTCAGTTCTGAAGTCAAGTGTTGGGCAAGGCTGTGCTCCTCCCAAAGGTTCTAAGGAAGACTCCTCCTTGCTTTCTGGTGGTTCCTCCAGCTTCTGGTCATTACTTGGCTGCTGGTTGTGTCTCTGCCTCCGTTTTCACAGGGCCGTCTCTTCTGTGTGTCTGTGTTGTCTCCTTTTCCAAGGACATCTGTCAGTTGATTTTGAGCCCACCCTGATAAACTCTCATCTCGAGATCCTTAATTATATCTACAAGAATGCTTTATTCATGTAAGGTCACACTCACAGATTCTGAGTGCTAGAAGGTAGGCCTATCTTTTTGGGGCCACAATTCAACTCATGACAGAGGCATTTGCAACAGGGTCAGGACTAGGGTGAGGAGAATTAGGCAATCGGCTCAGGTGCAAAGTTTAAGGGGATGTCAAAAAAAAAAAAACAAAAAAAACCCAGTCATGTAAATAAATAATGAATTAATGATACTAAATAAATAATAAAAGTAAGTAATATTTTAATGAAATATTTCAAAGGGTCAAAATTAATGCAGGAAGCAAATACTTTAAAAATACTTTAAAGCGAATACTTTAAAAATACTTTTTCAATAAAAGCAAGATCAGTACTCTTAATTTTGTTTCCTTTTAGGTCTCCAATATGACTTAGCATGCCACTCATTTCCAGCAATAGCCCTAGCCTCTGATCCATAGTAAGGATGAATTGAGCCAAATCCACCATATTCCCTGTCACAACTTCAAACACCCTTCCCAGAAACATTGCTCCAGGGAGCTTTACTCAGGAGACCAGGCCCTCTATGCACTGGGCTTCCCGCTTCCAAAGCAGGTTTATTTGTCTTATGAATTGTGCAAACACCTCCTGAGAAGCTAATTAAAATGGAAGCCCATGCTGCCAGTTCTGGGAAGCCTCCAAGTAAGCATCATGAGGCTGCCAGAAAGTGTTATTAATACACGCACCAACCTCTCACTGTGGCTGAAGGGGGGCAGAGGACTGGGAAGGACAAACTCTGGAAGGTGAGTATGAGGTGAAAGTTGCTGGGCCCCACTGCCAAGCACAGCACGGAGTGAGTGGAGGTACCCAGTAAGTGTAGGAATGAAGATGTCCTGCATGGTGGGTGGAGGGAGCTTCGGAACAAGAATGAAAGTGTATTTCCTTCCTGCTAGCACCACTAAAGAAAGAAATGCTACATACATTTGATTTGTATGCTATCACCAAACACTAAATCAATAGTATTAACTGATTATTTAATGCTAAATAGCATGAAATAATAACTGGTGAGAAAGTGTAATGAGAAATATGATCACATCACAAAATAATTTAAAATACGTAGCAAAAATATTTTAATTACATAGAAACAAACAAGCAAAAATAGGCAAGAACTGTAAGAAAAAAGGAGTCAAGGGCATAGAGGTAGACTTTATGAGGTGGCAATACATGCTGTATTCCTGGGTGGAAAGACTCAGTATCATAATAATATAAATTAACCTTGAATTCACATATGAACTTAATGTAATTTCAAAAATGAATTAATGGTAGTTTTGTGGGGGAATTTAACAAACTGATTATAAAATTCATCTAAAAACAGTCAAAGCTAAAGAACAAATTATGGATAATGTGAACTTCCAGGTAATTAAAATTATTGTAAAACTATAAGACACAGGACAGTGTTACAGGTTAGGAAGATGGACAGATATAACAGAAAGCCTAGAAACTGAACTCCCTATATAAAGATCTTTAATGCATGTATCATATATATCATATCAAATTGTTATTAAAAAGCAGTCTTAACTAATATTGTTCAAACCTAGAGGTATTTGTTATTAGACAAAAATAGATTCCCATTTTTATTATATATGAATTAAATGTAACTTGGTTATAGAGTTAAAGGTAGAAATGAATTATAAAAAATTATGGGAGACTATCTTATCTCTAGGTGGAGATAAGTTTTCTAAGCATAAAACAAAGAAAAACTTCAAAGAAAAGATTGATCCGTTTTTCTTTGTAAATATTAAAACACGTGTTAAAGCTCACCATAAACCAAGGTAAAGGAAACAATAAATGTAGAAAATATATGCCACATATATGAAAAGCAAAGAATATAATGATAGGCTTCCCAAAGATCAATAAGGGTTGATTTTGATTCTACAAATAAATAAAGCATCCTCAAAAATCAGTATGAAAAAGAGGAGACAGATACTCCAAAACAAACAATGAGTGAAGCTCGTAATAGAGAGCTTATTCTGAAAAGAAATCAAAATGGCCAATCATTATGTGAAGAATATTAGCCTTACAAGTAATGAAACATGTGCAGATAAAATTAACATAGAGACACCATTTCTTAAGTTGACACAATTATTTTCAAAGGTCAAACCTAGGGATGCCTGGGTAGCTCAGTTGGTTAAGCATCTGACTCTCGATTTTGGCTCAGGTCATGGTCTCATGGTTCATGGGATTGAGTTCCCACTAGCAGTGGGGAGCCTCCTTGAGATTCTCTCCCTCTCTTTCTCTGCCCTCCCTGCTCACTCTCTCTGTCTCTCTCCCTCAAAATACATAAACTTAAAAAAAAATAATAAATAAATAAATGATCCGACCTAATACCGAGTCTCCAGTGAAATTCATAGTCGCATTGTCTCGTACTCCCTTCTGGGAGAAGCACCAGTGAATACAGTGCTTCTGAAAGGGATTTGGGTACTATGTAGCTACAGCCTAACCATAATTCCAATTCTTTTCATTTTATTTTTTTTATTTTGAGAAAAAGAGAGAGCATGATCAGGGGAGGGGCAGAGAGAGAGAGAGAGGAAGAGAGAATCCCAAGCAGGCTCTACACTCAGTGCAGAGCCTGATGCAACCCTCCATCCCAAGACTGTGAGATCATGACCTGAGCGGAAATCAAGAGTCAGACGCTCAACCAACTGAGCCACCCAGGTGCCCATAATTCTTTAATTTAGTAACCTTATAGTTAAGTGAAATTGAGGAAGGAAATGATTTAACTATTTGCATAGATTTATAGATAGGATATTCATTATAATACTATTTAGATTGGCAAAAAAGCTTAAAACAGTCTCAACGTCCAATAACATAAAAACAAATGGTGGGATTTTATGATGCCATTAAAATAATGTTTTTGAATAATATTTAATTATGTATGCTACTATATTTTGTATATTTATATTTATTGAAAACTATGTAATAAATATCTAAAAACAAACACATAAACACACAAACGCACACTATAAAAAAAAAAAGTAACACCAAAACATTAATATGAAGTTTTTCTGAGGCATAAACACTTTTGACTGGCTTCTGTATTACACTTTCCCATGTATTCCACCATTAGAATACATGATTTTTTAATCAGTAAAAAGAAAAAAAAAAGAATATGCTTAAGAGATGTGATCCCCAGCTCATAGGATGTCAACCTTTGAAAGAGCACTAGCAAGAAACTGAGCCAATTCCTTTGTGTTTCAGAAAAAGAAACCAAGGACCCGGAAAGCTAGCTGATTAGAAAGGCCAAGTGTTAATTTGTAAGTAGTAAATTAGACACACAATAGATGTGTCTCCAAACCCCGGACTATTTCAGAGGATCCCTCTGCTGTCATGCAAAAGGAGCTACCAGCCCGCGGTACTCTTGGGGACATGGAGAGCCAGTGGCAACTCTCCCACTCGTCTTAAGCTCTGGCCATTTCTGCTTAAGACCAGAGAATGGAGGATATGCTGCCCAAGTCAGCAACCCTCAGCTGCCCAGGTCCTTGAGCAGATTCTGAATTCCTCTGCCCAGAACCTGGAAGGCTCCATACATATTTAAGGATTGAAGGGACTAAGGGAACCTGGGAATTCTACCCATCTCACATCCAAATATACTACGGCCCTCCACTCCTGCCCTAATATAGGTGCCTTTCATACAAAAGTTTATGTTGTGAGCAGAGGTGGTGGTGTCATTTCCGTAAACTATAATGTGCATGGTGTCATACCGTGTGGTGGCTGTGGTCTTGATGGACGTGGAGTTTGCCTACAGAGGGCAGAAATGTGAAGGCTTGACAAACAGAGAAGTGCATGGAGGAAGGCCTAAAGCTTTGACGTGCATGACGAGAAGTTCAGCAGCATGGGATGCCTGGGGGCCGGAAGCGATGGCATCCAATGTGGCTGGACTGCGAAAAGCCTTGAAGGCTGTGTGGAGGAGGGTTGTGGGAAATCAAGAGCAGGGTGGGCCATGGAAAAGAAGGAGTAGGAAATGAGCAAAGCAAGGCTCAGACCCTGACAGAGGATGAGCAATGACTGACAAGATGGGGGCAAACCGGCCCAGCAGAGAATTGGAAGCGTGCCCTCAATGGAACGATAGACAGATTCCTCAGATGTCCCCAGGCCCAGGCCCAGACCTCAGTAGAAGCATCTGGATCGCCGGGACCACACTTCCTGCCCTCACTGCACATTTCCTCTCATGTGACTGAGAGTGGACTGCTGACAGGAGATCTACGGTTTCAGAAGAAAGGGTGAGGCTGAGGCTGAACTGAAGCTAACCCCAGAAAGGAAGTGGCAGAACGTTGCTGAGATGAGACTTCGGTTGTGACCAAAAAGCTCCCAGAAACGATGAAAGGAGGCCTGGTCCCCAGCTGCTGGACGGAGAACCACCAGCTCAGTTCGTGGGTGGCGGTAGCTGAGTTTAGGAGATGAGCCCACTCATCCACATCCCACTCCACCACTTCCTAGTGGTGATGGGCAAGGTCCTTAGCCTTGCCAAGACTCTGTTTTCTCACCTGTAAAATGGGGATAATAGCAGTCCCTACCTCACAGGATTATAAGAAGAAAAACTGATACATTGCATACAGCATAAATACCACTGAAGTATCACTGTTAACTTTTCTTCCTCTTTTCATCTACCTGGAACCCAAATCCATTATTTGCATTTATATTAAAAGAGTGAGGAAAAGGGTAAGTAAACAGCTACTTATTGAGTCTCTGCTTCATGCTTTACTCTAATCACCCTCTTAGTCTTCCCCAGGGCCCCCAGGAGGGCATTAAGATCTCTCACCGGCAGATAAGCTGTAACTCAGAGAAGTTATGTCGCTTGTGTAAGATGCTAAACTGACTTGAGGCAGAAAAAGAATTCTGTTTACCTCCAGAATTCCTGTCTGTCCCACCAGTCTGTGCTGTCTTCCCCAACCCAAATCGGCGCAAGCCTCATGCGGCCCGCCCCTACACACCTGCTGCCATGGAAACGGGGCTCTTCTCCCCTCAGTCACGCAGACCCGGAACACGGCCCTCATTTGACTGGCCGTGCTGACCCAGGCCAGGACACACACAGCCAGATGTGCCATCCCTGGAATCAGGGCTGCTGCGGGTCACGGGCACCCTTTAGACAGACACCTCTCCCAGAGTCCACTGCCCGCTGCCCGGAAAAACATGGGAACTCAGGGTAAAACACTGATTTTTAAAAAAGCGCGCGCGCGCGCGCGTGTGTGTGTGTGTGTGTGTGTGTGTGTGTGTGTGTCTATCCCATGGGGATTTTCTGGGGCTGGAGGAAGCTTGTCAGGGTACAAAGAGCCCAAGGGGATGAAGGGCTGGGAACAATTTTAATGAGGTCAGATCACATGCAGTGGAGTGGGTGGTGGGGTGGAGTTGGGGGAGTCTTTTTCAGACTACAATCCTACAACACTCTGAAATGGCTCAACCTTTTTTTATTATTATTAAAATTGTTTTGATGTTTATTTATTTCTGCGAGAGAGAGAGAGAGAGAGAGAGAGAGAGAGCATGAGAAGGGGAGGGGCAGAACAAGAAGGAGACACAGAATCTGAAGGAGGCTCCAGGCTCGGAACTGTCAGCACAGAGCCTGAGGCAGGGCTCGAACTCCAGAACCGTGAGATATGACCTGAGCCGAAGTCAGATGCTTAACCGACTGAGCCACCCAGGCTCCCCTCAAACTTTTTCCTATACAAAGTAGGAAACTGAGGCTCAGACAAGCCAGATATGATAGAAAGGGCTGGGCTTGCGATTGATTCTCTGAGATTTTAGTTCCAATTCCAGTTTATTTACTTATTTTGCTGAATGATCTAGGGGAAATGCTTTAACTGCTGTAATATCACAACTACAACTCACATTTACTAAGTGCTTACAAAGGACTGGGCCCCTTCCTAAGCTCTGAACATTTATTATTCCACTGCAACATTCCACGGGAGATCAAGCCATTATTTTCTTTCTTTCATGGATGAGACTGAGGCACTCTGCAGACTCAAACCCCTTCAGTAGGGCTCAGAGTGCTCAGCGTCTGTCCTGAGGCCACCTTGGCCTCGCCTTTACAGAGCAAGGCATCTCTGACAATCAAAGGACCAATGTCAGAAATTTTTTTTTCTTTTGAAAACCACCATTCTGGCTGATGCTGTATGGAGGAGGTTCCTAGAGAGACATTCATGATGTTCTTTGGAAGGGCAGGGGTAGCGTGGCTGGAGCCCAATTTGCTAACTCAATCACCAAGACTCCTTCCCATTCAAAGGAAGAGTTCTCCTCCCCCATGCTGGGCTCTGCTTTTCCGGAACCTTGAGCTTTGCTCTCGAAGAGCCTCAGCTGTGTTGAAACGCTGTAGAATTCAGGGAAAATCTGTGCCTGGTCAGAACCTGTGCAGTTATCCCTCTGGGAGTTTCCAGCTTTGTGTGGGTTCATTGTCAACAAGTTTTATCCGAGAAACTCTAGAACTCCAGTGCCAAAGTTCTCTTGACTGTGCCCAGGTTATTGGCAAGATAACTCAAAGGTTTCACTTTTATAAAAGAAAGAGAAATTGCCCAGCCTGACTGTCATGAGAGGAAAGAGCCAACATTTGTCTTATGCTCAGAATGTACAGGGGTTTTACATTTGTTATCTGTTTTGGCTCTCACCCTGGAGGCGGGGGGAGTTATCCCCATTTCAGAAAAGAAAGAACTGACTTGTCCAGCAAATAGTGAAACTGGGCGATTTTTTCTTTCCAAAGCCAAAGATCTTTCCACTGCCTATGATTTCTCATTAATTCTCCAGCCAAGAGTTGGTATCCTGAAACAACTGTTTGGGTTTAAATCCCGGCCTAATAATGATTAGCTGTGTGACCTTGGAAAGTTACTTGATCTCTTGGAACCTCAGTTTCCTCATATAAAAAATGAGGTTAATAACACCAGTACTTGCTTTTAAGGGCTCTTGTGAGTTTAAATGGGTTAAGTCAGGGGGCAGGATGTTTAGAACCATGTGCCATGACATAATGTCAGCTACACTAATCACATAATTTAATCGAAGAAATGCACTGTTGTTTTTTACCAGGTATGTACTGTACCCTGGGGGAAAGAAGAATTCCTCTACAATAAGCCAGTCTCCTTGCTAGGTAGGTGCTTCTGATTCATTTATCCATTTATAACTACACAGCAATCCTGTGAGTGAGGGATTTTACAGATGTGAACATTGAGGAACAGAGAAGTTAAGCCACATGACAGATGTTGCACAGCTACAGACTATTGGAGCTGGGACTCAATCCCGGCCTGACTCCAACACTTCCACTTTCTCCTTGATCACTCTGCCCACTGCCTCAGGGTGGAGACAGAGCAACCATTGAGGAGCATGTGGGTGCATGCATGAGACCTGGGGCCAGTCAGGGAACGGGAGTTGCCACCAGACTGGTGTTGCCTCATTTTACAAATGCAGTATTTCCTGATAGGTCCTCTGCACATTTATTAGGATTGTTTATTTTAAATACACAAAGCACAAAGGAAACTGGCAATTCAGGGGACTTCTGTACTGGTTTGAAATTTCAAGACTTTGGTCTGTATTTATTTGGTTGGTTTTTGTCTGTCCACTTTGTGCCAGTCACTAGGGCTATGAAGATAAAGGGAGAACTGATAGAATTGATTCAATGTTGACCCAAGAATGCACATTCACAAACCATGATAAGTTCCATGAAAGAATGTTCTATAATGTCAAAAGGTAATGATGGGCGTCTGATGTGATCTAACTGGAGCTCAAGACACAACATGCAAAGGTATAAAGGAAGAAGAGAAGTTACCCAGGTAAGGAAGGAGAGGATAAATATTACAGAGAGAAGAAACATCAGGTGCAAAGGCCCTCAGGAAGAAGAGAGCATCAACTATCTAAGGAACAAAAAGGTTCCCACTGTGTCTAGGGGACAGAAAAAGAGGGGAGAACGAGATTCAAATTGAAGTTTTAAAATAGGAAGGAACCAGAGTCTATAGAACACTGGTGAGTATAGAGAATCTGTCTTTGTTCTAAGAGAACGGAAAGGGATTTAGTTGAAAAAGTAAGATTTTTGATAAATGCTGTAAAAATTAAGATATGGCTTAATACAACAGTATCCATCATATCATGAGGGGATGACAAATAGTCTGCGACTTGCCTGCCAATTCTGAAGGGTAATTAGTGGCCATGGGAATAATGTGCTGAGGACTTTGTGGGTGTATCTAGATCCAGTGGGAATAAGTACCATTATCCATTAGTGATGTAGGCCTGGGATGGGCTGGAGCTGGCTGTTCTCACTGAGACCGCATGAAACACACTGGCTCAGGCACCAGATTCACCCGGGTTTGGATCACAACTTGCTTTCTGTTGGAACTTAGGCAGTTTATTTAATAACTCAGAATCTCAGCTTCCTAGGTTGTACAACAGACCTAACAGTATCTGCCTTCAAGGGGTTTGTGAGCATTCTAGGAATTAAAATGGTAAAGAATCCAGCACGGTATGGACTCCATGATAATAAACTGTCTTTGTATGTAAAGGGAATTTGGAAGTATAATCGTGGAAGAATAAAAACTGCAATGACCTTAGAGTGAATACAAAGGAAAAGATAGGCCAATTTCCTTCACCTTTTCACAACAGATTTGTGACCTGTTTTTTGTATACTGTTAAAACTTAGCCCAGGGAGGCCCCCACGTGGGCCCTACGTGGTGGCCCAGATGCAGGCTATGTTGAATCATGCTTCCAGGGCACAGAACAAGGTTCTGGAGAAGACACAATGGCTTCCGGAATGAAAACTGTGCAGTAGACGTTTATGGAAATGGCCAAGCGGGCTGGTTTATGTTCAGCATTCATTCACCAGGTTTGATACATGGGCTGCCAACCCGTTCACCTCAATAGTGTAAGAGGACGTAAGCTGAGGCACCAAGATGGACGAGACATTAGACACTGCAGTGAATTTTGAGACTGTCCCCCCAGGAGGCCTGCAAAAAGGCAGGATGGAACTCATGGGGTGACTCAAATACACTGAGAGGGTCAGAGGGTTGGGATGTTGAACGTGAAGAGAGGGTCTGAGCGAGCTTCTAGCACCTCTCGGGTGCCAGCTTCACGAACCTCTCGGGGTTCGTACATGTGATAGTGCTTCTGGCACAGTGCCAGGCACAGAATTGATATTCAACAAGCATCTATGGGATGAATAACTTCTGACACATGAATAGAACCTAAAATAGATGAGGACTAGAAAAGGAGCATAAAGATTTTTTAATGAACCTCGAGTCTCCAAATACATTATTAACTATAATCC
Source organism: Leopardus geoffroyi (assembly GCF_018350155.1). Taxonomy (NCBI): domain Eukaryota; kingdom Metazoa; phylum Chordata; class Mammalia; order Carnivora; family Felidae; genus Leopardus; species Leopardus geoffroyi. The sequence continues at coordinate 54,920,082 of NC_059328.1, forward strand.
ATAGGGTCAAGAAAGCTCACAGGTATGACGAGGGAGCTGCTTTTTTAAAAATAATCTCTGACAAGGATGGAGTAAAGTTCGAGGAAACTGACAGCAGGCAAAACTTCCTCATTTTCAAAAAGCTGAATTTCAGAAAAGATAAACCCATGCTGATAATTTGGGGAAAGCCCCAGAGCACTTTTTTCTAAACATTCAGGCATGAAAATAGTTCTCAATGGCAACCAGCACTTGTCTGATAGGGTTATTGGAGCAGCCTGATCAGGAACATGCTAAAAATGTTTTCCAAATTCAGAGGGAAATTTGACATCTAGGTTAATTGCAGAAGGGTGGGTACAATGATAAGACAGAGTCGTGGTTGATAACCTCCTTACCCACAGTCATTCAGGGCTTATCAGTCTATACAAGTATCCTTAAACTCATGACGTAGGGCTGTGGTTCTCAGTGTTGGCCAACTGTTAGAAGAAACAGGGGAACTTTTAAAACACATGAGTATCTGGCCCTACCCTCAGAGATTCAGATTTCATTTGTCTGGTGTGGACATCAGTCATTTGTATATTTCAGAGGCCTCCTCGTGTTCTAATGTACAAAGATTTAGCACTATTTTCTTACTGTTCTGTTTTTTATCATAGCCTTTACAATATATTTTTGAGGCATATATTGAATGAACATAGAGAAACTGCCTGCATTGCAGTTGTTGATAAATCAAAAATAGGAAGTGACAGAATTAAGTTTAAAATAAGCAAATCAATGGGGCGCCTGGGTGGCGCAGTCGGTTAAGCGTCCGACTTCAGCCAGGTCACGATCTCGCGGTCCAGGAGTTCGAGCCCCGCGTCAGGCTCTGGGCTGATGGCTCAGAGCCTGGAGCCTGTTTCCGATTCTGTGTCTCCCTCTCTCTCTGCCCCTCCCCCGTTCATGCTCTGTCTCTCTCTGTCCCAAAAATAAATAAACGTTGAAAAAAAAAAAAAATAAACACTTGCTAAAATAAGCAAATCAAAACCTTCAGTAAGTCAGAAAAATGAGCAGACAAAAAAAAAGTCTTGTTACGGAGATATTATGTGAGTTCAGTGAGTTCACAAACATGAAGAGCTTGGAGCAGAATCAGCACAAGGTATGTGTGCTCAGTGCAGTTAGCACATGCAATCCTCTTCCCCTATGAGTTCAATACTATCTCCATGTTGGAAAAACTGAGCCCCAAGGAAAGTGCACCTTTCTAGCTCAAGGCCATGAAGTAAGTGGCAAAGGAGATTCAAACCCAGTCTTACTAATTCCAGTGCTCAAGCTCTTAGTTACTACCCTAGGTATTAGTGTTACATTTAAAGTGGTGCTAGAAATCACTCCACGCATTTTAGAAACTGAGGTTAAGAGAGGTTAATTTGCCCAAGGGCACTTAGAAAGTGGTAAAGGCAGGACTTGGAGATAAGTTTGTTAGAAGAAGGAGAAGGAGAAGAAGGAAGAGGAGAAGGAGGAGGAGGAGAGGAGGAGGAAGGGGGAGGGGGAGAAGGAGGGGAATAAGAAGGAGAAGGGGAGGGGGAGGAAGAGGAAGGGGAGGAGAGGGAGGGAGAAAGGAAAAAAGGAAATGACAGTCAGGCAGGTAATTCCTGTATGTAGAGCCCTCTCCAGAGCAAGAGAAATCTGAGAAGGTCCTGGCTTATCCCACAGAAATGGAACTCATTAGTAGGGAGTTCTGGCTCTGGAAAGCCCCAAGGATGCAACTGAGAAATGTTCACAAAGAGGCCCTTCTGGATTCTCACAGGCAATGCTGGATTACCTGCTGTCATCCCTGAGATCACACTAAGGATCAGATTTCCTTTCACAGCCCTGTACGTGGACTGAAAGATTTAATTAAAGAGGTGAGCTCCTACGTCAAGGAGATCGTTAAGTGATAGGAATGGAAGTTTGTTTGGATTGGCATAGGAAAATCCTGGCCCAGAGGTATGGAGAAGGACATTGAAGGTGTTTTATAACAAAACACAAAACCTTTGACAAGAAGACAATTCAGAAGGACTCTCTAATATATGTCATGACTAGCTCTTGCCTCCACTTGTCAATAAAGTACCTCTAGGTCCTGGAGAGTGTGCTCCAGTGATTGGGAATCCCCAGATAGGGTCCCACGTGTACTCATGAACAAGTTTTATTTGCTCCCCCATTGTTTCTACCCCATTTTTCTTTTTCTGTTCCAGCATCCCCTTTCCATGGGAATTTCAATCCGTGTGAGGAAGTTGCCTCACTCACTAGTGAGCCTGGGGATCAAATGAGATGGAACACCACCTCACACAGTAATGACCTAAGAGTTTGTGGTGTTGTTTCTTTTTTCCCCCTTCACTTCTTACCCATAAAATGAGTGTATTATGATAAGAAGTATATGTTACAGCATTTTAGGAATATGTCAAGATTGTAATTAAAAAGTGAGATGAGGAGCATCTGGCTGGCTTGGTCAGTAGAGCATGACTCTTGATCTCAGGGTCATGAGTCAAGCCCCACATTGGGCATAGAGCTCACTTTTTAAAAAAGACACACAGGGGCACCTGGGTGGCTCAGTCAGTTAAGCATCTGACTTGGGCTCAGGTCATGATCTCACAGTGTGTGGATTCGAGCCCCACGTTGAGCTCTGTGCTGACAGCTCAGAGCCTGGAATCTGCTTTGGACTGTGTGTCTCCCTCTCTCCCTTCCCCTCCTCCACTCACACTCTGTCTCTCTCTCTCAAAGATAAATGCTAAAAACATTTTTTTAAAAAAAGACACAAAAAATGAGATGATACGTAGTAGGCACTCAACAAATCAAGTTAGTTGTAATAATAGTATCAACAATGGAGAAAAACAATGCTTCTGGTTCCTTCTGCCCACTTAAACTAGATGCCCACAGGAATCAAGAGGAGCCAGTAGAAATTGGAATATTGAAAGGGAAAGATAACACATTTCTATTGATGATAGTAATTCAGATTTTAAATGCAAGAGGATGACCCAGTCAGGATGCCAAAGCAATCCCACGTCTGAGTTACAGGGTCTCCTTAGCTGACTCCTGGTGGACACTTGACATATAAGTACTCAGAGCCCAGACTCCTCTACCTGCCCCTCTGAGCTCTAGCACCTTGGAGAATAGGGGTTAAAGACTGCAGTTGCTTAGGGAGTGAGTGCATGCTGAGGGTCAGGGCCCGAGCTAAGTCCTCTAGATATGTGATCTTGCTGAGACTACACAGCAACCCGTGAAGCCAAAACTCTTACTATCTTCCCTGTTTTACAGAAGGGGAAATAAACGTTCCAAGGAGTTACAGAGCATGCCCAAGGAAGAGTCCATTTTCTGATGCAATGACATGTCCTTAACTCCTTTCGACACCCCAGGAATCTCTGGCAGATATTCTGTATCCGGCCTTACAGGAACGGCCTCCTTCTCCTCCGCTCATTTGCTCTGACCCTAAAACCATCCCCATCCCCTGGCCTCCCAGGACTTGACTCAGGGAGTTTTCCTTCTTGTGGGAGACTTTGCAAAGGACAAATTTAGCATCCTGGCTCCGCACCTTTGCTTCCGAAGCACACAGAGGACTCATGTGACGCTGAGCACTGGGTCTCTAGGGACACTATGTGCAAACACCAGATGCAGCTGGGGCTCTTTTTGCATACACTTTTCTTGGAGGGGCTGAGCACACTCTCCTGTTTTGGGTACTGAAAGGACAGCTGGGGTCATCCTGCATTGGCCAAGGTGCCTGCTCTTCTGCAGAAAAAATAACAGGCTCCCTTCACCACTCCTGGCATAGAAATGCCTGCCGTTAGGGAGACAACTGACAGCGACTGGTAGTCCTGCTGGACTGTCCTGGCTCTCCCATCCCAGCTGATTTTCACAACCTCCACTCTCTGGAACGGAGGCGGCATCTACCAAAATCTGTACCTCCTGCCAGCAAGACCCGTCTGGTGCAGTCCTAGAAGAACCTACACGTGGCATTTTGTGGAAGAAACCATGATCAATCCTCTAGGCTTGAAGCAGGAATTTCCTTTCATGTTTCTCTGCAGACCCTTGAGAGGTCTATCTGATCTCTCTGACAGAGATGCACTAGGTGTGCCTTCAGCTCCAAAACCCCACATGGGCTGCACAAGATGAGGTCAGCCACTTACTTGAAACCGCATGCCCTTCCGGGAAATATTTGCCTTACTCCCACATTATTCTTAAGAACCTCATAAGGAATTCTCTAGACTCTATGTTGAGGGTTTCATAGGCAGATATAACCTTGATCTTCTTCTGCAACATATCCCAGTCTCTTGTAACCTAATTCAGACAGAGCAAGCCAAAAAATGTTGAGCTCAGAGAAACTAAGTGAAATCACTCAAACGGCCATTGGTCGGGTTACCTGGAAACAGGCTCTGTGAGGCAGATTTGTACCCAGATGTTTCTTGGAGAGTGTTCTGGGAACAGCCTCTTTAAGGGAATGAGAGAAACAGGACTGGACAGAGGGAGAGGTGGATTCACAGTGGAACAGAGGCTTCAGCTGATCCCACGTGGGCACTCTGAAGCTGGAAAGCCTTTCAGAGATGTCCTAAATTAGCCTCTCTGTATTTTGTACCTTTGAGCAACCCTGCCCGCCCCCGGGAAAGAGTGTGTAACCTTGGATAAGGCAGTTACCTTTGGCTGAGAGTAATTCTCCAAAAGGAAGTCAGCCATGAGCTGTCTGTGGCCAATACTCCCAGCCACTGGGGTTACTGAGGGCCTTTGTTCTGGAGGGGGGTTTGGGTGGCACTCCACAGCATCCACCACACAAGCTAACTCTCTCACACTACAGGAAACAGAGTCCAAGGGAAGGGAGGTAGATGACCCTGGGTCACACAGCAAGGTGGTGGAATAAATACAGCGCTCAGGACTGTAAATGTCACAGTGTCTCTCTTTCATACCAATAAATAAATCATTTGCTGAGCATCTCCCATGTGCCAGCCGATGTGTTTAGCATGTTACATGGATTCTTACGTGAACTAATCAGGTGAAACCCTATATAACGGGTATTATTGCCTTCGTTTTCTAACGGAGGAAACCAAGGTCTTGCACGTATACAGTTGCCTAGCAAAGCTCCTGGCGCGTATGACAGACCTGTCGACATTCGAAGCCTGTGTTCGCAACCCCCACCCCACCCCTATAATTCACCCAGCAGCTTCCCCCCCTTTGCTGCAAATCGTGTTGCTGCTGTAATCATCAACAATGGAATTGAGGGACAAGTTATCTTTCCTGCCCAGCAATCCCTCACCCTCACAGGAACTGCTATTTTGGTCATTTGAGATTCTTGCCCATTGAAATTCCCATGCATTCTTAATGAAACGAATTTCTACGTTATCCAACGAAGGAGGCCCATGGGTCAAGTCATGTGACTAAACATTGTTTCAGCCATTTAGCAAATATTTATTGGGTGCTGACCATGTGATAGCCTCACGCTAAGCATTTCACATTTTTTTCTTGGACTGGCCAAGGAGGTCGGTATTTATGTCCCTAATTTATAAATGAGGAAAACAGAGGCTTAGAAAGTTCAGTTTCTCACCCAAGACCACATAGCCTGGATTTAAATGCAGATCTGCTTATTTTAACAGGGATGTCTTAATTCACTATCTGTTATTACATAAATACACATCAAATACCTGTGCATTGCCCAGCACTGTGCAGACGCGTGCTGGGGACAAAGCTCCATTAGGGACGAATGCTCCCATCCCTTGCCTTCACTGATGTTGCATTTTAGAGCAGGAGACACAAATACAAATGCCTACAGGGGTTTGGAATGAAGTGAATGGGTGGGGAACGTGCCGGAGTGGAGAGTTACTCCCTGGCTTCTGTGGCCAGCGGCTACTCAACTCCAGCCAAATGTTGCTATGGGAAAAGTTGGGGCCTGGGCTGCCAGATTTCTCATTCCCCAAGAGCAGCCAGAAACCTGCATTTTATATGAAATACCTTGTTACTTTAGAGTTGGGAACTAATCCAACCATTTTGTAATCACGAATGTGGGGCAAACAAAAGGCATATGCAGGCTGGACTGAAACCTGGTTGACCACAACCTGGGTCACCTGGGTGACCACAAATGTCACCTTACACTGAGGTTCCTAGAGGATCAGCCCACCTGAGTTCAGATCAGTCTCACCCTGGAAGACCAAGGGCACCCTGCCCTCTCTCCCTGGGCCTGGAGACTTTGCCCACACTACAGGAAGCTTTGGGTAGTGTCTCTAAGTTGTCCTGCTGGAGGAATCCCACAGCCTCTGCAGGGCCGCTCTCTTATTCCTTGAAGCTCTATTCTTTCCTGAGCCAAGGCTGTTAGTTGACCCACTTCTGTCAGGAAGTAGCTCGATCGTGGGCGTCTGCAAACAGTAAGACATGGCTACGTGACGACTGCTCATAGCCTCCTTCCCCCTTCTTGTTCCCGCTGCCACCAGATGGTTCTGAGATAATGCCACGTCTTTCCTGCAAGAAATAACATTCCTGAGCCATAATCCTTTCTGATCATCCTGGGAATGCAATTTGTCAGCCTCTCCCCTCTTGTCACCACTTCCCCTGTCTTATCTTCACAGGCTGGGGGTCCCAAGCTGGTCACTTTCCAGGGAGAGTCAATCATCCCTTGCTGGGAGGTCAGGGGCTCACGTAGATGGTATAAACGTGCAGACACAAAGTTCTGGCTCACCCATGGATGCTTATAATGTGATCGTGACCATCCTGTCAGTCCCCAAATTATTTGTGATCCCAATCTCACTCATTCTCTCTACTGTTAAAATTCATGTTCTCTATTCAAAGAAGTTCTTACCTCTCACAAATCTCCCAGAAGACAAAAACAAGATGATCTTTGCTCACACACCTGGCATCCAGCCAAGCTCTGATCTCTTATCCCAGCCCTTCCCTTGCTCCTCAACATGACTGCAGCTACCGTTAGACATTCCATTTTAGCTCTGCAGATGACATCAGATGCAAGGTGTGGGGATGTAATTGTGGTTACCACCTGCTCCTGAATAGTAATTAGTAGGAAGGGGGAATTAGACTTCAGAGATGAGGTCATTATTAGCTGGAAGAAAAAGCTGGCAGAAAAAAAAAAGTGGCACCATTATTCTGAATCATTCATCCTGTTGTTTTTAAATTTTTTTAATGTTTATTTATTTGAAAGAGAGAGAGAAGAGACAGAGACAGAGACAGAGACAGAACACGACTGGGGAGGGGCAGAGAGAGAGGTAGACACAGAATCTGAAGCAGGCTCCAGTCTCCACACTGTCAGCACATAGCCCGATGTGGGGCTCGAACTCATGAACCGTGAGATCATAACCTGAGCTGAAGTTGGATGCTGAACCAACTGAGCCACGCAGATGCCCCTGGATCATTCATCTTTTTAAGTGTGAAACTGATGGCTGACATGCCAAGACCTGAGGGTTTAAAACCCAGGGAATATGGAAGATACTTTGAATACGTTGCTTGACATACATGAATCTTGGCACTGGAGATGTTTATACGTGACGGTTCAGTTATTTTGAAGCTACCCTCCAAAGACCATGTTATGCCACCATATTTAAATTTCACTGGTCACAAATTTGGATAACATTGTGAAAAGCAAGACATCAGATTCTCTATGGAGTTTCATCTCCATTTAATACATGATTTCACATAATCCTCATAAAGAGCCCTATTGAGATATTATTATGCTCATTTTACAGATCATTGTATAGGAGATCATGAGCTGTGGTAATATTCGTGAAAGTGAGGACTTGAGAAAGTCTCAACAAGTATCTCCTTTGTATGTCAGGAGTCAACTGAACTAATTTGCCTCTTCTCTACTTGGAACAATCCAGCTGAAAGGAAAATCATGGGTGCAAGGATTTGGAGAAAGTCCCCTTCTAACTGTGACACAAGCATCAGCTGAGGCCTTCCTGGATTTTGAGAGCTAACGAGAGCTTGCACAACCTCCCATTGGTCATCTAGGAGAACCTTACTCCCAGAGTCATTTACCAGTTCTCTGGGCATTGGGGTCATATGGGCAGCTCCCCTGAATAGGAGAACTGTCTCTATTCCTTTGGGAGTGTCCCCAGGGCAACCTTTTTTAAAGATTTCCATAAAAATCCAAACACATATTTTAGGGTTTTATCGACTTTGCAGAATTTGTGTGTGTGTGGGGGGGGGGGGTGGGGGATAAGGAGGAGATACTCAAAGAAGCACACAGTATGCCACCATTTTACTCAATTTTCCTCCCTCCTTTCCCCCCCATTATCACTCATTCTCCAAGCAGAGAGTAACAACTCATCCTCTCTTATGCAATCCCCCGGTCCTTTTCACTAAAGTGGCACCAGCCAACTCCCACAACTTGAGAGGCTTAGAGTGGCCTCAGTTGAGGCTAGCAAGGTGTTTTCCTATGAAATGTTCTTATATCTGCGGCTGCTGAAAGAATAAAATCTCTCCCTTTGGAACCACAACCATGAGAACTGCCCTAATATGGAGGAGACTGCCCATAGAGATACGGAGACTGATTCTTCTGTAAGGCAAACCCGTAGAGAACCATTTAGGGGGACAGTGGAGAAGGATTAAATGGATGGTTACGCCAAACTACCTTTAAGACCCTTCCAACCCAGAGAGTCTTTAGCGCAAGAGTTCTGAGCGCACCCAGACCGATGGAGTCCCTGTTCCACCTCCCATGAGGCTGCAGGAGGGCCGGCACATTACTTGCGCCCTGCACCGCCACCTCCCCGGTCCCACATCTGTAAGGTACCAGCAATAATAAAGGACGAAATATTTCTGTTATTTAGCACGATGCCACAGCGTTATTTAGTAACAATTCTGTTACTACACAGTGACACCGTCATGCGAGAGGACTGCTAGTCTTATCTTCATTTCAGAGGCAGCAGAATTTAATAAAGAATACCCAATCAGGAGTGAAAGGAAATAAACTCCAGCGCCGCTCTTTGTACGTAGTATCTGAGTGATGTCAAAGGGACCAGCTGACCTCCCTGGGCCTCACTGTCCTCACCTGAAACTGTGAAATGATGGTGATGATGCTCTCTGACCACTTCAGTTGTCATGAGAGCTACATAAGAAATTTAGGGTAACCGTGCTTTGAAATTTTTAATTACCTTAAAAATCAGTCAGAATGGAGGTATTTGCCACAGGTGCCCATCCTACACCTCCTTTTGATCTTTTTTTTAAACTGAAGTACAGTTAACATACGATATTATATTAGTTTTCGGTTTACAACGTTTAGTTTTGACAATTCTATGCATTATTCAGTGCTCACTATGATAAGTATAGTCACCATCTGTCACCATACAATGTTATTACAATATCATTGACCATATTCTTTATGCTGTACTTTTCATCTCCATGACTTTATTCATTTTATAACTGGAAACTTGGATCTCTTATTCCCTTTATCTGTTTTGCCCTTTCCCCACCCTTCACTTTCTGAGTCCTCCTCTCCCCAGTGCTTTTGCACTGCCCTCAGTTTGTCTGGGACTCACCAAAGCACGCCAGCTGAGTCATGCTCCAAGAGAAATAACCCCAAATCTACTCCACCCTCAATCCCACTCCCTCCCACCCGAAAGACTCCTGTCCTGAAAGTCTCTGCTGTCTGCTGTTTAAGAATTTATGCATAATTTTGTAAGCTACCATTCTTTGAAAGTATATTTGTATTTTCAGTAGAAGTCTTCTAGAGACATTGTCCCATAAACCAACAGTAAGATAAGGAGAGTGGAATTACTTTAGAGGACATGTGGTGAGGGAAACAAAGGCAAGAAAAATGTAATTTAAATTCAATTCCCTTACAGCCTGTAGCCCAATGACAGATGTCAGGGACCTGCAGCGTATAACACTCCCCAAGACGTTTATGGCTCCCTTAATGCCTTAATGTTTACACTTCCTTAAAAACTAAAAGCAACCTTATCTTGACAATAGCTAAATCTTCAGGGTCCTGTGAGACCCTGCTTTCAGCATCCAGAAATTCCTTGGAGACCTACACCATCTATACCTCCACAAACTTAAAAGTATATAATCAGTTGCTCCACACAACCCCAGTGTAGCTCTTTCTGCCCCCGGGGTCCTGTCCCCGTGCTTTCATAAAATCACCTTTTTTTGCACCACAGCCAAGAATTATTTCTTAACTGTTTGCTCACAAACCCGACTTCAAACTCCATCAAGATGGACATTACGGTGTTTGCGCAATTTTAAAAAGCCTGCTTTGGGGGTGCCTGGGTGGCTCAGTCGGTTAAGCGTCCAGTTTCATTGAGGTCATGATCTCGTGGTTCGTGGGCTGACCGCTCAGAGCCTGGAAGTTGCTTCGGATTCTGTGTCTCCCTCGCTCCCTGCCCCTCCCCCACTCATGCTCTGTCTCTCTCTCTCAAAACTAAATAAACATTAAAAAAAAAATTTTAAAGCCTGCTTTATCTATAGGTGGGCCAAATTTGTATCCTATTGGAGCTTCTACCACAAACCCCATTAAACATCTGTATGGTGCACGGACACTCATGTCCTTGGAACAGCTTTCATTCTATACCAAACTGCCTCTCTTGTGTGACCAGAGATAGAGGCGTAGACCAGGTGACCTCAAGACGTCCTTTCCATTTCTTGGAATCAAATATTAAAGAGATTCCAGGCAAAGAAATCGCAACCTTGTCTCATTTCTTCAACAACAAACATTTACTAAACCCTACAGTAAACCAGGCGCTGTGCCAGAATCTGAGCCCACAGAGCTCAATAAATGCAGTATAGCCCTGAATTGGACACTAACCTCTTGCCATGAAACTACATAAAGGTACAATGAATTCCTAATATTTGAAAGAAAAAAAAACAAAAACAAAAACTTTTCACATGTAGTTTCTCATTTGTTCTTCAAATAACTGTGTGATCTAATAACTGATATCCCCATTTAACACAGGAGGCGTCTGAGGCTCTGAAGTCTTGAGGGATTTGTCTAATGTCAAAGAATCAGTAAATAGTGGCCCTGGAATTTGAGAGGGCAGGTACTTTAAGGGAAAGGCAAGCCTGTTGTCCTTAGTCTCTGCCACCCATCTTTAAGATTCTGGACCTGTTTATATTATGAGTGCAAACCAAACAGAGAAGTATTATGCAATCAACTCACCCTGGTCCCTCTGATGTATCAGATGTCCTCTCCCCTTATGCCTTTGCTCTCTCTATTATAGACATCAGGCCAAGGCAAATGTAAGACAAGAGCAGATTTGTATGCTCCAAAAAGGCAGTAGACCTTGAAGGGTGTGTCACCTGCCTGAGCCATTATCTTCTCCTTTATCAGAAGGGCCCTGATTTCACAGCACATTTCAGAACTAGAGTGGGAGAGTCATGCACAAAACCAAATCCTAGTATTAGAATAGTCTTGAAGCCTCTAGGCTTCTTGTCTAGGGACAACAGTTTGGCCACAGGGCTTTCACTCTTCATTTGTGTTCAAAGGGGATTGTAGCTGCCTGCAGTTTCTGTGACAACGGCCTTTTTCTCTGTAAGTAAATCTACCCCAAGCACAGAGGAAGTTGGTAATCAGTTCTTAATAAGTGTTCACAGATGATTGACCAATGACTGGAAATACATCTCCCTTCTCCCATATACACTTAATCGTTCCCAACAATGAGTTCATAAAGTCTTCCTTTGCATTATAAGGACATTTACTTTAGTGTTTATGGAAGCTAACACAAGTAGATTTAGATAAACATTCTCTAAGCCATTAATAGTTCAACCCTTTCTAAAAATAGCCTTTAACTAGAATTTCTCTGGGCCAAATCAGCTTGCGTCTCAGTAATCCTGTATCAAAACAGTATTTCTTGGGCTCTTCTCCTACCTGCTGTTGCAGTAATTCTGGCCATCTCATACTCCTCTCTGCTCATTCTGGGAGACCCCAGGAAGTGGCGATCTTATGTAGCACTCTTGGCTACCATTGTCCTCCTTAAAAAAAAAAAGATTTTTTAAAATGTTTTTACATTTATTTTGAGAGTGAGAGAAAGAGAGTGAGTTGGGGAGAGAGAGAGAGAGAGAGAGGGAGAGAGAATCCCAAGCAGGCTCCACACTCAGCACAGGGCCCAAAGCAGGGCTCAATCTCACAAACCATGAGATCATGACCTGAGCCGAAATGAAGAGTCCGATGCTTAACCGACTGTGCCTCTCAGGCGTCCCCTTTGTCCTGTTTTCCATCCTTGTAGCAGTGATGTCTTCTGTCATGACCGGTGCCAAAGACTCCATGGTATCACTTTGCTTCTGGAGCATGGTGACCTCTCCATTCCAGATTGGAGCCGACTCTGGCTCAGGCAGTATTCCTTCATGTGAACAGACCACTGGAGGCCCCAAACACCTGCCCTCCATGTGTGTTTGGAACTGTGTCCTAGGACAAGTACAGCTTAAACTATCAAGCTGGGATCCCTGTTGCAAAGCTAAAAGCAAGCAACTGCATTGGCTTTTTTCCAGATAAAGTTGAATTAGCCTAGATCTGGCTGAGGAGGTGATAAGTGTGTTGGCAACATCTGGGTTTCTTTTGTTTCAGGTATAAATAGTTACTACTCCTCATTCATAGGGTGCTTGGAGGGAAAAATGAGTTCATTTTCTCCCTCCTCTGGAAGAAGGAAAAAAAAGCAGAAACTTGGGGCACAGTCTCTTGATGGATCTGAGCGACATAATTTCTCTATGAGAAGTTGAGACACATGTCTGACAGGTGAACTCACTATCATGGCAATGGAACAGACGATTTGAAACGAAGGTTCTTTAAGATGCCGAATGTGTCCGTTATTTCTTGCCTTGCTCCATATAGCAGTTCGTATAGCTGTCAGGGATATTTAAAGACAGCAAAGAAATTTAGACAAGAAGAACATATAAATAAAAAAGACAGACATGATTGGGGCACAAAATAGAGCTGGAATGAGGGTCATACAAAAATACCACTCACGAGGCTCTGAGCTTCCCAGTATCAACACATGAAAAGAAGCCCAGTTAGTTATGGGGTTCCTAGATTTCTCAGGATTTGTTTTAAATTTCTCAAGAAAAGATAGCTATTTTTGATACCAAATAAAAATAAATTGCTCCCAAGAGTATTTATAAAGTGAGTGCCATGAATAATTTTAGAAAATGTAGTCAACAAGACTAAAGAAAGCATTCAATGAGCAGAGAGGGTGATTGTAAGTGCAGAAATGGAAGATTAAAGGAGTCCCAGGCAGAACTGTAGGCTCTTGCCCTCTTTTCCCCACTCCCTGCCGGCCTCTCCCTTCTACGTGTTTTGCTCCATCTGGCACTGCTCTTTCTACTCCTTTTCCCTCAGTCTCTCTATCCCTCTATCCGTCTCCCTCCCTCTCCTTCTCTCTCTCTCTCTTTCTCTCCTTCAGTAAAGTTGTTTCCCCTCCCCTGTCCTGAATTTCAGAAAAAGCATTGCCCAAGGGCTTTGAGTTAGACCTATGTTTCTGCCTGATCTCTATCCCTAAATATCGATTTAATACTTAGCAAGTGTTTCTTGAGCTTTAATTTAGGTAATCCTATCTAGTCTCAAGACTTGAAACATCATCTGTGGGGCTCCTGGGTGACTCAGTGGGTTAAGCTTCCAACTTAGGCTCAGGTCATGAGGGTTTTGAGTTTGCGGGTTTGAGCCCCGCGTGGGGCTGTGTGCTGACAGCTCAGAGCCTGGAGCCTGCTTTGGATTCTGTGTCTCCCTCTCTCTCTGCCCCTGCCCCACTCATTCTCTCTCTCTCCCTCTCTCTCTCTCTCTCTCTCTCTCTCTCTCTCTCTCCCTCTCTCTCAAAAATAAATAAACATTAAAAAAAATTTAAAGAAAAAAGAAAGAAAAGAAACATCGCCTGTAGACTCACATCTTCCAAGCTTGTGCGTCTTTTTCTGACCTCTCCCCCGGAATCCCAACTTATATATCCAATGCCTCTGAATATCCATTCCCACTCAGATGTCTGATAAGCCTTTCAGTGTCCAAATCCAAAGTACCATGAAGTCTGGGTTTTTCTCCCAATCTCCCTGTTTTGAATCTAGCCCCACTCCCAGGCTGATTCCCACACATTCTCTGCAGTAATCTAGTTAAAACCAAGTCAGATCATGGTACTTTCTTGCTCGTAACCCTCCAATGCTGCTCTTGTATTGAATAAAACCAAAATTTCCTATGAGGGAGTGCCTGCAAGGCTGTATGCGACCTGGCCCTGACTATCCGAACTCACCATTGACTCTCCCCTTTATTCATTGTGCTCTGTAGAGCCTTACTATATAGAACCTTGTTCCCAGAACAGGCCAAGTTCATTACCACCTACGGCCTCTGCACTCTCTATTCCCACCTCCTGAGCATGGTTCTCCAGATCTTCACGAGGGCCATTCTCTCCTTCATTCTGGAGTATCAAATGCCTTTTCCTCAAAGAGGCCTTTCTCATCATCCCGTCCCATTACTCTTTATCCCCTCTTTTGCTTTATTTTCCCTCATAGCATTTATTATGTTGAATTGTTTTATATACTTGTTTATTTTTTGATTGTCTGTCTCCCTCGGACAGAATATAAATTCCCTGAGACAGGGTCTTGCCTGTCTTGTTCTCACAACACTCCCAGCACCTAGTGAACAGTGCTTGGCACATTAGACAAATTCAAAACATTGTTGTTGAGGGTTGCCTAGGTAGTTCAGTCGGTTAAGCGTCCAACTTTGGCTGAGGTCATGATCTCACGGTTCATGGGTTCAAGCCCCATCTCAGGCTTTGTGCTCACAGCTCAGAGCCTGGAGCCTGCTTCAGATTCTGCATCTCCCTCTGTCTCTTCTCCTCCCCTGCTCTCATTCTGTCTCTCTGTCTCTCAAAAAAACAATAAACATTAATTCTTTTTTTCAAAACATTTTTGTTGAATGAACATTTGAATGTACCCGACACACAGTGGACCTTGAATGCCTGCTAACTGGGGCGCCTGGGTGGCGCAGTCGGTTAAGCGTCCGACTTCAGCCAGGTCACAATCTCGCGGTCCGTGAGTTCGAGCCCCGCGTCAGGCTCTGGGCTGATGGCTCAGAGCCTGGAGCCTGTTTCCGATTCTGTGTCTCCCTCTCTCTCTGCCCCTCCCCCATTCATGCTCTGTCTCTCTCTGTCCCAAAAATAAATAAACGTTGAAAAAAAAAAAAATGCCTGCTAACTGAATGAATAAATATAACAGGTGCTGGGGATACAACAGTGAACAAGACAGCCAGGCCTGTTACGCTCATGGCACTTAGCCAGAAAGGCAGGCATTGAATATTTAAGAACAATAAAACAAAAAGAGCTTTATGATAGAGGAAGTTCAGAGGAGTAGCAGGTGCCACTAATCTAATCTGGTATAGAATTCAACACCTTTCATGTATGGCCTTAAAAGGTAACCTCTCCTGGGCCAAGTAGCCACCTGCGTGCAAAAGTATCCTCAGTCTGAGTATCATCAGTTGTGCAACTTTTGCAGGGAAGAAACAGGATGTACGTAAAATGTCTGGCACCTAGTAAATGCTCAGTAAGTTTCCGCTACCATTGCTGTTATAATATATTAACACCTGTTCTACTTCATGGAACCCCTCAGCATCTTTTGAACTAGCTTACTACATTTAGAATGGCTTACATTTTGAATTCCGCTGTGCCAAGTTAGAAGCCCGAAGCCTTCTTTCCCAGCCTTTCGCGAAGCCCAGACGTCAGTCCTTAGAACTGTGCTTCCCCAGCAACTTCATTCTCTTTGGGAAGAGACCAATGGGCTGATTCAGGCATCCGATGAACACCATCTTATTAACAAAAAGAGTGGCTGGAGTCTCCAGCTCTGGGCTACAGCACTGGCTGAGATTCAGACATTCTCAGTCTGGGGTACTGTAAGCCAAGGTAGTTGCTTCCATTAGTGGCAGTGGTGTGAACACTTTGTCCACAAGAGGTTTGAGGTGCTGTTTCTAGTTGAATAGCCCCTAACCCTGAGTCTCTGGCTCTCCTGGAGATTCTCTGAGTTCCTTAATGTCCTTAGTAAATTTCTTTTCTGCTTAAACTGGTTAAGGTAAGCTCTGTGTTTGCAACGAAGAACCCAAGTGACACACAGATCATCTGAATTATTAAGTGGCTTAGGACCCTATGTTGTGTATACCATATTGATTATTGATCAAGGTCTTGTCCGGGTCAAAGGTATCAAGGAAGGGGCCCTCAGGTAAGACCATTATTATCTCAAAGGTAACCCTCTCCACACAGCCTTTCCCGACAGCAGCTAGAGGGTCTCTTCTGCCTCTCACACTGTCGATGCTGCTTATTGACACTTGCCATGATCACCTTGTCTGGGACATATTGTAGGCTCTGTCTCATTCTTAAATTCTCTTCAAGTCTGCATTCATTCAGCTTTCACTGAGCACCTATTATGTGTCAGATATTAAGGACGCAGCTCCCTTCAAGGAATTTACAGTCTCCCCAGATGACTAGCCTGTAAGCAACAACTGACAGGCTTTGTGATGTTAGGTCAGCAGGATGTTAGGTTAGCAGGATAATGTAATGACTACATGCCTAAGCTTGGGGACGAGACTGACCTAGGTGCAAGTTCCAGTTCTGACATTAGCTGGTGAATTTTGCTAAATTATTTAATCTCTTATGCTTCAATTGCCTCGCCTATAAAATAGTCAATATTCACTAATAGAGTGGTTGTGAAGTTCACATAAAATCACATAAGAAGTATTTAAGAGTGCCTGATTCCTTGCAACCTTCAATACGTGCCATTATTATGAACAACAGCAAGCATGTCTGGGGATGTCAGGAAATCCTTCACAGAGGGAAAAAGGCTTATTACTTAGAGGAAGTATTCTTAATCTAAGCAGGCAGGTGCACCTATTCATTCAGCTTTTTAGTCAACAATTTTTCATTTTTAAAAACGGTTTCTTGTAACATCCTGGGATGAGGAGTATCCTGTTTTGGTTCTTCTATTTTGCAAACAGAGAAAAATGTCAGAAGCTGATTACCTCATTCAAGTACATACTAGTTTTGTTGCTTAACTAGTTAAGGCTTTCTGTGAGAAAAGATTGTGCAGTAAATCTGATACTTCTCTGTGCAAAGCTTTCGGAAAACACAGAAGTGCATAACCACTAACAGACGCCACTGTGCTCGAGGTGAAGATACGGAGATAAACACACAGTGTAGACAGAAAAGTTAGAGTGGTCATTTTGTGGTATTGGGCTAGAGTTACAAGAATAAAGAAGAGCCCACAGTCAAAGAGGGCTGGTCAGAAAAGACATCATAAAGAAGGTAAACTTTAAAGCTCGGCTTCAGGGCGCCTGGGTGGCTCAGTCAGTTGAGTGCCTGATTTCCGCGCAGGTCATGATCTTGCGGTTTGTGGGTTCAAGCCTTGTGTCAAGCCCTGTGCTGACAGCTCAGAGCTTGGAGCCTGCTTCGAATTCTGTGTCTCCCCCTCTCTCTGCCCCTCCCATGCTCATGCTGTCTCTCTCTGTCTCTCAATAATAAATAAACGTTAAAAAATAATTAAAGCTCAGCTTCAAAATATGAATAGAATTTAGGCAGTGGGTACAGACATGTCACAGGGAGGGTGTCATAAAGCAGACCAGATATGAACAAAGGGCATGGTGGTAAAGACACATGCTCATTCCGGAGACCTCAAACAGCCAAACTCTGCCTGCAGGAAGTTCTTATGAAGGATGCATAGAAGATAAGAATTTGGAGATCATTGCTAGATCAAGGAGTTTGGATTTTTCATTCTATAGACAACTAGCAGCTACTGCAGGGCTCTGAAGAGAAGATTTTAGGCATATAAGCAGACTGTAATGGGAGAGCATAAAGGGTAGAATAATGGAGGCAAGAATTCAAATCAGAAGTCATTGCCATCATCCTGACATAAAATTGCCATTGTGGTGGGATTGAAAGGAAGAGGTGAATGAAGCAGACGTTTTGCCTGAGTAATTACCAGCCCTTCGCTGACTATGGTGGGAGACGGATAATCCACACAGCATGAGTTGGAAGTTCCCTCAGCCCTGCATTATTTCTGAAAGTGCTGACAGACTACCTCTAGCAGAATCACTTAGGTTATTAAAAATTTGGATTCCTGGAGCACTTGGGTGGCTCAGTTGGTTGAGTGTCCCACTCTTGATTTCAGCTCAGGTCATGATGCCAAGGTTGTGGGATGGAGCCCTACACTGGGCTCTGCCCTGAGCACGGAGCCTGCTTGAGATTCTCTCTCTCTCTCTCTCTCTCTCTCTCTTTCTCTCTTCCTCTGCCTCTCTCCCCCACTCAAGCGCTCTCTCTCTCTCTCTCTCTCTCTCTCTCTAAGACATAATTCAGATCCCTGGGTCCTATTTCAACTTGCTGAATCAGAATCACTGGGATCAGGAGCCCTACCATTATGCATTTCAATAAGCTTCTCAAGTGATTCTTCATGCCTGTTGCAAGTTTGAGAATACCTGCCTTAGAGATTATTTGACCAACTGTATTTTCTTTCAAGAGGGGGAAACTGGGGTTCAAAGAGGTCACATAACTTCCCTAAGGCTACATAGCTATCTGGAACTAGGATGAGGGCTCCTAACTCACAGGCTTGACTTGTCCCGCCATGCCACCCAAGATTGATATCTGACGGCTGGGTGTTGCAAGGAAGGCACTGCTTCCTCACTTTCAAAGCAGTGAGGCAGAAAAAACTGGAACTAAAATCTAATGGATGCAGATGTGATTGGCTTAAAGTTCCAGCAAGCTGATGTCTGCCTGCTGTGGCCCAGAGGGCCATCCTGCAGGCAGGCTACTGCTGCTGTCCGTGCTCTCACCAGGGCCTGACTCTCAGACTCTGAGCATGCAGGTTCATGAGAATAGCCAGGGCCAGATGACCTCCTCAGAGCAGCCCTAACACACAGATGGGGGATGTTCATCCACACAGCTGATCCTGGCTCTCGGAGGGACAGCAGTGCAGTGAGTGTTTCTTGACTTATTACCCTAGATAGAGCAAGACTGGGAGGACTTTACTTAGCTGTTCTGAGTGTCAGCTTCTTTGATAAGAGATGTGATTTGGAAGACTTACACTGAATTTGGAGAAAGAAGATCTGGGTTAAAGTCCTTTTCTAGCTGTAGAATTTGGGCCAATTATGATATATTGTTATCATGAGATTGACTATGCCAATCCCCCTATTTTATAGGTTAAAAAAAAAAACCCAGAGGGTCACCTGGGTGGCTCAGTCGGTTAGGCATGTGTCTTTGGCTCAGGTTAGATCTCACGGTTGATGAGTTCAATCCCTGTGCCAGGCTTGGTGCTGACAGCCCAGAGCCTGGAGCCTACTTCAGATTCTGTGTCTCCCTCTCTCTCTGTGTCTCTCCCCAACTGGTTCTCTCTCAAAAGTAAATAAATAAACATTAAAAAAAAATTGTTAAACCCAGAAACTCAGAGAGAAAAATAATCTGTTCAAAGCTACACAGCATATTCATTTCCTCAAAATGTCCATCAAAAGATGAATGGATAAGGAAGATGTGGTATGTATGCATGCGTGCGCGCGCGCACACACACACACACACACACACACACACAGGAATATTATGCAGCCATAAAAAAGGATGGGCTCCCACCATTTGAGACAACATGGATGGGTTTAGAGAATATTATGCTAAGTGAAATAAGTAAGACTGAGAAAGACAAATACTGTATTATTCCACTCCGAAGTGGAATATAAAAAAAAAGAACAAACAAAAAGCAGAATTAGACCTATAACAACAGAGAACAAACTAATGGTTTCCAAAGAGGAGAGGGGTGCTTGCAGGGATGGGCAAAACGGATGAACAGGAGTGGGAGATACAGGTTTCCAGTTATGGATTGAATAAGTCACAGAATAAAACGCATAGCATAGGAAATATGGTCAATGATATTGTAATAATGATGTTTCAAGACAGACGGCAGCTACATTTGTGGCAAAAATAGCAGACAGCATAAACTTGTTACATCACTACATTGCACACCTAAAATTAATGTAACATTGTGTATCAGCTATACTCAAATCAAAGAAATAAATAAATATTAAAAAAAATCAACTGTACCTTTCTATTAATGCTTTTATGAAGCTCAAATATATATGTGTGTATATATGTATTTATATTTATATAAATTATAAATAATTAAATAATTAATTAAATATTTATTAAATAATTAAGTATTTATATTTATATTTATATCACAGTATTTGTTGTGGGTGCCAGGGATTCCTCATCTACTCTTTTCATGTAGTAAAATGGTAGCCATCATTCCCATCCACCATACATACAACAGGTGTATAACAATGTAAAATGACACACACATACACGCATAAGAATTATGTAAAAGGATTTTGAGAAGAAAAGGATTAATTCAGGGTGAAAATATGTTTATGAGGCCTACTCTCTCATTGGCTTCCTAGGGCCATAACTGTTAAGAGGTGCTCCAACCCCTCCACACCCTACATTCAGAAAGGCGGCCATTACCACATTCTCTCTGTCTTGTTCGTCCACTACCCACCCCCACCTCATTTTTTCTGGGGACAGAGGGTAGGGGATCTAACACAAGTATGTCTCATCAGGTTGCCCAAAACAAGGGAAGCCTCAGCAGATATTTGGACTTGCATCAGATAAGCTAATCTGTTATTTTTAACTCATAAATATTTGTAGCCTTTGGGTCACTATGTCTTCTTAGAAGTCACCAAGCTCTAGTGTTCAGCATTAGACTCAGCCAAAGAAATTAGATGAAGTATAGTGGAAATACTGCCTCATGCTTCCTACTGCAAATCTTCACCCTTTCCTCTCCTGGCTTCAACTTTCTTCACAAAGATACAGTAGTAAAATACACTTATTGTTACAATTTTATTCTTATGCACAGCAAAGTTTAAGAAACTCTTAAATCCTTAGACCAAAGTTTAAGAAATGCTGCCTTCCCTATGGTACAAGCCAATGTTTATGACTGGTAGGCTAGGCACATGAAGAATTTGTGGTGAATGAGTCAGTGGGAGGAAGGAAGAGAGGGGGAGAAAAAATAAGGAAAAGAAATGAAGGATCTGCGTGGTTGTGGTGCCAGGAGCCAGTAGAATTAAGTTCCGGTTCTAGCTCTGTCATTAACTTAGTGTGGGATGTGTGACGAGTCATACCGCTCTCTGGGCCACCACGTCCTCAAACTAGGACAAGGAAGAATTCTCTAAGGCAGAGTTTTCCAACCTATGTGCCATATTACAACAGTGCGCCACCAATGGGTTCTAAGTATGCTCTAAATTATGGAGTCTCTCAACACTCGGAATGCTCTGTGGGATTTGGAGTTACTGAGGTTCTGGGACCAGGTGCCTCTAACCCAGAGAAGTCTATCACAGGTTCCTTGGGGGAGTCATCTGAGCAAGATTTCAAAGGCCACCCCAATGGTTCCTAGAGGAGACACAGTGAGCCAAATGTACCATGTGTTGTTCTATGATGCCCTGTGTGCAGCCAAAAAAGTGTTGGATGGCCTGGGCATCTCAGCAGCCAGCTTCAGAGCAAGCCACTAACCATCCTAGATAGAATCTGAGGACCACTAAGGAGTTTATTGCCGAGTGCCCAGGGATTGGAGCCCGCCCAGCCCAAGATGCAGCCAGTTGGGGACGGATTGGTGGGGAGTATACGGTGGGGCTTTCTGGCCTGTCCAGCAATAAATGATAGCCCAGAATCTCTGTCTTTACATTCATCATATTCTCTTGTCCTTCTGTTGCTGACAGACAAGAAGCCCATTTAGGGGTTTCCGTGTTAGTTGCAGGACAACCACTCTTCCAGTACATGTGCAATGCCTTTAATTAGCCTCTCATTACTATTTTGCAACACAAGATATGTAGAAGTGTGAATCTGAAATATTTCTGTTTTCTCATAAAGAGATTTAAACGCTGATTTGTCAGCATAAGAAAAGAAAAAAGGCTAGTAGGTTTCTTTAATTCCAGAAACTACAAATCTTCAAGTGACGATAAACAATGGTTTTAACATTTTTATCATCTACTTGCACAAATGAAGTTTCTTACCGATAGAGGTTGTCAAGGATTTGAAGTGGTCATCATTAAAATGGCTTGAACAGAGCTGCATATAGCCACATTGAGCATAATTTGTTGGTAAAAAGCTATGTCAGTAAAAGTATGTTCAAATTTCTCATTTAAATTTTTGAATTTTATTCAGAATCTTCTATACATTTAATATTTAACATTCCCTAAATATTTTCTATTTTATGTTTCCTGTAAATTTATAAAGCATAATACATTTTTTTTCACCAAGGTTTATTTAGCTATTTCCAGATCCCATCTCATTTACTCATTGTCCTACTCAAATATTTTCATTTTCTATGGGTGTGAGATGTGAGAAAGCTGGATACAGTTGTCTAGGGTAGTAGTTCTCAGCTGAGGTGATTCTGCCACCCAGGGAACATCTGACAATGTCTGGCGAACATATTTGTTTCTCGCCACTGGGGAGCTGCTTACCGGCAACTAGTGAATAGCGGCTGAGGAAGCATCCTCTAGCGCACAGGATAGTCCCCCATAGCGTTATTGGACCCAACATGTCAATAGTGCCAAGGATAGAAGTCCTATTCTAGGGTCCCTCTCACTCTAAAGTTCTGTGAGTCTGAATTATGACTGTTCTTGAGGATAGTATGTGGCAATATTGGGTATGGCTAGGAATGGCCAGCTCCAACCTCCTAAGCACATTTATAGTAGTAGACCCATCGCTTCTCGGCCTTTTGGCTAAGATCAAGTGTAGTATCTATTCTTATCCGTTTAATTTAATGGTAGACCCAGTAGGCAGGTAAAACGTGGGGCAAGACTTCCTGTATGCTTACAGGAAATCAAGCTCCGGATAGTTGCTTGAGATGGTATATATTTCCAAGCAGTAGGTGTATTACTTCTATGACAAC
This sequence comes from Leopardus geoffroyi, assembly GCF_018350155.1. Classification (NCBI taxonomy): domain Eukaryota; kingdom Metazoa; phylum Chordata; class Mammalia; order Carnivora; family Felidae; genus Leopardus; species Leopardus geoffroyi. The sequence goes on from NC_059328.1 coordinate 54,942,864, forward strand.
ATCAGCACCCCTAGGTGAGTATCTTCCTTTCTTTCCCTCTTTACTTGTTTTCAAGTTCCATATTCTGAAATCAATTTGTTTGTTCCACTGGACTATGACCTATCTTATTTGTCAGCAACTCTCCCCTCCCTACTCTAGGCTTCCCTGGGACTGGCTCTGTTGGGATGGGTCATCTGACAGGCAGAGGTTTGCGCTGAGCAGTTTTTTAAGCCACCCCAATCCTCATTGCCCCCACTTGTAATTTCTTTGGAAGTTGAAGTCATCCTGTGTTTTATTACGAATGCCCTACCTCCAGGACTAAAACCTGCCACATCTTCCCTCTTTGATGCACCCTCCCTGTTGAATTTGTAGCACTTTAGGGTGATTCAAGAGATGAAGGATTAAAACTGTCGGGACAGTCCTACTTCTTGATCGATACGGCCCCTACCACCCGTTCAGTCAATTTTTACAACACATTCACATCTGCCACCTGGTACCAAGGGTAGATTTAGTGTAGCATTAGATTCTTTTATTTATACTGGGATTTAATTGAATGTGGGCAATTGTATTAATTCTTGCTCTTGGCTGGAAGAAAGCTCAACAGGCCCACTAGGTAAATGTAAGTAAGTCATTCCGTTCTCTGGGGCTTCCCTGAGCTTATATGTAAAAGAGCGGCAGCAGCCCAAAGGCTGCTGAGATTCTTTCCGACTTAAAACAAAAGAAAAAGCATTGAAATTTTGAAAAATATATTGGTATTAGGACATGAACACTTTATGGTATTGGCTTGTTGCTAAGGGTGTCATTTCTACTGAAATGAGGAAGTTAGTTTTTACAGTTGGAGTCAGGAAATAGTTTACATCCTTCTCTAGGGTTTAGAGTCCCTGGAAGATTAAGGTCACTGGTGTGACCCATGATAGCACTTAAGAGTTGGAGAAACCAGGGGCGCCTCGGTGGCGCAGTCGGTTGAGCGTCCGACTTCAGCCAGGTCACGATCTCGCAGTCCGTGAGTTCGAGCCCCGCGTCAGGCTCTGGGCTGATGGCTCAGAGCCTGGAGCCTGTTTCCGATTCTGTGTCTCCCTCTCTCTCTGCCCCTCCCCCGTTCACGCTCTGTCTCTCTCTGTCCCAAAAATGAATAAACGTTGAAAAAAAAAAAAAATTAAAAAAAAAAAAAAAAAGAGTTGGAGAAACCAATCCTTTCATTCACTTAAGGAACATATATTAGGCCCCTATTATGCTCTTTGAGTACAATAATAGTTGTCTTTATTTTGCAGATGAGAAAATTAAGGCACCAGATGGCTAAAGAGACTGTTAAAGACAACCCCACAGTTTTGACCAAGGAGGAAGCGGAAGGGCACCAGGGCACAGGGGCTAGGTCCAAAATGATTAAAAATTTCCCATTCTCTGTTCCATAATTTGAATCTCAAATATTTGTTTCTCTGACTTAAAATTGCAACTTAAAATACTCATTGTTTACCACCCCATTTTGTAGTGTTATGTTATCGATCAAAAGCAGGAGCATAATTTAATGTGTTTTTTGGTTGTTATTTTTTTTAATACTTCACTTATTGTCCTGCTTGTTTAGAAAAACTGCTTGAGTTTTTTTTCTCACACTGCTAGGTCATGCTCACTAGATGGACAACATATTTCACCACAATGCAACAACTATCACTCCTACTGTAATTTCCCTCCTATTCTCAGTAGATAGTTGAGTTGCAACAACATACTTCAACTCATGATGGGAGACTGTCAGTCCAGCAAAGAAAATGTGTCCTACTGATGCATATTCCAGTTTAGAGACCTCCCTTTCTACGTTCTTTCATGAGGCATCTCAGGGTGACTTAATTAGTAAACCCCTAATTCGTTGTCCGTATTTTGGAGACCACTGGACCTCAGTGTGCATTATGACCCTCAAGGCTCTCAAATCTTTTAAGGTCCCTAAGTGTTCAATGTCCTCAACTCAGAAGGCAAATGACTACATTCTTAGGCCTCATTTTATTGCATTTGCCTCAGACTTTGTTTCCTTAATTAAGTATGTGTCTTTAGCCAAAATGCTTGGGTAGTATTGGCAAAGCAAGGCAATTGGAAATGTGTTTAGAGAACTGCCTCCTGGTTTCACACTAGTTAAAGCTATATATCATCACCAACATTTAGTGTTGTCTAATTTTTCTACTTTTAGCCAGTATAACGGATTGGAAGCGGTAGGGGCACCTGGGTGGCTCAGTCGGTTAAGCATAAGCCTCCAACTCTTGATTTCAGCTCAGGTCATGATCTCATAGTCAGGTCGAGTGATGGAGCCCCATGTCAGGCCCTGTGCTGGGTGTGGAGCCTGCTTAAGATTCTCTCTCTCACTCTCTAAATAAATACATAAATATTGGAAGTGATATCACACTGTGGTTTTATTTCTTTCTTAAGTTTATTTATTTACTTTGAAAGAGAGAGAGATAATACATGCAGGAGGGGCAGAGAGGGAGAGAATACCAAGCAGGCTCCACACCATCAGTGCAAAGTCCCATGCAAGATTCAAACTCACAAAGCAGGAGACCATAACCTGAGTCAAGACCAAGAGTCGGCCACTCAGCCAACTGAGCCACCCAGCCGCCCAAACACACTGTGGTTTTAATTTTCATTACCTAATGGTTATTATCTTCCATACATACATACATACATACAGTCAAGTGTCTCAAATACATATAAGTGTGTGTATATATAATCAATCATTATGTATAAATAAACTCACATCTATCAGATATATGATCTGCAAGCATTTTCTGTTAGGCTGCAGTTTGTCTTTTCACTTTCTTAACAGAAATTTTAAAAGAGTGCATGTTTTAAAATTTGGTGAAGTCCAAATTGTCCATTTTTAATTTTGTGGATTGTGTTTTTGATGTCACGTCTATGAAATTTTTGGCTAATTCGAGGTCTTATAAGTTTCCTACATTTTAGAGGTTTAGGAGTAGTGTAGTTTTAGATTTTAAATTTAGATCTGTGATCCATTTTGAGTTATTTTTTGTATATTGTACAACTTCATTTTTTTGCATATAGATATTTAATTGTTCCAGTGCTATGTGTTGAAAAGATTGTCCTGTCTCTATTGATTTCATTTGTACCTTCATCAGAAAACAGTTGTCATAAACACGTGGTCTGTTTCTGGACCCTCCATTCTGATCCAATGATCTATTTGCATATCCTGATGCCAACATGATACTTTTTTCATTACTGTTACTTTGTCATAAGTGTTGAAATCACATGGTACTGCTCCTTCAAACTAGCTCTTCTTTTTCAAAGTTGTTTTGACTGTTCTAAGTCATTTGCATTTCCATTTGAACTTTACAGTCAAATTACTTCTGAAAAAAACCTGCTCAGTGTTTTTTTGTTCCTCCTTCTCTGCGCTTCACCTGAACTCTCTCTGGAGACAATATGCTGAGGGAAGGGGAGAGGAGGGGAGAGGAAGGGGCAAATCATCTGATTGTCCTTCACTGCCTGATGTCCATGTCTTGAAAAATATCATTTCGTGTATTTTGTCTTTTTCTCTCTTCCTCTCTCCCTTCCTTCCTTCCTTCCTTCCTTCCTTCATGTTATGTCAGGCAGGAGGGTAAATCGAGTTCCTATTTCTCCATCTTAACTAGAAGCAGACTTGTGGTTACGTTTTTTGAAGTATCCTTATCTTCTAGATTAACATACTGAGCTATGTTCAGAAATGACATGATGTCTGAAATTTCCTTCAGTATATTCCTGATGTCAGAAAACTTTTCTGTGGGCTTGAAATTTTCCACAAAAACTTTTCACCATAAGGGTCTTAATACCTGCCTATCTTACAGGATTTCTGTGAAGATTAAATGTGGAATTATACGTAAAGGGCTTTAGAACTATGCTTAGAACTTAATGAAGAGTAGCTATTAATACTATATACTTGTATGAAGTCAACCATCAAAGATATAAAGAAGTCTGATTAAAAAAAAAAACAACCTCCAATGAAAACCTTTTAATCAAGAATAATTGTAGCAATGATGCCTGGGGCAATGGAGATTCAGTTTGGGCATCAACTCCTCTAGATTTGCTCTTTCTCTGAATTGCCCTAGTCCCCTGTTCCATCCACTCTCAAAGCACTTAAATATGGCCTGATAGCTCTACATTTATGTATCTGCCTCCAATCTCCTGACATCTCCTTGCATTCATTTCTGTATCCTTAGAGCCCAGCACAGAGTAGACACTCAAAACTCACTTGTGGAACTGGTTCACATTGCCATCTCACCTGCCCACCTCTGTGACCCTCTTCTTTCTGCACACTTTGTTCCCACCTCTTGCTCAGTCTGCCATGGGTTGATGTGTTCTTGTTTGAGAGCGTTGGCCTTCAGTTTCTACCTATGTACTTGCTCAAGCTCACTATAAGAAGTTGGGAAAAGCTCTGTGCCTCTCCACACCTTTTCCAAACACGTCCTGAGTGGTGGCTTGTTTGAGCCAGGCAGCCAGAGCTCAGGTGACAGTAAGGAGGTAGCAATGAAAGGAGGTATCTAAGGATAAATTCAGATCTGCATGGCACTGCTTCAAGCTAATCCTCCACATCCTCTTGGTCTTCTTGGATAGACCAAGGTGAAATATTCAACCAAGAAAACTGAAGAACTTAGAACATAGCATGTTAGGACTAGAAGGGCCATTGAGATAATTGAGCCTTCTTTTAACAGAGGGTAATATTCTTAGAAACAAGCAAACAAACAAAACAAAACAAAAGCATATATTTCCTACCTCTATCCCCGACATGGAGCTAGTCTGGTCAATAATGTGGGAAGAGATAGTCCTGCTCTCATACCTCTTTTGCACATCCTCCAACCACCAAATGTGTGCACAAGCGCATAGGCGTGCGCGCACACACACACACACACACACACACACCTTCTTTGCAACTGGAGGCATCTCTGAAGAATCCTTAGGTCATTGATCAACAAGAGGACAGTGGGTACTGGAATTCCTGGTTTCCTTTCTTTCTATTAACTAGTCGACAATGGCACTCCTGACAAAAACAACAAAATGTTCCACAGATGTGTCTGTCTCCTAGATGTCTGAGCTGTGGGATCCAATTTTAGTAGAAGTGCTACTGGAACAATCACTGTTTTCAAGAAAGAATCAGAGGGAGAGATGAATAGGCAGAATGCAGAGGATTTGGGGGCAGTGAAAATACTGTGTATGATACTCTAAGAATGGATACATGTCACTGTACCTTTGACCAAACCCATAGAATGCACAATACCAAGAATGAATCCTCGTGTAAACTGTGGACTTTGCATGATAAGGATGTGCGGATTCATCTATTATAACAAACATGCCATTCTGGTGGGTGATGTTGATAATGGGGTGGGAGGATGTGCATGTATGACAGCAGGCAGTATATGGGAAATCTGTATCTTCCTCTTAATTTTGCTGTGAAGCCAAAGCTGCTCTAAAAAATAAAGTCTTTAAAAAAAAGGAAGAGTCAGAAATGTTTCCAGCTCTTTTCAAGGGGGAAAAAGGCCACGTGATGTCCAAACTGAGATGGTTTGAAAGCGGAGAAATGAAAGATACTTTCTGCGTGAAGGCTGGAAAACATCAAAATCGGTTTGAGAGTGTGCATGTGAGAGTGGTTTAATAGCACCATCCAGTGGCACAAAGCAATATTGCCACTAAAACTCAAAAACAGGGTCCAATCATTTAAAAAAAAAAAAAGTCAACAAGTTTTAATTTGAGAGCCTCTGATATGTCAAGCTTTATACTAGACACTGGGAACATAGCAACTGTTATTTACAAAAATCTATACACTGATTTCAGAAAGATTTGTACATGTTGCTCTTATAGGTATCCCTAATTTGCTGTCTTCACCACCAAAAAGGTGAGTCAGGCCTCTAGGACAGGAGTTTAGGATAGATCTACCTTACTTCTTAGTCTAGGGGCCAAAGCGATGTCAGCTGGCTCAGAGCCTAGAAAACACAGATCTTTTGAACCCCAAGCTCCTGATGTGGGCATTTTGGGGGAAGCAAGACTTTTGCAAAGTCTCCCCTAGAATACTACTACCCAGTTGTTGTTAATCCGAGAATGCAAATGTATATACTTTCTTGAGTCTTGAGTAAGGCATTTAGATTTGGGTCTTTCCCATGAAATCTTGAAAAATCTCCATGACTTCCTCCCCACAGACTATAACATGACTAGGACTCAAAAAGGATCTGATCAATCGGCAAAATTTTCTTCCTTCCGCTTTCTCATGACTCCACCTTGTGAGTGCTGATCAGACCCCAGTTGGAAATAACTATGGTTTATACTTCCAATGAGTGAAGGCGTCTTTGCTGGACATCCTGGATTACTTGTATACAGGCCAAGCAGTCTGTTGCTAGCTGAGCTCTTACTTTGCCAGTTTCGTTTTTTTCTGAGTCTCATCCACAGACCATTGGGTAAAGCTGAAAAGTTTTTTGGTTCCAGTGATCAGTAGTAAACCTTTTTGTTTGTTTCTCAGTTGCAGAAGTAGCTTGGACAAGGCATTTGCTTCCTCTGACCTCCATTTCTTTCAGTAGAAAAATAAAGTCTGGAATGATTGGACGTGGGTAATCAGGTGTGTTATCCTGCTGGAGGATGTATGAAAAATATTTTAGAGCTTCAGACAACCCAAACTCTTAAAAACCTGAAAAGTTCACTAACCAAGGAAAGACTTGGGTTTTAATTTCTGCCAATAGGGCCCACTAGTTACTCTAGAGGGCCCTCCGTATAAAATATAATTAGATGGTGAGTCAGACCAACACAGTAGACACAGTTTTAACGCATTATTGCACTTACTAGAGTGAGGAATTTTCTGAGGGTCTAAGAATTAAATAGTAATAGTAACAACTAAAGCCCGAACAAGGAGTAGGAAGTAAATGAGCAGAGGAAGGAGCTATAAATGAGGTTGCCTGGAAGTCAATATTCACGTTGTTGCAATCAACGTGCCCATCATAGGTGTCTGGGATTCTCCCAGATGTCATTGAAGGAAATATAGTCCACAAGTTTAAAAAGTCCACAAAACGCACAAGGAAAAAGCAACAGACAGCAGAAACAATAATGAAAGACTTAGACTCCCTCCCCAAAGACTTCATATATTGGCATGAGCTGATTGAAATGTACGATAGTCACATGTAAAGGTTAAAGGAAATAACAGAGGAAATAAAAATAGGAAAAGAAAATAAGGATATAAAAAAATAATAAGGCAAGTTTTAGAAAGAACTAAATAAAATTTGTAGATTTCAAGTACACACACACATCTCAGTGGCTAAGTGGAACAGAACTGAAGATACTGATGAGGGAGCATAAGGCAAGTTTAGGGCAAAGCACCAACCAGCTAACAACCCCCACCCCTCCAGGTGGGGTATGTGTGATATTCCTCAGGCACTCCTGGCTGCCCAAGAACAAAGGAAAGGAAAGAAAACAAATGGTTAACTGATAGAGATCACAGCCATGCAGGACCTGAGTCTCCATCAGGTTACAAATGTCTTAGTAAATTACAAGAAAAAGGCTATCTTCTCAACAGCTTAATCTCCAGAAACCTACAGATTCAGTTACCTGGAGCTCCAACATCACCGTCCATCCATAGTGATGTGGGGAACAAAGACAAAAAGGAAATGTTAGGTATAGTTAAATTTCTTTATACCCTGCAGACCATTGACAAATACTTGAGGCAAATACAAAGTATAACATTTCTCAGGGAACTCCCCACTGTCTTAATGTTAATACCTTACTAGAGGAAAACAACCTTAGCTTGACAATAGCAAGGCCCCAGGCATCTTATGAGTTCTCTTTAGCAGAGACTCAAAGTCCTTTTGGAGGCCTCCTTTTTTCCTTTACCTCCCCCAACTCCATAGTATATAATCAGTCTTCCCAACCCCACTACAGCTCTTTCAGCCCACAGGTCCCTGCCCCCCATCCGTGCTTTAATAAAATCAGCTTTTTGCACCAAAGATGTCTCAAGCTGTCAGCTCCAAACCACCACCACTCCAAAGTCCCAGCAAGTTGATGCTAATAAGATGATTTCAGGTGGAGACCCTAGAGAGCATCAGGATGGGCCCAGTGACCAGAAAAACAGGTGATTAGAAGATTGAAACTTTCAGCCCCACCTGTCCACCACAGGTAAAGCGGCGTGGAGGTTAAAACCCTATAGTAACTCTTGAACATTGAGATTTGAAGAGCTGCTAGGTTAGTGAGTACATCAAGGTGCTGGGTTGAGGGGTGAGCCCAGAGAGGGCATAGAAGCCCTGCACCCCTCGCTCTATACTTGTCCTATGCATCTCCTCCATCTGGCCGTTTCTGGGTTGTACGCCTTTTTAGTAGGTCAGCAAACGTAAGTAAATGTTCCCCTAAGTTCCGTGAGCCATTCTGCCAAATTACTGAACCCAAGGAGGGCGTGATGGGAACCCCAATTTAGAGCTGGTAGGTCATATATGCAGATGACAGCCTAGGCTTGTGACTGATGTCTGAAGTAAGGGTTGTCTTATGGGACTGAGCCCTTAAACTGTGGGATCTGATGCTGTCTTCAGGTAGATAGTGTCAGAGCTAAGTTGCATTTGTTGGGGTTTGGGCGTGGGGGGCGGGGGGGTAGGGGACGGAACTGACAGACAAGAAAGAATCCTTGAGACGTCTTTGGTGCAAAAAGGTTATTTTATTAAAGCAGGGGGATAGGACCTGTGGGCAGAAAGAGCTGCACTGACTGATTCTATGCCACAGAGTTGGAGTTGGGGAAGGTAAAGGCAAAAGGGAGTCCTCCAGAAGGACTTTCATATGCTAAAAAGGACTCATCAGACTCTGGAGGCCTTGCTGGAGTCAAGCTAAGGTTGTCTTCCCTCTAGGGAAGGAGTTCCTGGAGAACTGTTATACTTTGTATTTGCCACAAGTATTTGTCAACGTGTTGCAGGATTTTTTTTTAACCTCAATAACCGGGATTCATTATCTCACCGCTTCAAAGAATGAAGAGGTGGGCACACAATGAGCAGCAGGCAGAAGTTTATTAGAGTATAAGATTAGAAGGGGGGGTGCCTGGCTGGCACAGTTGTTTAAGCGGCTGACTTTGGCTCAGGTCATGCTCTCGTGGTCCGTGAGTTTGGGCCCCGCGTCGAGCTCTGTGCTCACAGCGCAGTCTGGAGCCTGCTTTGGCTTCTGTGTCTCCCTCTCTCTCTGCTCCTCCCCTGCTTGTGCTCTATCTCTCTCTGTCTCTCAAAAATAAATAAATGTTTAAAAAAATTTTTTTAAAAGATTAGAAAGGAAGAATAGTAGGAAAGCTCTCTTTACAGAGTGGGAGCATTCAAAAGTGAATGACCGCAACAATAGGCAAGCGTCCTTGTTTTATAAGGTTCTGGTCAGCCCTCCTCCTTCCTTCTCAGACTCTACCCTTTCTGGCTGGATACTCTAGGTGCTGAGTTGTCCATTCCTGATTGCCTAGATTCCATCATATGAGGGGTGATTTATGGCCATATCATCCTTGTGGGTTATACGTTTTATGGTCTACTACTTATTTTTAGTTAGATCTTTTGTCAAATTCCTGAGGGAAACCTGAGGGGGAGTAGGTGGTGTCTATTACATGCTTAAGAGGGACCTTACGCCTGAGGGGGTTTGCTGTGGTCAGACACTCCCAGCATTGTTCCAAAATATGTGTTTTTCCCCACCCAGGGAACTCAGGTCCTAATACTTCCCTCTCTGCCTACTGAATCCTATCGTTTCCTATCATAAATGGGCTGCAGATTATAAAGAAATTTAACTATACCTACCATTTCCTTCTTGTCTTTGTTTCCCACATCACTATGGAGGGGAGGGTAATGTTGGGGCTCCAGGAAACTGAGTCTATAGGTTTCTGGAGATTAAGCTGTTGATAAGATTGCCTTTTTCTTGTAATTTACTTAGCCATTTATAAACTGATGGAGACTCAGGTCCTGCATGGCTGTGATCTCTATCAGTTAACCATTTGTTTTTCCCTTTCCTTTGTTCTTGGGCAGCCAGGAGTGTCTAAGGAAGGTCACACATACCCCACCTGTGGGTGGGGGACTGTTGTTAGCTGGTGCTTTGCCCTAAGCTTGCCTTATGCTCCCTCATCACATTTGTAGGACACCCAGTCAGTGTCTTCTGAGTATTGGAGAAATCTTTGATGTGGGAAAATCTGTCCATCCTCCCATCCATCTGGTGTCAGAGGTTTTTAAAGTAGAGAAGAAAAATAGTTTTCCTCTAAAGGTTCTTTCTATGTTTTGGCTACTGTGAATCATGTTGCTCTGAATATTACTGTGCAAATATCGGCTTGAGGCCCTGCTTTCAGTCCTTTTGAGCGTAAACCTACAAGTGGCATTGCTGGATCATACCACGATTCTAGGTTTGATTTTTCTGAGGAACCACCATACCATCTTCTGTAGCAGCTGCACCACTTTACATTCCCACCGCCAATGCCGATGCGCGGAAGGTTTCAATTCAATTTCTCCACATTCTTTCCAACCTTGGTTATGTTCTGTTTTTGTTTATTATTGTTTTGTTTTCAGAATAGCCATCCTAAGGGGTGTGAAGTGGTGTTTCATTGCAGTTATAATTTGCATTTCCCTAGTGATTAACGATGCTAGGCATCTTTTTTATGTGTCTATTGGCTATTTGCCTATCTTCTTTGGAGAGATGTCTGTTCAAGTCTTTTGCCCATTTTTTAATTGGGCTGTTTGTTTTTGTTGTCACCGAGCTGTAGGAGTTCCTTCTATATTCTGGACAGTAACCCTTTATCAAATATATGACTTACAAGTGTTTTCTCACAATTCTGTATGTTGCCTTCACTGTTAATGGTATCTTTTGACACACAATAGTTTTGAATTTTAACAGAGAGCAATTTATCTATTCTTTTTTATGGCCTGTGCTTTTGGAGTCATATCCAAGAACTCTGTCTCAAATCCATTGTAAAATTAAGTGCATTTTGAATGGCCTGATTTTCCCTAGAAGGGCTAGGCTATTGTTTTTCTTTTTGTTTTTACAAAGTGAATCATTAGCATAATGATAACAACAAATAATGTAAATCCCCATGTGAGGGTCATCTGAGTCTATATCTGCCCTGGTCACTGTTACCAGTCGTGTCCTTCCTCTAAAATATGTAGAAATAGACAATGGGATACTCTGGCTCTTAGAGGACAAATCACTCCCAAAATAAATATATGAATAAATAATCACCGACACTAAAATATTTTAAAAGAAATTTAAAAACCTAGTCTAATGTTCTCTTATAAGAGCACTGCGTGGCTAAGTGGTAATAGTAATAATAGGTAACATCTACATCACATGTAACATGTGCTAGACACTGTTAAAAGCGTTTTATTTGTGTTTTAATTTTTATTTATTTTTTTGTTAAAAGTATTTTAAATGTGTTAACTCACTTAATCCTTACTGTTTTTATTGCCAAGTTAAAGGCTATGAAATTGAAGTATAAAGGCATTCAGGAACTTGCTCAAGATCACATAGCTAGTAAGGACTAGAGCCAGGATTCAAGTCCAGGCAGGAGGCTGTTACAATCTCTAGTCTTTGCCACTTCATTTACACTACCTCTACATGATGAGTCATCAGAGGGGACACCACCGATCATGAAACGAAGTCCTGTTAGACACATATTCCAACATATTCCAACGTTGAAAAGGTCCCACTGTGTCTCGTAGAAAAGAAAGATGCATGCTTGACATCTTTGCATCTAAATTTTCAATTTATTCAACACATAATTACTAAATGTCTACTATGTGCCAGGCACTGTTATAGATACTTGGGATACAACAATCAGGTTTCCTGCTCAGATGGAATTTACAATCTCGACAGGAAGGTTGACGATAAACAAGCTGAGGACCATCTACTATAACGTCTGGTCACGGTATGTGCTGTGGAGAAAGTAGACTGAGAACACACAAGATGATGAGGAAGGCTACTTGACTTTAGTTCAGGTGGTCAGGAAAGACCTCTCTGGGGAGGAGACCCTGGATCACAGACATGAGGAAGTAAGGAGGGGAACCATGTAGTGAGGCACAACAGAGCCAGACTGCTTGGTACTGTGTGACCTTGAAAACATTTCTGGAAATTTTTGTATCTTGGATTTTCATATGGACTGAATGTTTGTGTCCATCCAAAATTCCTACGGTGGAATCCTTACCATCAGTATGATGGTATTAGGAGATAAAAGCTTTGAGAGGTAATTAGGTCATAAGGGTGAAGGTCTCCTACATGGGATTGGTGTTCCTATAAAGGAGACCACAGGGAGGTGCCTGGGTGGCTCAGTCAGTTGAGCTTTGACTTCAGCTCAGGTTGTGATCTCAGGGTTTGTGAGTTCCACCCGCATTGGGCTCTGTGCTGACAGCTCAGAGTCTGGAGCCTGCTATGGATTCTGTGTCTCCCTCTCTCTCTGCCCCTCTTCCGCTCACATACTGTCTCTCCCTCTCTCAAAAATAAATAAACATTAGAAAAAAAAAAAAGGAGATCACAGGCAGCTTTCTAGCTGTTTTACCACCATGTGATGACACAAGGAGATGTTGGCAGTCTGCAACTTGGAGGAGAGTTCTCATAAGAACCTTACCCTGCTGACCCCCAAACTCAGATTTTCAGCCTCCCGAACTATAAGGAGTCAACTTGTTCATTGGCCACCCAGTCTTTAGTAATCTGTCATAGCATCCTGAGCTGACTGAGATAGGTTCCTTTATCCGTGAAACAGAGATACTAACAGTAGTTGCCTCAGAGTGTCGAGAGGATTAAGTGGTTTACCTGTATGTCACTGATTCTAAGACCTTCTTTTTCGCAGTTTAGCATCTCAGAATCAGGATGTTCTTATGAAGAATGGGGCTTCCCCCTGCCGATGTCCACGCAGCAGTCCTGATAAAGTAATTGCTCCCCAGTTAGGACTATCACTGCTCCAGGTGACACAACAGGATACTTGCAATTGCTCCATGTTTCAGGACACAAGTCATTAAAGACAATTTAAAAAAAATTTTTTTAATGTTAATTTTTGAGAGAGAGAGACAAAGTGTGAGCAGGGGAAGGCAGAAAGAGAGGGATACACAGAATCCAAAGCAGGCTCCAGGCTCTGAGCTGTCAGCACAGAGCCTGACATGGGTCTTGAACACAAGTACCATGATGGGATCATGACCAGAGCTGAAGTCGGATGCCTAACCGACCGAGCCACCCAGGCACCCCCATTAAGGACCATTTTAGGATGCAACCTGAATCCTACCTATTGGAAAACGTTCCAGGTGGCACTTTATAGTCAGATTCCAAGAAACTCCAGTATCAAAACTGGAGAATGGGTGTCAGTGGCTTGAAAGAAAAGCTTGGAACTAGAATCCCAAAGTGAAGCACTCTCAAAACTTACTGAGAATAGACAGTCTCCAAATGTAAATAAGTTTTAGAAATATGTTAAATAACTTCTTTTTGTTATAGTTTCCTTTTTATATGTGAATGTTTGTGATCTCTGATTTTTTATTTTTTTTTTCAATGTTTTTATTTATTTTTGGGACAGAGAGAGACAGAGCATGAACGGGGGAGGGGCAGAGAGAGAGGGAGACACAGAATCGGAAACAGGCTCCAGGCTCCGAGCCATCAGCCCAGAGCCCGACGCGGGGCTCGAACTCATGGACCGCGAGATCGTGACCTGGCTGAAGTCGGACGCTTAACCGACTGCGCCACCCAGGCGCCCCCGATTTTTTAAATGCATTAACATAAATGCCATCTTTGCTAAGTATAAAATGAAAACGCAAAGTGAAAGAAAGCCATGTTCATATTTAATTAGCATACTTTTTCATAGTGGCTCATAAAATAATAATGTGTTTTATAAACAAAGCATCTTAGCATCAGTGAAACGTAGGTGAATCTTTTAGAATAGTGTTTGTTACTAAGTAAAAAAGTCATAAAAGGTTATATGCTGTATGATTCCAACTACAAGGTGAGACTATGGAGGTGGTAAAAAGATCAGGGGTTGCCAGGGGTTGGGAAAAAAAAAGAGATAAAAAAGGAGGAGCACAAAGGACCTTTAGGACAGTGAAACCACTCTGTGTGGTACTATAATGCTGGATACATGTGCATTAGGTCAACCCATAGAAAGTACACCAAGAATGAGCCCTAATGTGAGGTATGGACTTCAGTTCAATTTATTTAAATACTTATAGTCAATGGAGGTTCATCAATCATAAAAAATGTGCCCTCTGTTGGGTGATGATAATGGGGAGGCATACCCATGCTGTCTATGGGTAACCTGCATACCTTTTGCTTAATTCAGCTGTGAACCTAAAACTCTTCTAAAAATTAAGATTTTTTTTTTTTTTTTAAGAAAAGCTGAGGTCCTGGAAGAAACTACAGATTTCTGCAAATATTTTTCTAGTCATTTTTCTCGGTCTTATTGTGTTCCCCATCTCCTGTCACATACACAAAATAAGTAAGCACAGAGCCTGAGGAGATACCAAATACCTCCAAGTTGAGAAGAGAGTGTTCTAAGGAATTCAAGAGACAAACCGGTGAGGATATTTGAAAAGTAGCACTGATAGTCCTTCTCCCTTTAACTTCAAGATGACGGATGTAGGGGATGATAGTGCACTCAGAGAAATCAGAAGGTTTTTGACGAGGGGAAGTGTATGCTCTGTTTCCCCTCTGCCCTGGGAGATAGGGAGCACATGTGGAGTTGTCACAACACCATGGTCATGGTGTGTGAGGCACCCAGGCTGATGGGCCAGAGGTGAACTCAGCTCCTTCACTCACCAATGGAGCACTGAGATCAAAAGATGTTTCTGGTATAGCCAAGAGGATTGTGGCTGTGACACTGGAAGATAGACAAGCTCAGAGTACCTGGGGACCAGGACAATTCCCCTATTATGTACGGTCAACAGACTCTGAGGGCCCCTGGAAACCTAGATGCCATGTTAGAGTAAAAAAGATTGAGGAAAAATTTTAAAGGGATAGCATTTCCCCTAAGAACATCTAAAATGTCAAATTTTACTCTGAATTGGCAACATTGTATTTCATTACTGATGGAGTAGTTGTTCCGAAGAAAGAAACCATGTTTAGTTCTAAGGGGAAAAAGGACAGTTCTAAGGATATGACTTGAAAATTCTTACCTGATATATGCACATAGCCTTAGAAAAGCCATTAATTTGGACAAATTATGAGTGGGGAGTAGTGTCCTCTAAACCCACAATGTGAAGAAAAATTTCTTCAACTACCAAGGAGTTTCCCTTATTTTGTAGTCACTTTCTTACAGGAATATAGACAAAGAATTTATCAAAATCATAAAAGAACAATATTAGGTTCTTTTGAACGTTCACTTTGTTTCCAAATGAAGAATTCTAGATTAAATTTTTGCAATTCAGTGATACACGTAATTTTTATTGTATTCATTAGGAGGGGAGGGGATGCCAGCTACTTCTTTCCACCGTGGATTAATTGACATACTAAAGAAATACTCAGGGAAGCTTGTTTTCCTTAAAAACAACAACAACAAAAAAAAAAGTATGAACTCCTCCTAACTATATAGAAATTCCAGCAGAAGACTGAGGGACACCAAGAACACAGAGACAAAGAGATTCGAGAAAATTTTGTGGGATAATCTCCAAAAAGAAGTCTCAAATGTTGTATGTAAAAAAGGAGGTGAATGCCAAATTGTGTGATGAACACAAGAGGATTGCAAATGGAATGTGGGAGTTAATCCTAGAAATTCATGAGCAAGTCTGGACATGCCCAGGAAGTCACCAACAGTTATGTCACGAGAAAACATTTCACCTGAAATCATTGTTGCACCATATGCTAACTAACTTGGATGTAAATTAAACAATAAATAAATTAATAAAAAAAAAGAGAGAAAACATTTCATTCACAATAAAGAGTTATCATAAACAAAACTTAAAAGTAAAATGTTATAAATCACGGATTTCTTAATTATGGATTCTTTGCCATTGGTGCACAAAAGGCTTCATTAAGATGTCTGTGACAAAGTTGGGGGTGCCTGGGTGGCTCTGTCGGTTAGGTGTCTGACTCTCGATTTCAGCTCAGGTCATATTTCAGGGATTGAGTCCCCTGTTGGGCTCTGTGATGACAGCGTGGAGCCTGCTTAGAATACTCTCTCTCCCTCTCTGCCCAGCTCATGCTTACTCTCTCTCTCTCTCAAAACCAATAAACATTTAAAAAAAAGATGTCTGTGACAAGGTTTAGATGAGGCATGGGCCTGTCATCTTCTATCATTGCATGGAGTAGATCCGAGCTTCCCCTCTTATTGAACAGTAAATTTCACACACCCCAGAGTCAAAAGCTGGGAGAGACAAGGGCAGCTGCAAACATTCACGAGCAGCACATCGCTCCTGTCTGATGTCCTTTGCTTCAATAAACAAGTCCACTTGGGAGATGGCCAATGGTGGGTGTTGCTGGGATTTTCTTCAGCTGCATTGACGCAGTCTTTTTATTTTTTTATTTTTCATCTTGTTCTCATTTGGATTACATACATTTGTTAGTTTAAGAAACATATTTAAATGAAAAATCCTATGTTTGAGACTATTTTTCCATTTTGTAATTTTTACCAGTTCCCAATAATGTCCTTTTCTGTTCCAGATCCAATTCAAGGTTATACACTGCACATAGTTGTCATTTCTATGTAGTCCTCTCCAATTTCCATGGCAAGAATTTTTAATAACTAAAAGTTTTGACATCTAATAAGTTTTCTAATCTACGCAAATTAAAAACAAGAGGATAAGAAGCCCAACAGTTAGACACGGCTATTACACATGTAGAGAATGATTGAGAAAAAATGATGATGAAGTAGCTGTCTTTTTTTTTTTTTTTAAGTAGACTTCATGTCCAGCACAGAGCTCAGTATAGAGTCCAGTGCGGGACCTGAACTGGGATCAAGAGTTGGATGCTTAATCAGTTGAGTCACCCAGGCGCCTCATGATGATGAAGTAATTTAAACTGGAGAAACTAATGACCTTACACTGAATAAAATCGAACTCTTGTAATGTACAGCCCTGTGAGTTTTGACAAACACATCCAGTTGCTCAACCACAGCAACCAAGGTATAGAAGGGCTCCATCAATCACAAGAATTTCTTTATCCCACCATTTCATAGTCAGGCCCTGAAAACACCCAGCCAAACTCTCCCCTAAAATACTCAGCCCATGGCAACTACTTTATTGACATAAAGTTACTCACACATTCCCTTAATAATTTTCAGTATCTGTATCTAAAATTGATAATTTTCAATGTCTACACAATCTGTAGGATGTGTAGTGACATCATTGTTCTCATTTCCAATACTGGTAACTTATGACTTCCCTTTCTGATCAGATTTACTGGATATGCATCAGTTTTACTGATTTTTAGACAAACAGCTTTTGATTTTATTAATTTTTCTCTGCTGTTATTCTATTTTATATTCCATTTATACAGATCATGATTAATTCCTTCTTTCCTTTTTGGTTTAATATGCTCTTTTTCTAGTTTCTTAAGATAGAACTTAGCTTGTTGATTAGAGATAATTCTTGTCTACTAAACATTTATTTCTAGCAGTTTCCTTTCAAGTACTGCTTAGCTACATTGAACACATTTTATACATTGTGTTTTATTTTCATTTGTTTAAAAATATTTTCTTTTTTAAAAACATTTTTTAAAGCTTACTTATTTATCTTGAGAGAGAGAGAGAAAGAGCAGGGGAGGGGCAAAGAGAGAGAGCATCCCAAGCAGGCTCCACACTGTCAGCGCAGAGCCTGATGTGGGGCTCGAACTCATGAACCTTGAGATCATGACCTGAGCCAACTCATGTGTCAGATGCTTAACCACCTGAGCCACCCAGGCGCCCCTAAAAATATTTTCTAATTTCCACTGGGTCTTGATCTTTGAGCCATGGGTTACTTAGAACTGTGTTGTTTAATTTCCAAATTTTTCAAGATTTTCTAGGTATTTTTCTGTTCATTACTAGTTCAATTTCTGAATAACATGTTGTTGTTTTTTTTTAATTTTTTTTTCAACATTTATTTATTTTTGGGACAGAGAGAGACAGAGTATGAACGGGGGAGGGGCAGAGAGAGAGGGAGACACAGAATCAGAAACAGGCTCCAGGCTCTGAGCCATCAGCCCAGAGCCCGACGCGGGGCTCGAACTCACAGACCGCAAGATCGTGACCTGGCTGAAGTCGGACGCTTAACCGACTGCGCCACCCAGGTGCCCCAATGATAACATGTTTTGCATGATTTCAATGATTTTAAATTCATTAAAATTCAAGTTTGTTTTAAGGATACACAATTTTATAGAAAGTGCTCTATTGTGGTACACTTCCAAATGCACTTGAAAATTATGTGCATTCTACTCTTGTTGGAAGGAGAGTTCTGTTAATGTCAGGTCAGGCTTGTTGATAGTGTTGTTTGTATCTTCTATATCCTCACTGATATTTAAAGTCTATTTGTTTCATCAATTACTGGAATAGAAATATTGAAGTCACCAACTGCAATTGTGGATTTGTCAATTTCTTCATTTGTTATATGAGTTTTTGCTTCAGGCATTTTGAAAGCCCCATTGTTACGTCCGTATGCATTTAGGATTGCTATGTCTTCTTGATAAATTGACCTCTTTATCATTATGTAATAATGTCTGTCATCATCCCTGGTAATATTTCTTGTTCTAAAGTTCACTTTATCTGCTATTTATCTTCTCTAGCTTTCTTTTGATTAGTGTTTTTATAGTAAATCTATTTTTCATTTTTTTACTTTTAACCTGTATTTAAAATTAGTTTTTTATAGATAGCATACAGTCGAGTTGCTCTCTTATCCAATCTGATCATCTCTTTTAGCTGATATGTTTAGACTATTGATATGTGTTTGGTTAAAACCTACGATTTTATTTACTGATTTCGACTTGTTCCATGCATTCTTTGCTCCTATTTTTCCCACTTGTTTTGGATTGAGTATATTTCAATACTAACTATTATCTCCACATGTGGCCCATTATTCACAAATCTTTTTAAACAATTTTATTTTTGGTGGTTGTTCCAAGATTTACAATATGTATCATTAATAAGGCATGTTTCCCTAAAAGAATATTATACTACTTCAATATTATTTAAGAACCTCATGGCACATGCTCTATTCTTCCCTCCCATATTTGATATTGTTGCTGCCATACATTTTCCTTTTACATGTGCCGTGAGGCATCACTATTAATTTTACTTTGGGCAGCCAATTATTTTTTAGAGTGATTAGAAATAAAAAGAAAACTTTTATATTTGTGTTTATTTTCACCATTCCCAAAGATCTTCATTCCTGTGTGCATCAAACTTTCTCCTGGATAGCATCTTCCTTTTGCCTGAAGAGTTGTCTTTAGCATTTCTTATGGTACAAGTCTGCTAAAAAGAATTCTCTTGGCTTTTGTTTACTGATTCTTTCCTCAGCTGTCCTGATTCTCTTGATGGGTCCACTAAAGCTGTTTTTCATCTCTGTTACCCATTTTTTTTTTCAAGCATTTCTATTTGGCATCCCTTTCCAGTTTCAATTCTCTGGGTTGGTGATATTCCTCAACTGTTTGTGTATGTTGTCCATCTTTTCTTTTTTCATAGATTAATTGTTAAATTGATGTCTAATAATTTCAATAACTGGGCAGTCTCTGGGTCTGGTTCTATTAATCGCTTTCTCTCCTGACAGTAGTTGTATTTTTTTTGCATGCTCGATGTGGTAGGTAGAATAGTAGAGAGTGAGGTCAATATTTTTTATGCCTGCAAACAGGAATACTGCATCTTCTGCTGGTGTTTAAGTAAATAAGGTCAGAAATCCAGCTGGTTTCCGTTTTGTTCTTGCTTCAGGGCCTCACCAGTTTAATCCTTCTGATATTACCTTGTGCTTATGGTAAGAGTTGGCTTACCAGATAGGTTTATCAACACTGCTGCTCTACCCTCAGCTTTAGGCCTTCGCTGTGTACCTACATATCAGAGAAGTTGTCTCTCTAATACTCGTGCCTTTCACTCAGCAGTAGACTGCCATTGCTTGTTCCTTGTTGGTTGCTGGCATGCTAGTGGTAGTGGGGTAATAGGGATACTCTTTTTTTACCCTTCTTTTGCTTCATTCTTAGGCAGGCCCTACATCCAAGGGTCTCAGTTGGAGCTTGCTTGGTGATCTTGCCCTTCCACCAAAGTAGGAGACCTCAAATGGTCTCATACAGTTTTCTGACCCTCGTCTAGTCATATGGCTTTTTCTTTTTTCTTTTTCCTTTTTCCCAGCTGAAATGAAACGTAACCTATGCCCTGGGGTGGGGAGGGGCAAGAGGGTTTGCTGCACTTCCGCTGACAGCTTAAATACTTTAAGGATAAAGGAGAAGGGTCAGGAAGGAATTTTGTGCTTTTTTCCATAGTAGCGCCTTCTCCCCTGTTCAGGCTCTCAAGGCAAGTTAGGATTGGGGCACCTGGGTGGCTCAGTTGGTTAAACGTCCAACTCTTGATCTCAGCTTCGGTCATGAGCTCATGGTTTGTGGGTTCTAGCCCCACATCAGGCTCTGCGGTGACAGCACAGAGCCCATTTGGGATTCTCTCTCTCCATCCCTACCCCACTTGTGCTCTCTTCTCAAAATAAAAAATAAACTTAAAAAAAAAAAAGAAAAGGCAAGAAAAGTTAGTATTTTGTTGGGTTTCCTAGAATCTTCTGTTGTGTGGTGTAAGAGCAACGTATAAAAAGTTTGGCCATTTAAAAAAAATAAAGAAATCATTTCACACAAAAACAACTCATTCAAGACTTATTTTCTCCTGCCTCAATTATAAGCTTTGGAGAAAATGGCTATAAATTTGACCTAAGGTATAATAACTCTGAACTTCAGGGTAAGGTGCTAATTCAACACTGAGTAAGAATCTGGACATGAGAAAGTATCACTTCATGGTGGACAAGTTTCAATCCAATGGTATGGAATGAATGTTCAGCAGTAAACCATATGGAAATGATCAGAGCATCAATTCTTGTGGACGTAAATTTCCTAGTTCTCTCTAAGAGTATCTGAAAATAGAATTCATCCACTGTTGTGTCTCTAGCACCTGTACTTGGCATATAATGGTCACTCCATAACATTTTTTTCTATGAATTAATTAATTAATTCATTAATTAATGAATGAATGAGAAAGTCCCGTGTTTCTTGCACCATCAATTTTGAAGCCTCAAGGAGACACTGGACTCTGCCACTTGTAAGAGTATTTGAGAGTTTCAGTCATTAATTGAAAAGATAAAAGAGGTATACAAATTATATCTCAGACTGGTAAACAGATAATGTAGTTGTGTTTCTTTAATGAGATTCATGCTGTTTTGTAAACTTCATTTTATTTTTTTAATGTCTTATTTATTTTTGAGAGAGAGAGAGACAGAGTACGAGCTGAGGAGGGGCAGAGAGAGAGGGCAACACAGAATCCAGAGCAGGTTCCAGGCTCTGAGCGGTCAGCACAGAGCTCGGTGCAGGGTTCGAACCTGTGAACCGTGAGATCATAACCTGAGCCGAAGTCGGATGCTTAACTGACTGAGCCACCCAGGCGCCACTATAAACTTCATTTTCAACGCATTATTCATTTTGGACAAATCTCAACCAAAAAGAAGCAAATAAGGGAAATTAACTTAGAAAATTGGTGGTGGAATACAAATTTTAAGAAAACTAAGCATGAAGAAAGAGTAATTCACCAATAGGTATGATTCAATGCCATCTATTTGTTTAGCTTTGTGATAGACACTGTGGAATGCAGGTACAAAAAAGTATTGAAAAGAGTCTCATCAAATAGCTGCAATAGAACAAAAGTTGGTTGAGAAATAAATTAAGAGGGGAAAAAAGAATTAGAAAAAGAAGCAGTTAAACAAAGAATGAGACCCATCATCTATGAGCCTTCTCAGACTCCAACCATTGGGATTTATTGATCATTTTAAGTCATCAAAGAATATCCAAAATATATTGATCAACAGCAATTAATTACCTTTTCTCTGGCTAACCTACCCCCGAGAATCTAAAATATTCTCCAACAGTAAGTTGTGTTTTAGTCTAAATTGTTTTTCACGATAAAAAATAAATCTTAGAAAATGTCAATTTCTGTGCTGCCACCTTAACCTGCTGTCACAGTCAGACTATGTTGCCTTGGCAACCTCACAAGATAAAATGTGCTGCTGTGTCTACCTGTGATGTCATAGCAGATGGCCTTGTCTTGGCAGAATAAAATTGTTGCCCTCTCCTTAGCTATTTTTTCTGTTTGGACTATCTCAGCATCATTATTCATAGGAAGGATCACACAATGTCTATTCTAGATTGTTCTAGAGTTCTTTATCTTTCTTCCTCTATGTCAGTCAATCAAAGCAGGACTGGAACATAAGGGGGTCCCTAGGTTCCTACAGTTTATACTGTTTGCTGCTTAGGCAGTATCCATTCCTTCCTTCCTCCTTCCTAATTTTGTTTAGATAACCACCCCTCACCACTCCCTGACAGTCATATTTGTGACTTTAAAATAGTTTAACTTGGGGCACCTGGGTGGCTCAGTGGGTTGAGCATCCAACTCTTGATTTCAGTTCAGGTCATGATTCCAAGGTT
This sequence comes from Leopardus geoffroyi, assembly GCF_018350155.1. Lineage (NCBI taxonomy): Eukaryota > Metazoa > Chordata > Mammalia > Carnivora > Felidae > Leopardus > Leopardus geoffroyi. The sequence continues at coordinate 54,965,376 of NC_059328.1, forward strand.
GTGGGATCTAGCCCCGAGAGAAAGAGAGAGAGAAAGAGAGAGAAATAGCTTAACTTACCCGCACTCCATAAATGGATCCTAATAACTAAACCAAGCATAGTAATTCTACCCCGAACCAGTGGTTTATTCAGGGACCCAGGTTTAAGCAAATCAGTGCACAGGCATTTCTTTGTGACTATATTGGTACAGGATTGAGCATATGATCAATTTGGCTCAGTCAGATTACAGAGAAGAATGTCCATTTTACATTTGGAGGAAAGAATCTCTTTTGCTGGTTAGACAAGAACAAAGAATTCTTTTTGCCACAGTTACATGTTGGGAGCACATGGGATGCAAGCCCAACCCAAGGCTGACACCTGGGACAAGGGCAAAGCAGAGAGAGGAGCAGAGTAAGAGTCAAGAGCTCTTGACTCTGCTCTGCTTTCAGGCTGTTCCACTTCTGGACTTTTTGTTATGTAATATATAATATAACACATCCTGTTATTGTTTAACACAACTCAGAGTCAGAGTTTCTTGTAACCAGAAGCATCTCTTTTTTTATTATTTTTTAAAATCTTTATTTATTTTTGAGAGAGAGAGACAGACAGAGCATGAGCAGGAGAGGAAAAGAGAGAAGGAGACACAGAATCCAAAGCAGGCTCCAGGCTCTGAGCTGTCAGCACAGAGCCCGACGCAGGGCTCCAACCCACAAACTGCAAGATCATGACCTGAGCCAAAGCTGGACGCTCAACCAGGCGCCCCTCTGGTAACCAGAAGCATCTTAACTCATACAGTTTTAGTATCTAGTAGCAAATATGTGATGTTGGACCAACCCCTTCATGTCTTTGGTACTTAGCTCTTCCATTAAACAATTAAGGTTTTAGATAGGAATCCTCTGACCTGTGACCTAATTTTCTAAACTTCAGTGCCTAAAAGGTAAACCACAGTTCTGGGCACCAGGTCATTTTTTAAACAATGTAAGAAGTGGGCACTTAAGGTCCAAACTTTAGGACAAGACACTATAAAGTATGACACATTTTAAAAACAATGAACCTTCAGAAGTTTATGTGAGGGACTCAGTGGGAAACACCAAAACTGCCCAAACTCTAGTTGTTACAAGAAGAACCAAGAAGGGGAGGAGGGAGTGAACCTTTTGGAAAGTACAGTTTGCAAAGAGTGCCTGTTTCCTTCCTCACTGTTGCCTGTGGAGGAGGAGTGGCCAGTTGCTTCAGAGCTCAGGAGACCCTGGTAAACTACTTCCTAAAGATTAGGGGTGCCTGCAATGAGGGGAGACCTGAATTTAATCCCCATTTAGAATTCTGCTTGGCTGGCAGTTTATTAATCTGTCCCTTTATCACCATGAACACAGAGGAATGGAGAACTGGAACATAGCAGGGCTGAGAAAGGTACCAGAGTGAAGCAGCCTGCCCTGCAGATACCCGAGATCCCTGTGGATGGCACCAACAAAGGTTTTTGGACGTAACCTGGGCTGCCTGCTGAATCAGGGAGCCCGAGCAGGGGGAGGCCTGGGAGAATGGGGAAATGGAACAAAGTTTGGGTTTCTCAAATCATGGAGTTGCATAGACAAGAGATGTTCTGCTGTCTAGAGCGAGGACCTGAACATCTGCTGCATGTCCTGCAAGGGCTACCCTGGTGTGAATGCACAATAAATGTTCGTGGAAGTATGGTAGGAAAGAAATATGGGAGCTGGTTAGTTCTTCTTGTGCTGTAGTATGCCGCCTACATAATTACACACCCATGAACATTTTTTTTTTTGAGAAAAATGAGGGTGATAAAGGTGATATGCCCAAGCTCCTATTCACAACACTAGCTCAGAAATGCTCACTTTCTTTGACTTCATGTCTTCATATCTTACTACTCTTTTTTTTTTAAGTTTATTTATTTTTGACAGAGAGAGAGAAAGACAGAGCATGAGTGGGGGAGGGGCAGAGAGAGGGAGACACAGAATCCGAAACAGGCTCCAGGCTCTGAGCTGTCAGCACAGAGCCCCATGTGGGGCTTGAACTCATGGACCGCGAGATCATGACCTGACCCGAAGTCAAGACGCTCAACGGACTGAGCCACCCAAGGCGCCCCAGCTTGCTACTCTTTAATACACACCTGGAACTCTTGGTATACTGGACCCACTTGCTGCTCCCCAAGTACCAAGTGTCCCCCCACACTCACTTGGGCCTGAGCCCTAACTCCTTCTCTCCCAGCCTGACAAACTCCTCCTCTATTAAGAAGAGATCTTGAAAAGCTTTCTTGACTGTCTCTTACAAGATTTGGATCTTCCATGATACTTTGTGTATCTCTTTTCATTAATCTTTATTAACTTCCTGACTCATGTATACTTGAGGCCTCTTGTATAATCTAAATTTGGTATTTTTCTTACCTCGAATTAGTACCGTTTACTTTCCTCCATATTAGTTTGCAGTGAACATTTTCCCACTGCTTTCTTCCTACTTCTTTGTCATAATAGAGTTGTTTGGAATTCAAATTGCATTCTCTAAGGTGTTTTCCTCACTTTCCATTCTAGAAAAATATTGACAGAGCTGCCTAGATAGTAAAATCCTGTGATTTCTATAGATAAGGAGGTTCTTTAAAGATTATCTAATCAATATCCTTGTTTCAATGAGCAGGAGTCTGAGGTCAACAGAGTTTATAGAGCTACTGTATACTAAAGCCAAAGCACAAACCCTGATTGATATCCCAATACACAGTAAAGTGTGGTGAATTTTTTCCCCAAGTTCTAAAGGCAGTGTAAAACATACCATCTCAAATTCACCTAACTCATGATTTTATGATAAAAATACTAAATATCACCTGAGTAATCTCACATTCATTTCAGAACCACTGGTCACAGGTTTGACCACAGGTTACTTACCCCAAACCAATAAATAACATATTTAGGCAGGATCACAATATGTGTCAGAAAAGATAGAGTTAGCACAGGACAAGGTAACTAGCAAAAAATGTGATACACTGCCAGAATCATTCTTAGAATTTGGGATTCTGAAAACTAGAAGGAACCCCTACAAGTTACTCAGAGAACTGCCTCCTATGTGTCAAGCATTTCAATAGGCCATTGACAAACAGAGTCTTATTTATTCAAAACAAAACAAATAATGTTGAGGAAGGTGTTAACCTCTGTTTTTAAGATGGCAGGATTTGGGTTCAGATAAGGTAATTCTTTACTCAAATTTATAGCCAAGAAATTATGGAGCTGATCTACAAACACAGGTGTGCCCAACTCCAAGACCTTAGCCTTTTGTACCTAAATCAGATTTACTTCCTTCAATCACAGGATTCTCCCTTACACACTCCAGGGAGTCAGGTCCCTATAGTCATCTGGAATACCATCGTCTGGGGTGGATTCTGTTTTGAGACATAGCTCTTTCTATATGTGAATAGCTCTGTATTTTCTTCCTAATTTTTGACCTGCCAGTTTGCCTACCAGAAATTTCCACCGAGTCTCTATGGAGTCTTTTGGAACAAAGCTAAACAAGCTAATTCCTTAACTTTTCCCTATCTTCCCCAACTGTGAGTCTTCATTTCTTCAGAGAAAACATCCAGTATTCTTTTTAACTAGTTCTTGTAAAACTTTCCTCCTGGGCTACTTCCCAGGTGGCACTTCTTGCGCCTTATATTTTATAGTTGCCAGTGTCACTGTTGTAGCGCAGCACTCAGAACAGGACACAATACTCCACTTGTAGTCTGTTTTCAACTTGATACAGAAGGTATTAAGTTTCAATGAATGTAGTCGAAGTTTATTAGCTTTTCATCAGGATCCCAGGGCACTAAGGACAGATTTTCTGAGCACCACTCTGCAAGGCTTGAGAACACTCAAGAAACCCTCAAAAACTAAGCCAACAACACTTAAGATTTATCCCATTAAAAGGAAACACTATTAACACGAAGTCAAATGCCACTGAGTTAGATCTCAAGTCCCAACATTACAGACTTCTACAGGAAATTACAAGCTACTCAACCCTGTGTTACTTTTGTTCAATTATAGAGCTGAGTTATGTTTGGTAGAAATTTTGCCAGCATCTGTGCTGAGATGTACAGTGGCCTTCATCTGATGCCATTTCCATGAACACCCCAGTTATTGAAACCAGGCCATAAGAATAATAGAACCACAAATTCCAGAATGGGTCATCACATGCTAAGATATTTAGTTTATTCCTCTGACTGCACTTTTCAAGAATGCTTTTTACTTTAATGGGCTCCCAGGGTACCTGTTGAATCCTTTTCTCCCACACAAGAGAGAGACAGCAACAACCTAGAAAATCATTTTTCTCTATGTTCTCAATAATCAAGAAAGAAAAGGGGTAGTCAAAGAAATGTTCAACCAACACCGAATAACACAAATCTTTTACACTGTTAGTGCAGAAGTATTAGGTTATAAGAAGAAAAATATACCTTTTGGCTATCATAGCTAATAAATATTGTTTGTATGCTTGTGGTAGATAAAAGGCTCACCTAGATTATAAATTAGATAAAGAGCATTTCTGTCTTTGGCATCGTATTGTATACATGGTAAATAAAGCTGTGTACATTTGCACGAATAACTGAATGAACCAATAGAATCAAATCAACTAATGGTCTACATTGACTTGAATCACTAGGTTTGAGTGTTTCCTGGTGGGGCCTTTAGATCCTCTTTCAGTGAGATGGCCTTTAGATTTTTGATGTCATTCCTTATTAGTAATGCCCATAATCAGGGCCTCTGGATAAAGTTGGATGCCTCAGTTTTATGTTCTTTCATAGTTTAATTGAATGAATGACTGAACTGAACTTCTCCACACATCTGGTTTTATTCTTCTAGCTTGGGAGAGATGATATGATCAAAAAGAATATTTTATATCAGGCCCATCTGGTCCAGACACAGACTTTCCAAGCTAATAAAATCGGCCTTATCGTATAAATTGGTTTAGGAAGAGGTCAGATGTTTTGACAGTATCCTGACAGAATTATTATTTTGTAAGGAGTAAGGTAAAAAGTTATGTTAATGGGATAAATGTGTTATTCTCATAACTCATAAGGATATCAGTTATCTTAAAAGAAAATATTTACTTTGATGAGGAGCGCTTGCTCTTAGGTAATTTGTAATGTATTGATATAGAGAGTAATTTGAAAGCAGAAAATACAATCCATCTCACTCACAGAGTGACAACTTGTACCTTGCCATTTTATGTAAGATATCAAAACCCGGGCTACGAAAACCCTTTCATGTCCAGGCAAAGATATTAGCTAAGATAAAGACTGGGGCCCCTTCACACACACACACACACACACACACACACACACGCACGCACAGACACATTTGTCCTCTACCACATAGTAGAGTAAGGAGCATCACAGCAGATAAAGTAGGTGGGTGAGGGAACCTGTTACACCAGAGCTACAATAGCACTTACTGCATTGTGTAATTGTATTTATTGTTTGGCTATTTGGCTAATGCTTGTTTCTATATTCTGAGCTCCTCTGTACTACTCCCTCTTGCATCTCTGGTTCCTACCCTGATGCCTAGCATGTAGTACTCTGTTTAAATGAATGAAGGTCAAATACATAAATGAAAAGTTTCCTTTCTTAGTAAAAATAAAACCCATAGTCTTCCAGGTTGGAACCAGAAGGAGAATCTTTCAGTGGTGAAGGGTGGCTGGTAAATCAGCCCAAATCTGTCCCAGTGATTCATCTAACCTAAATAAGTTAACATTTGTTTCTTAATAAAATATTAAAGTGGGTTTGTAAATGCTGTAACCATGAAAGATTTCAGAACCTAGAATACCATGTGGTCCAAATTTCTGTATTTTCAGGGAATCCAAAAATATGAAAAGAATTGTCAGCCATTATAGAGGACTAGTGGAAGAGACAGAACTGAAACTCAGTCCTTTTGATATCCAATCCAGTTCTTTGGTCACTCGGCTTAATGTTAATTACCAACTGCTTAATTCTTAAGGTCCCTGTGGGCCATAATCACTGAAATCTAAAATAGATTATAAATCAAATTAATTCTGCTTGTGATATTTTTATTAAAATGCACATTATCTTTTTTAACTTCTTATTAGTTTGTAACTGAAGATGTAACCCGATGCATTAAAGAAATCTTGATAGCTGCTGTTTGCTGATAAAAGTGTTTGTAAGGTAGTAAGACAGGAGAGAGAAAAGGTAGTTGCTGGTTTAGAAAATGATAGAGTTCAGAGATAATTGTAACTTCGCTTTCAATTTGTCTGATGGAGTTTTGTGGATAATTCAGGAGACAATCACATTCAGGAGATTATCACATAAGAAATGAATGAATTGAATTGTTCTGGGCCAAGAGTGTGATGGAAGAAGTCTTCAAGGCTGATTAAGATGATGATACAAAGGGAATGTTGAGTACATTTGCCTGAGTGGAGCATGAGAATGTGCAGAAGAAATGGAGATAAGGGAAGTGAGGTAGTTTATTTACCTAGAATGTCTGCCTAGAAGCTTTCCAATTCTTTCAGGTAGCCAACTGACCTCTATTAGATTATCCACCTGGAATCAGATATTGCACCATCACACAAAGCTATATCTCCAAGTGCACTGCAGTCATAAATGGCTACTTTGCTAAGTTCTTACATGAACAATTTTTAACAAAAAAGTTCAATCATAACACTGGAAGAGAGAAATGAAAATAATGATGTAAGCAACTTCTACCAAAGCAGCTTTTGAGCTAAACTCTGGAAAAATGTTATCAATTTTCAAGGGAATTAGACCACACCACATGATAAAACCTTTCTGGAAAAGATGGCAGGCATGGTCATTAGGACAGGACGAGGGAAAACCAGGTCATCTATGGAGCCTGGAGAAGGTTATCATGCGCAATGTTAACAGACTGAGCAAGTTTGGATGTGATTTTGACAAGTACGAGAATCAGAATTCTCATCAGAGGGATTGAGTATGTCCCTGGGAGTTGCTATAGGGGAACATGCGAAATCGGAGTTGCATATTGGACCTAGCTAGTAAGCTGTCCCTGGATATAACGAGAGGGCTACGCAGAGAAGCAAGGCAACGAACCTTGGACAGTTCGTCCAACACGGGAGTGTTGAAGGGAAATACTTGGAATATATCAGGCACTCAGGGTTTATTCAGTGCACCAAGGCTGAGTCTGTGGCACCAAAGTCCATCTACCTTTGGTGCACTAGATAAGGACAGTGATTTGGAGATTAAAAGCATTATCTCTACATCCTGGCTTTGCAGCTGCCCAGCTATGGGGCTTTGGGACATAAATTAATTCACCTATTTGAACCTCAGTTTCCCCATTTGTATAATGAGATAATGCCTAACTCGTGGACCTTATCAAGAAGATTACAGGAAATACTATTTTAGTTCATAGTTCAATATGTGGCATGTAGTCAACAAATGGTCAATATATTATTTTAATTAATTTTTATGGATGGGAGCAAAAATTGTTAACATGCCTGTGGCCCTAACCAGGACTGACAAGAACTAGGCAAACTTGCCTAACAGTGGTGGCATGAGATCTAGTTGAGCAAGTCAAGGAAACTGAGGAATTCAGAGGTGCAAACTGCATCTCAACTGTCAAGGGGTCTATCTTTGTTTCTTTATTTTATTTTTATTTTTTAGAGAGAGAAAACATGTGAGCAAGGGTGAGAGGCAGACAGAGAGAGACAGAGAGACAGAGAGACAGAGAGACAGAGAGAGAGAGAGAGAGAGAGAGAGAGAGAGAATCTTAAGCAGGCTCCACACTTAGCATGCACCCCAACACAGGGCTTGATCCCATGACTTTGGGATCATGACCCAAGCCAAAATCAAGAGTCAGATGCTCAACTTACTGAGCTACCCAGGTGCTCCAATGGGACCATCTTTGAATGCATCTATTTAGTTAATTTCTTTTAAAGTTTCTTGCCAAAAATGGAGTATAGAGGGGCACTTGGGTGGCTCAATCAGTTAAGTGCCCAACTTGTGGTTTCAGCTCATGTCATATCATGGTTCATGGGTTTGAACCCTGCATCAGGCTCTACACCGACAGTGTGGAGGCTGCTTGGGATTCTATCTCTCTCCCTCTCTCTCTGTATTGTTCATATTCTGAAAGAGACAAGACAGTAAGATATTATGGTTAAAAGTATGAGGTTTGAGTGAAATAATTTCAAAGCTCAGTTCTTAACTGTGTAGTCTTAAATAAATTAACCAACCTTAACTCTGCTACAGTTTCCCCAGATGTGCAACGAAACCTATTGACGTGGCCCTTCATCATATTATTATTGGTCCCTGCCAGATTATCTCCAAACTTATCGTTAAATCACATCCTTCCCCTAGCTAAGCTTCACTTAATTGAATAATAAGGAAATAACACAGTGAGTTCACTTTATTAGAATCAGGAATGAAGGCAGAATGTTCTGGTGCCCAGAGGATGATCCCATACTGGACCTATTCTGTTGTCATTCCTGGACTCTAGTTGTCTCCTGTCTCTAAGAAGTTCTCCAGATGAAACAGTTGGGCCTTTAACATGTTAGATGAGGTCAAAGCTGCTGTCCCTGACTTAAGTTTCTTTGTAAGGCTTGGCTTTAAAAATAAGTTTCTGGAAAACAATGAACTCAATATATTCAAAGTCCAATGCCCCTTGTGCCAAATTTGCCTTCCACAGTTCCCAGGCTATTGGAGGGACCACAGAGAGTACTTGCATGGCTGGTCCTGCACTTTTGGCAACATCACTCATGTATCAGATGGACTTCATTCTGGCAGGCATGCAGAGGCCCTTTTCCCTTCGGTATCAGGAATAAACTAGCTCCTTGACAACCGGCATGAAGTCTGCCTATCTGGTGCTGATACAGGAAGAGAAAAAAGGGCTTATACGCCTGTGGGGGCCTTGGGGACACAGCATGTAGGCATGTGTGTGTGTGTGTGTGTGTGTGTGTGCAGGGAGTAGTTAGGGGTAAGAGATGAACACTGAAACATGCTTCTTGTCAATATGCTTATTTGATAATGATGAATGTATTAAATAAAAGTATCCATATAAAGTAGTGACACAGCACCTTGCATACAGTAAACATTCAGTACATGGTGGCTGCTCTTCTAATTAATAACCATGAAGCATGCTTGCATTGGTCAGGAGTAACCTGATAGCAAGAAATAGAACCCCAGGTTGAACTACCTTAGACAGGGGCGCCTAGGTGGCTCAGTCAGTCAAGCGTGTGACTTTGGCTCAGGTCATGATCTTTTGCTTCAGATCCTCCATACCCCTCTCTTATTGCCATCCCCCTGCTTTCTCTCTCTCTATCTCAAAATAAATAAACAGTTAAACTACCTTAGACAAAAAAGGAGTTTTTTAATGTATCAGCCAGAAAAAAACAGAAATCCCAATGAGTTATCAGAGAGAATCATCTATAGGAAATAGTTTCATGGATGCTGGAAGGCTGAAAGGACAAAAAAAGAACCCTGAGCTAACACATAGATGGTAACTGCAGGAAGGAGACCTCCCTTGGCTGGGGCACAAAACAAAAGGGGTAAGCTTCCAGAACCGTGGATCTCAGAGAAGTGGCTCTGTGAACCTAATACTCAGACTTTTGAGGAAGGAGCTGTTTGCACCCCAGCTACTATTGGTTCCTCTGAGTGGTGGTGATGAGTCAGCAACTGATAGCCAACTGCCACTGCTGGGAAGACACTGATAATAACAGCCAGAAAACAGAAAGGAACCCCCTGCCCTTCTCTTTGGGTGTCCTTCTCTCCCTCTATTGTTGTCTGTAAGTGAAAAAGAAGCCAGCTGGGAAAGGGTTATGGGAAATGCAGTTTGCGGAATAGAGAAAGGCAGGATGGAGCTGAGAGACAACAGGTAAATAACTGGCAAATTGGTCATGGAATGCAAGGAATGTTTAACTCAGAAACCACAGGAACCAGGACATGGATGCTGTCTGGACCTACTCTCTCTTCTCAAACCTGTGTTTCTCACTCATCAACTTAGGTAGTCCTGTTCTCTATGGACATAAGCCATAGCCCACCAACAGTGATACCTTATAATTTTGGCCACTGAAAGAGAAAGCTTAGTTTTCTTTTTTTCTCAATTATAGTTGAAAAATTCTTAAGCAAGACTCTAATTTTAAACTTCCAGCTGGAAATAGGAGCTCCATCTAGAACCAGCCAACTATGACCAGGAACATAGGAATTGCCACAGAAAAAGAAACAGAGTAGGTGTTGGAGAAGGAACCAAGAAGTGGGTGCAGCCAGTCTCAGGATAGACATCCTGGACGGACAAAACAAAAGATAGCCTCCACAATGGTAGCAAAGGACCTAAAACAGAAAAAAAAAATGTTATGGAGTGGGAGAAGCAGAGATGGGGGAATGCTTCTCAAATGGCTGGGCATAGAGGTGAGTTGTTGAATCAAAGGGCCTTTGGAAACTGGAGGAGCCTGGAAAGGGCTTCAAGGGGGGAAGGAACATTGCTTGGAAAGGTGTGGAGATGATGTCCATGATGTCCAGGGCTCAGAAAGTAATCAATTTGACTGGTGCAGTGTGGAATAAAAGTGAGTATTTAATAAGAGTTGAAAAGCTAAATTAGGAGCAAAACATGGAATACCTGGCTAAAATGCATTTTTAAAAATTCTCTAGACATAGAAGTTTATGCTGCAGGGAGTTAGGAAGGATGGGTGGGAGCGGGAAACAGAACACAGGGAATACTATTGTACAAGAGTTTATGCCCAGGTGAATTGAAACTTAACTAAATTATGTCTGCCTCCACCTTAGTCTTGCTCTAATATGAACTTGACCTGAATTTGCAGCCTTTTTGAGTTTTTGACTTTTTTTTCCTCTTCAAGGTAGAATGAATAAAATTGTGCTGATTGACTTAGATCATGCTTATGAAATACTTGCCTTTAGGGAAGCAGAGATGAGGGCATCTCAAACTTCGTAGTCACAAGGGACATTTCTGTTCTCTTTTGTAATATTTCAGTGATGAATCACTAATATATTTGGAGACATCAAAATTCCCATAAGAATCAGGCTCGTAGTCTAAGGTTTTCAACATACCCTCTGTTTTGCTCTCAGAATACCACAGTTAACGCTTAGGCGTGGATCCCATTGTGACTCCTTCCTTTCCTCCCACTTCCTTTTGGCCTGAATCCCATTAACTACTGCACCACAGTGAGAAGAGGAAGAGAAAGATCAGAGCAGTGAAATGTCATTCAGACTATGTTTGTTCTTCAGGATTCTCAGGAATCTGGAGCAGGCACAACAAGGAAACAAGCTACAGAGCCAACTTGGCCATATATGAGCTGAGCCGGTCACCAGGGGCTTTCTCTGAATCTCAGTTTTTTCATTTTTATTGTGAGAATAGTAACAATTATATTTCGCAGATAATATGAAGACAAAATGAGGTAACAATTGCAATAAAAAACATCACGTCTCAAGTCTTTTCTGATTTCTAAACATAGACACTCTAATGGCCACGTGAATGGAGCTGAGGCCAGGATTCACTCACTTGGTGACTTTGGTTCAGGTGGCATTTATGGACCTTGCTGCTCAGCTTTTCTCTCCAATTCCCCTGCCACGTTTAGAGACCAACAGTCTCAGAAGAGCTCAAGATCAGAGATAAGGATGCCCAAATTTCTAAGTGGGCCAAAATCTGAAAAGGACCCAGAACTCAGATAAGTTGGAGGTACTCTGGGGGCAACTTTGGCTGTCAGATGGATGAATCAACTTGAAAGCACCTGCCAGGATTGATAACTATCTCCTGGTAGACTAACCAGAAGAGAATAATCCAAAAAAAAAAAATACATGAATAAAGACACAACAATCATAACTGTTTCTTAACAAAGTGTGTCCATTATGATAAAGCTGTGTCTTTCCTAGATATGCAGTAGCTCAGTTAGTCACTTGAAGGCAGCAGCTTTAAAGCTTCTGAGGACTTCTAATTGTCCCCAGGGCAAAACCCAAACTCCCCGTCCCTTATCTCCAGGACCCTTCCTGAACTGGCTCCAAATTATTGCCTTCACAATCCCAGTTTCTCTCCCTGGACAGCTCTTCTTCTATTAGATCCAGCCTTCCCATGACTCTGTGCCTTTGGGGCTGGTGGCTTCCTCTCCCCAGCTGTCCCATTACCACTTCTGCTCATTTTTCATGACAGAGATCAGACATCACTTCCTCCAAGAAGATGGGCATTCTTACCTTCTCCCTCCTCATAACACATCCAGCCTAAAACCCAACTATTAAAGTAGATTGTCTTTCAACTAAACTATGGGTAGTCCTTTGAAGGCAGAAGCTAGGGCTGATTCATTACATTCCACTTCCCTGGTTCTCTCCACTTCAATCTGACATTTATAAAGTCTTTAGAAAGAATGAGAAAAAACAATATCTGTCTTGCATGAGTATCTATCCCTGAACACAATCTTTTCTGGGATTCCTTTCTCAATGAGAGCTAGGGTCCCACAGACCTTGTCATAGCCCTAGTATACCACCTACTACCTATGTGACCATGGTCAAGTTAACTTAACTTCTCTGAACTCAGTTCTTTTCTTTTTGTAATGAGAATGGTAATAGCAATTCCATTTTGTAGAAAATACGAGGACCAAATAAGAAAATACTTACAATTTTTAAAAATATAAGAGAAATGCTATGTAAAAATTAAATATTTTAAAGTGGAAACAACTATGTGGGTTTTTTAAGTTACTTACTCAGAGGGTTAGAGTAGAAAGTAAAATTCAACCAGACAGGAAACAATAAAGAAATGAAAGGGGACAGAGATAATTAGAGCATTTCATAAATGGCTTCTGATAAGAGGTAAATAGAAGTGACCAAAATTAATATCTGATGTGAAAGGTTAAAGATTTTTCCAGAGATTATCAATAGTTTCCTGTGGTAGAATGTAAAATTCACATTACTGTTTTAATATTGACATTAAAACCCAAATGTCAATAAAATAATTTCTATTAAAGGACAAAAAATTCAAGTTTATACTTCAAGAGCAGAATACATGTTTAAACCCTTTTCCTTCTGCTATGCTTCTCTATTGCTTTATTCTTACATCAACCCTTCAAAACCAGTTTCTAGGTTTTACTCTGTTCCCCTTCTAGCCTCTTGATTCTGGCTGTACAGTTCTGCCTTCCTCTCACATAAAAGCCATTTTTAAAAACTATTTCTCAAAGCAGCTTGGAAGATCTGAGTCATACAATCAAGTCACTTATCATCTCCACCTAGATCAGAGGTTGAAAAGGAAAAACCTCACTTTTCTACCTTCTGTAGAGGGAAAAACCCAGTCCCATCCTCCTGTGGGTCTGTATCCCTGTGTCTCCTTTACTTCTCACCCAGGACACTTCCCTTCTGACACGAAATGGGTAGAGGCTTTTCCCCCACACCAAGCAATTCTCTGTGACACCAGCTGGGTATCTTACAATGTAACCTAATTCTGACACTATCTTCTGGGGAGAATGTCAAATCACACAAGTTAAGGGTTCTGTCTCATAAGACTAAGATTGCCCCTCTCTCCACATACACTTCAGATGCCAGTCCCAAGCCCACATTATCACCCACTAGCTATGAATCAGAGGTTCCTTCAACCCCGTCCTCATTTTTGATTAATTTGCCAGAGTGGCTCACAGAACTCAGGGCAACACTTACTTACCTTTAACCGGTTGTCAAAGGGCATGATAAAGGACACAGATGAACAGCCAGATGAAGAGATACATGGCATGAAGTCTGGGAGTGTCCTGAGCACAGGAATGTTTGTCCCGTGGAACTGGGGACCATCACCCTCCCAGTGTGGATATTTTCACCAGCCTGGAAGCTCTCCAAACCCCATACTATGGGGATTTTATGGAGGCTCAATTACGAAGGCAGGATCAATTATTAATTCCATCCCCAACCCCTCTCCCTTCTCTGGAGGAGAAGATGTGGGACTGAAAGTTCTAAGCTTCCAATCCTGGCTTGGTCTTTCTGGTGACCAGTCCCCACCTGGGGGCCATCCAGGAGCCCACCCAGAGCCGCCTCATTAGAACAAAAGTTGTTCCTTGTGCTCTTATCACTTAGGAATTTATAAGGGTTTTGGGAGCCCTGTGCAGGAACTGGGGGCAGAGACCAATATATATATATATATTTTCTATTATCTCATAGTGGTCAACTCCAATTACGAGAAAACAAGGTAGTTTGTGAGGCAAGAAATTTCTTAAGGCAAGAAAAAATTTCTTAAGGCAAGAAATAAAATACATCAGAGAAACATCCTTCTCTTATAACTTTGCGAAATGATAGTTGAAGATTTCAGGGGGAAAACAAATTGAAGAGTAATTGAAAGGTAAACTGGGACTCAGAGAGTAATAAAACGCAGGACAGCTATAATGAGAATTATCCAATTATAATTCTATGGGGAATATGAAATAATACCCTATCCAGTTCTTTATCACAAAAGGCATTCATTTAAGGCCTGCAATTGTGAATAATTTCTCCAGTCAAAGATTTCCACGGAGTCACAATAGTGGTATATAAACTGTATAAACAATCAGTTAATGAAATGAGCCATAAAGAATGAGGTAAACATCTCTAATATTAACTATAAATGCAGTTTCTTTCTTGCTTTTCCTTTTTATAGAGCAATGAGAAATGGAGGCTGGATGATGGGTATAAATAAAATTGAAATGTGTGCACAGTAAAGCAGCATCACTTAGCTGGAGGGCATGTGGTCAGTCACCTGAACTGCTAATGACAGAGTCTGATTGTCTGGAGACCATGGGTATGACAAAGTGTGCAAATCAAAGTCCCATTCCTATGGCATACATCAACCTCACAGGTCCTAGTTTAAGATGTGCTTATTTTTAATTTTTAAAGTAACCTTAATAGTTATTTGGTTTTTTTTACATTACTCAAGGGAAAATTGTTCTCTTTGTCTTTCTTTCTCTTTTTTCTTCTCTCTCTCTCTCTCTCTGGCTTAAATAAAATAGAATACAGAAAAATTTAAAGAAGAAAATTAAACACCAACAGCAATGCCAACACACAAAATAACCACTTTTGCTATTTTGTGTATTTCATTCTAATCTTTTTTTCCTTGCATATGAATAGGAATATATTGAAAAATGAAAATCATTCTCTCTATACAATTCATACTTCTGCTTTTTTCATAGTGATCATTATTTTAAGCCCAGAGCTACCAAGTTTGGTTGTCTAAAATATTCAGAGCATTTTCAAAACAGCAAATTAGAAGAGACATTCAGGGACTGTTAAAGGAAAATATGCTTTCAACTCTCAAATGAATGTCTGAGAGTGTAGTAAGTTAGAAAAATCTTTGAGCGAATAAAATAATGAAAAGCTCAGGATTAGAGAGAAACTCGGAGAATATGTAATTCAACTGTTGTGCAAATGTTAATTCCTTCTAAGGCATCTTTGCAGAAGGAAATACCTTAGTTACAAAGAATGAGGTGCTTCCCAATGGAGTCCTTTCCATTTCCAGAATGGTTCTTATACTAGTTAGGGCAGGGCTAGTATCTGTAACAGATAATCAAGTCAAATAAATCTAGCCAAGTCAAGTCCAAAACAGGTTACCTGATTGGCAGCAGGCTCCCTCCAGGCACTGATTCAGGGCACCATCTCCTTTCATCTCTGGCATGTAGCTTCTGAGGCTTCCAGTAGCATCCACATAAAACCAGTGGAAGGAGAAAGAGCATGGAGGGTAGTGCAAGGAAGTTATTTATGGAGCAGGCCTGAAAGCAGCAAATGTCACATTCCATTGGTCAGAATTCAATCACATGGACATACTAACTGCAAACAAGCTTGGGAAATGCATCTAACTTTGTGCCCAGGACAAGGAGAAATAGGGTTTTGTAAATGACTAGCCCTTGGAAGCCACAGTTTTATTCATCAGAAAGTTCATTCTCCGGGCGCCTGGGTGGCGCAGTCGGTTAAGCGTCCGACTTCAGCCAGGTCACGATCTCGCGGTCCGTGAGTTCGAGCCCCGCGTCAGGCTCTGGGCTGATGGCTCAGAGCCTGGAGCCTGTTTCCGATTCTGTGTCTCCCTCTCTCTCTGCCCCTCCCCCGTTCGTGCTCTGTCTCTCTCTGTCCCAAAAATAAATAAACGTTGAAAAAAAAAATTAAAAAAAAAAAAGAAAGTTCATTCTCTTCTTGAGCCAAAATTCCACATAGATTGTTTCTAGTTCTTCCCCCGACAATATAAAATATTTAAAATCCCTCATTCACAAGATAGCCCTTCACATGTTTAAAGAATAATTTCATATATCTCATATGCCTTATTTTCTTCAATCTAAATACTCCAATTTCTTTAACTTCTTCATGTGACATTACTATTTTTTTTTTAATTTTTTTTTTTCAACGTTTATTTATTTTTGGGACAGAGAGAGACAGAGCATGAACCGGGGAGGGGCAGAGAGAGAGGGAGACACAGAATCGGAAACAGGCTCCAGGCTCCAAGCCATCAGCCCAGAGCCTGATGCGGGGCTCGAACTCACGGACCGCGAGATCGTGACCTGGCTGAAGTCGGACGCTTAACCGACTGCGCCACCCAGGCGCCCCATGACATTACTATTAAAGCATAGTCATTTGGGACCATTTGATATAGAAATAAGCACATTTATATACGACAGTACACCCCAAAAGCATGGATTTTTAGGCATGAATATAATAACTAATATACATAATACAACTCTTCAGTTATCTACAAATAATTAAGCCTACAGGCAAAGTATGTAGCACATTTAAAATATATGTCACTGAGAAATCATTAGAATAAAAAGGAATCCATTGTTTTAAAAAGTTAAGTTTCATGTGACAAGGTGTTGTCTTCGTATCAGTTGAGGCGCTCATACTGTACCTGTCGGGATATCAAAATGAGCCGGAGACATAACTCCTCCCCTTGTTCATATTCTCACAAATCAGATTTATAAAGAAAATAACCCTGAGAAAATAGTCCATGTCTCTTAAACTCCTCAGTCAGATCAAAAATAAAAGTGGGGCTGGATTAAGAAAAAAAAAAAAAAAAAAAGGGAAAGGAGATGTCTTTGAGGAGTGCATTTGCTTTGCTGTGTCTACTTGACCCGCTTTGGAGAAGTGAAGTTAAAATCTTCTCAACTCCTGTCCTAGTGAAGTGAGCTTCAAGAGGACCACTTGGAGAGATTCTGTGTGTCGTCTGCAGTTGGGAGGTACCAGGGAGAAGACTGGTGTCTAAGATAGCAGAAGCAGACTGTAGGCTATGTAGAAAGCGAAGAAGAGGTTGACTGATTAGTTTAGGGACCCAGAGCCAGGGTCGCGGTCACAGGGAGATCAGCCTTTATTCCAGAGTCTGACAGGGCAAACAATATAGGCATGTTTCCTGTGGACCATGTGTGAGTCACACAGACCATATCAGTGTGGAGGCTTCTTGGGTCCTATTCAATAGAGTGACCCAGATGAGCAAGAAGATACCTGGGAACTGAGAAAGTAATCGCAAGTCTTGCCTTTGAGAATAATGATGCATCTGCCTAGGTCAAAAGTAATGGAAAAGAGTAGAATTAGCATAGCACCTTCATAGAGTTCACAAAAGCACTTTAAGAGAAAGTCACCCTTAATTACCTTTTAGGCCCATCCAGAGCTACCAATTTAATCGTCTTCCAGGGTCATTAGCACATAAAGCTCTATAGCCAAGTAAAAACTTTCCCATCACTTTATCTCGCCTCACCACCCTTTGCCATATGGGAAGGTAGCATGTGAAGACCAGATGGGAAGGGACAGGAGAAGGAGAAATCCAAATGTCCCATTCCTGCTGCGAGCTCCAGTTCAAAGCAGACCCAACTGGGGGAGAGAACAAAATGTGGGTTTAAAGTTTTGATTAAAATCATACACAAAGTATCCCAAATACTGAATTGAAAATGTGCTTGAAACTTAAAATAACTGTAACACTGTGTGTTTTCTAAGATTGAACAAAAAATATGTGTGAGACCTTCCCAATTTTCATTCAGGCAAGGGGGGAAGATGATCACAAGTAGTTTGTTCAACATACTGGTTCCACTTGGGTATTCGGAAAATTTACTAATGTGGAACACCTCCTTCCCAGATGATTCGAGATAAAAGAGATTTTTATCTGAAATAAAAAGTGATTTAGTATAACCACAGGACATGTGACAAGAAACAGACAATTAGGAATACCTCGTATTTGAATAGGATTGGCTATGTTTTGGTAACAAATAAGCCCAGACCCTAGTGGTCTTACACATACTAGTTTATTGTCACTCACAAAGTCTCCTTCAGATCAGACAGCTCTCTGTGGCTGTTCCCTTCTGAACAGGGTCCAGACTCCTTCCATTTTGTGGCTACACCATCTGGAAAAAATAGCTTCCAAAGTTACAAAAGAGAGAACTTGCAGAGCTCATGCCCACTCTCAGATGTCGCTGTGCAGGAATAACCCATGTCACTTTTGTTCAGACAACTGTCCAGATTAGTCACACAGCTCCCCCTGACTGGAAGGGCACAGAGTGTGTTCCTTTGTGATCAGGAAGGAAAGGAAAGCTGGATGAGGTGGGCGCCCGTTCGTTTGTGTAGGGACCACAAACCTCCTGACTGGCTACTACAGTGTAGGTAAGAAGGACATTTAACACTGCATCACTGGGAGGGTCATAACGTTCATGTTCCTTCCTAACTGGAGATCCAGTTTTAATCTCATGTCTCTCCTAGCATGTAACTCTTTGCACCAAAGGGAGAGGAGCACAATAATCCTCCCTTCCGCTATAGGCGAGGCATGCAATCTGAAGAGAAGTGAGACATGGAGAGAGGTGAGAATAGCAAGGTTACCAAAAATGCTATAGGTTTAAATGGTTATTGGGTTAACATATAATAGTGACTGGCAAGTTGCAAAGTATGTTTAAAGGAACATTCTCCAAGGAAATCTCTGATAAAAATTAGCATTTGAAGCACATATTAAGGAGCAGCATGAAACAGAAACATACATAAATGACGCTGAGTGTGTTAGGCGGCTAAGTGATAAGTGATAAGCATTGTAATGATACTGGCGACTTGATTAAATACACTCAGTATGTCCAACAATGGGCAAGATATTATATGAATTTTTATCCTTATTACAAAACAAAGAATGAATAAGGATACTGATTTTATATATGATACATGAGAAGAGATGAAGTAAGGTCATACGAGCTAGGATTCTTTTAGCTATAAGCAACAGAAACCGTTGCTTAAATGATTTGGAAATGCGCTGTCTCACTGAACAGCAAGTCCAGAGGATCAGAGCTAGGGCCAACTCCAGGGATTAAGTCTATACTATGTTTCCAGGGTGCCAAGCTATTCCCATCCTTCCATTCTGCCGCTTAAAGCATCAGTCTGTTCTCCTTTTGGTCATAAGATGGCTGCCACCAGGAGATGCTTCCCAATTAACATCCAGTAGGAGAAGGAAAATAAAACTGTTTTCCCTTTCTCAGAAGCCACCTGTTTTCCATCAGATCAGTGGTCCTCAACTGAGGATAATTATGCCTCCCCAGGGAGATTTGGCCATGTCTGGAAACATTTTTTGGTTGTCATGAGAGGGAGCAGCGACATTACCAGCATCTACAGGGTAGAGATGCTGCTACAGGATATGTGCAGGATAGCCTCCCAAAACAAAACATTATTCAGTACAAAAGATCAATGGTGTTGAGGTTGAAGAACCTTGTGTTAGAGTGAAGCTACACAAGGCCACGAAACACATCTGTGCTCACCAGTTTATCCCAGCATGTAGCAGAGTGCCTGACACATAGAAAGTATGTGGTAAATATTTGCTTAAAATTGATGGAATAAATTTGATCCTCATGATGGTTCTGTGGTGTAATCAGGGTGGGTATCATTATTCCTTTTTTTTTTTTTTTTTTTTTTTTTTGCAGAAAAGGATGTTTAGCTCCAGAGAGCTTAAGTGCCTAGCTCAAAGTCAATATCACAAAATCAAGATTCGAATTTGACCTTTCAAAAATGTCTAGTAGTATTCTTCCCCCTTCCTCATGCTTCTCTACCAGTATAGATCTTGGTCTAAAACTATGCTCACCTAGATTTCAAGAAGCCATGACTCAAGTGGACACACAGAGATCATCAGTTCCCAATGCTAGAGTGCCTCGGCCTTACACAATCTTTCTCTAGATACAGGCCCACACTTATTTTGCGATTCATTATTGGAGTCTACCTATACGGGAAGCCATTCCCCCTGGCCCCAGAGACTGGGATGTTACTGTAGTTTTTTTTCTGTGAAGCAGGCCTGAGATCTCAACTAACCGAAGACATGAGCTGGATGTTTTCAGTGATCCTGTTATTGCTGTATCCTTCTCTCTGATACTGGAAAGAATTTGATAGTTTGAGTGATCTACAGGAAAGCAGGGCAAGTTGTTCACTCCCTCGATCTGATTCTGGATGTTTTTGTAAAACATCTCCATATGGAAGCTTAGATGAGTGTCCATGGCCTGGGTTTCTTGAAGGTATCTGGGATTTGAAAATTCCTGAGGAGTAGGAAGGACCTTCAAGGATTGCTGAGAGTGGACACCTTATTCTTAGCTTTTTGTCCCTCCAACCTTGCCCAAGAGATTACTGGTGTGATAGGACAGCACATATAAGTCATCTCTTGCATAATAGGAGTTAAATACATACTCTCTTCCTATATCTCTTTTCATCCCTGGACATTTAAGTCTCAGATCAATCTTAAACCAAAGAGTAAAGTTGACGTGGTACAGAAACCCTGTGATAATGGGATTGAAGGGAAGTGCCTAAAAAATGAGCCTTATTAAGTAAAGATGACCTTGCTGTCACCTTCATTTCTCTTCTTGTTTACTTGATCACTCAACTATTTTACTGAAACACGGAAACTAATGATTTAAAAAAAAAACTTGGAGTAAGAAGATAGCCTCTCTAAATGGTCACGAAGACAAGGATGCTACTACCCAAGAGGAATAATTTCATCAGGTGACAAATATTTACTGAGCCTGCTCTGTATAACATTGCATTGGATCCTCTGGAAGGCTCAGAGAAGCTTTAGACTCAGGTCCCATCTCCAGAAGCTCATATTACTCCTAACTTAAAATCTCATGGGTTGTACAAGATATAAACTTGGTAGAACTGACTACTTGGTGTCTATAATTAACAATAATTTATTATAACCTCCGAACAGAGGTCTCAAGACAATATGGGGAAAAAATGGGCAAACATAGGGTATTAGAAATTAATTGTAAACAATTCAGTACAAAATGGAAATTGCTTTAAGTTGGCTCCATTTGAGAAATTTTCAGAAATCAGATCAGATATGAGATCATCTTTAAAGAATGCAAAGTATTTCAGTAGAATAAGTTCAAAGCATATTGCCCAGGCCAGTTTATCCAAAATAATTTGTTTACAGGAGTAGTAGTTGATCTGGTTTACTAGTTTCTAAAACATACACAACTCCAGGAAATGATTCATCATTCTTGGTATTTTGTTTTTAAATTGAGATTACTGAAAACTCTACTCTAAAAAAAACCAAACTCTCAAGGTAATTTCAAATATATATGAAATTTGTTCCATTGTTCCCTGGAGTTCTTACACAGTTCCCAGGGTGTGGGTAAATATAACACATCAAGGAAATCATGAGTCAATAATACCAGTCTGTAGTTCTGAGCCACCCCTTGTAGAATTTGACAGCACGTTCCCTAACTCCCACTTCCTTCTGTGGCTGGCATGGTCTGAGTGGCCTCAGCTTTACTCCTTTAGCCACTGCATTTCACCACCTGCCTATTGATCTCTCTTCTCCAAAGCCAGAGTGATCTTTCGAAAACTCAAACCTGAACATAATACTACTCTGATCAGTGTAATTGGTGGTTCCTTGTTGCTTGTAGCAATGTTCTGCAGGGTTTATGTACTCCTGTGGATAATCAAAACATGCCGAGCATAGTTTTTAGAGAATCCATTTCCAGATACCTAACTTCCATTCATACTCTCTCCTAAAGTTGATGTCCCTGAAAAAGCACCTTTGGCTAGAAAATCCCTTTCTCTACTTTCCAGAAAATAGCCAAACATCACACTCATTCTAAATTGCTATGGGAAATTCCTTAGGTTGTAAACAACTTCAAGGTACCACAAAAGGGAACAATTTGAAATATTAGTGTTGATATGCAGAATGTGAATATCTCTCATGAGTGGGTAGAAAAACTCTATTGCAAGTTCGATGGGTCCCATATTCCTTGTTTGCACAGCTAGTAAAAGACATTGAAAGAGAACTTAAATTGTAAGCTGACCACTAACATCATAAAAAATTCCATGAACTTGGTAACATTTCTGTAACAAAACATCTTCCACTTCCATCTACTTAAATTTATATGAAAGACTTAGAACCTGAGTGTTTAAAAACAACCGCAAAAGCAATAGAGTTGATGCTTACCCTTGACTCATTCTAGCAAAAATTAATATTTACTCATGGATTTTTATTTTATTTATTTTTTTTTAAATATGAAATTTATTGTCAAATTGGTTTCCATACAACACCCAGTGCTCATCCCAAGAGGTGCCCTCCTCAATACCCATCACCCACCCTCCCCTCCCTCCCACCCCCCATCAACCCTCAGTTTGTTCTCAGTTTTTTACTCATGGATTTTTAAAGCTAACTTTTTAAAAAGTCACTATCCTTCTTACTAAGAAATTCAGTGCCAATGGAATTCTAATGTTTCATACTTATCAAAACGTGTAATACATTTTTGGATGTTTGTCAGACTATACCTGTACTATATCAATTTTAGACAGTTTTACTAGCCAAATATGTTTGTTACTAATTTATTTATTTATTTATTTATTTATTTATTTATTTATTTATTTTTAATTTTTTTAACGTTTATTTATTTTTGAGACAGAGAGAGACAGCATGAACGGGGGAGGGTCAGAGAGAGGGAGACACAGAATCTGAGACAGGCTCTAGGCTCTGAGCTGTCAGCACAGAGCCTGACGCGGGGCTTGAACTCACAAACCGCGAGATCATGACCTGAGCCGGAGTTGGACGCTTAACGGACGGAGCCACCCAGGCGCCCCAGTTTGTTACTAATTTAGAAAACTGTTTTCACTTTTCCAAGTTTCAAATTATTTTTTGAATTTCAGGATTTGAGGTAAGGGGTTAAGAAATTGTTCTTATGCTAACAATTATAATGATAACTCGATCAAGAAAAAATATAATAAAGATCTATGGTTACAGAAAATTTTTGAAGTTAAAATATTTTTCTTTTAGGGAAACATGAAGTGATCAATGAACTGTTTTCATGAATAAAAGTAATTAAGATGGAATTCTGAACAGAACCACATTTATGTAGAAGAGTAGAGTTTCACACAAATGGAACAATTATTCCCCTGGTTAACTATCTTAGAAAGATGTCAATTTCAGTAGAGTTCAAATGGTCACCTTTTAAATTGTTTGAAAAACATCTTTCTCTTTCTGGTGGAGATCTTATCTCTGGTTGGTAACTGTGTGTACTCTGAGACATGTAAATGTTGAGGATAATTAGGGTTTTCCCAGTAGCAGTGAAGTTTGCAGAGGAAAGTGCCTCCTGCCAGAGGAAGCAGGCCTGGACCCAGGAGGAAACCTGAAAAGAGAGCCTGGATTCGGGTCTGTGCCTATGAGCTATAGGGGTAGCTACTTTGTAGCAAGCAAACATTGCTCTTTGTGTGGTACTTTATTAACAGCCCTTTGCTCTTGTAGAGTTTATAATCTTTTAAGATGCTGGAATAATTAAAAATATGCAAAAGAGGGGCGCCTGGGTGGCGCAGTCGGTTAAGCGTCCGACTTCAGCCAGGTCACGATCTCACACTCCGTGAGTTCGAGCCCCGCGTCGGGCTCTGGGCTGATGGCTCAGAGCCTGGAGCCTGTTTCCGATTCTGTGTCTCCCTCTCTCTCTGCCCCTCCCCCGTTCATGCTCTGTCTCTCTCTGTCCCAAAAATAAATAAACGTTGAAAATCGATTTAAAAAAAAAAAATATATATATATGCAAAAGACTAATCTGGTTGATCACCAAAGAAAGAGCAATACAGCATCCCAAGCCTAGTCAAGAAAAATATTCTTTTAATCAGATTTTACCGAACATCCTGTTCACAGCACAGAATAACACAGTCTTCACATTTCAGTTCCTTCTTATAAAATCACACCCATTATATAATGGGGTAAAGTGAGAGTAGAGGAAATATTAGGCAATTCAGGACAAATTAACTTATTAATACAACCTTCACCTTTTTCCTAAGATATACATATATATATCTTATATATAAAAAAAAAATCTTTGTAGGCCTCAGTTTCTTCATCTGCAAAATGGGGATAAATAGTAATTGTACCTCTTTCATAGGACTGTTTGCGGGTATTAGAAATAATGTGTGCAAATACTTAAAACAATATCTAGACTATATTAAACACTCACTAAATGTCAACATTTACTATCAAAATAGTGCCATAGCACTCACAGATTATTCATGACTTAGATCATTTGATCATTGGATCAACTACCAGAAATCACTGTGAGGTTTTTATAATTTCACAGAAGAAGTGTTATGCCCAGAATTCGTGATCCCCAAAGACCACCAGGGAGCTGAGTCCGATGCAAAACAAAGAGCCTTTATTCGAGCTAGCTCAAGCTCAATCCCCTACCTGCACCGACGCAGCGGTGAGACACCGGGGAGAGAGAGCGAGTTTCAAAAGCACAAAGGTTTTATAGGGGTCTAGGGGCAGTTGGTGAGGTAATGGCTGTGGCCTCAGCTGATTGGCTGGGGAAGGGTTGGAGTCCTGTTATGCAGGTCGCTGGGCGTGTTTTGATCAGGAAGTTTGAACAGGTGAGCGGGAGGTTACTCAAGGGGAGGAGGCATGGTCTAGGTGAAGGACACAGAACAAGATGGAGTTGGCCGGCGTAGGCCCGCCCTTTCATTCCCCCCTTGTCATGTAGCTTAGGGACCCAATCATGGGACCGGCTGCATTTATAGTGACAAGGGGAACAGAGTTTGGAGGTTTCGCAAAGTTCTGGGAAGCAAGTGTCCCTGGGGTGGCTCTGGGAGGTCTGATTAAGTATTGTCCCCGAGCTGGTGTCTATGATCTGCCAGGTGATGTTTTGGGGGACGTGGGGACTCCCGGCAGCATGAGCAATGACAAGCAGAGTTAACAGAGTTACCAATATTAGGTGGGTCAAATGCACTGTAGCTTGAGCTTGAGCGGGTTGTGTTGGTCCTGACTGATGGCCCATCGTGTGAAGAAGTCCTTCCAGATCGAGGAGGGGTCCGCTGGCCGAACATGGGTGTGATGGACCCAGGTCGCGATGTCCTCTACTTTGAGAGCGGTGGGGGCTGTCAACACCACGATGTAGGGTCCCTTCCAGCGCGGCTCGAGGGTCTCTCGGTGGTGCCTCTTGACGTAGACCCAGTCTCCAGGCCTGTAGTGATGAGGTGTCGGGGTCGGGCCAGCCTCGTAGATGGCACGGAGGCGCGGCCAAATGTCCTCATGCGCCCTCTGGAGCCCTCTCAAGGAAAGAAAAAGTTCTTGATCTTTAAACTCAGCAATAAGTTCAGCTCGAAGGCTGGGAATAACAGGGGGTGGCCTGCCAAACATGATCTCATAGGGAGTAAAACCCAGAGTGTAAGGAGTGTTTCTAACCCGGTAAAGGGCGTATGGTAGGAGAGTCACCCAGTCCCCGCCAGTCTCCATGGTTAATTTGGTAAGGGTCTCTTTTAGGGTTCTATTCCTTCTTTCTACCTGTCCTGAGCTCTGGGGCGTATAAGCACAATGTAATTTGCAGTTTGCCCCCACCGCCTTGGCTACTGCCTGTGTTACCTGCGAGATAAAAGCTGGTCCATTGTCTGATCCTACCATGGCAGGAAAACCATACCTGGGTAAGATGTCTTCTAGTAGCTTCTTAGCCACTGTCTGAGCCGTTTCATGCTTGGTTGGGTATGCCTCCCCCAGCCAGAGAAGGTGTCTGTAAATACTAAAAGATATTTATAACCATACTTTCCTGGTTTGACTTCAGTGAAGTCGACTTCCCACTGGGCTCCCAGTCTGGTGCCTCTGAGCCTGGTTCCTTTTTTATTTGATGTGGCTCTCGCGTTGGTGAGTTGGCAGGTCTTGCAGGCAGATACAACTTGCTCTATTTTGGTGTCCTGTTGGTGAATCTTGATTCTGGCATGTCGGATTAAGTCTTTTAATTTTCGGGCCCCCATGTGAGTAGACCAATGCATGTGCTCTAATATTGAGACTCCGAGCCGGTCTGGCAGCACGAGCTCCTTGTTAGGTGTATACCACCATCCCTTTATCTCCTGGGCCATGGGGAGTTTCTTGATCCGCTGTAACTCCTCCTGGGAGTACTTGGGCTGGTCTGGTAAAACTGGGTCTCCCTGGTCTGGTAGTTGTATGGTCATGGTGGGGACTGGAGTAAGGGCTACTGCCTTGGCTGCCTGGTCAGCCTTTCGATTACCTCTAGCTACTGGGTTATCAGCTTTTTGGTGCCCTTGGCAGTGGATAATGGTTAGCTTGGCAGGAAGCCATAAGGCCGTAAGCAGGTTAAGTATCTCCTGCTTATTTTTTATAGTCCGTCCTTCTGCCGTCAGTAACCCCCTCTCCTGATAAATTGCCCCATGAATATGAGCTGTGGCAAACGCATAACGGCTGTCTGTGTAGATATTAAGCCGTTTTCCAGCTCCCAGCATCAGCGCCTTGGTGAGGACTATGAGCTCTGCTCGCTGGGCCGACATTCCGGAGGGTAGAGCCTCCGCCCATATGGTGTCCATTTCAGTGACCACCGCTGCACCCGCATACCTGTGTCCGTCTCGCACAAAGCTGCTGCCATCAGTGAACCAAGTAGCCTCGGCATCGGGGAGGGGCCGGTCGGTCAGGTCCATCTGGAATCCATGTACTTGTTCCAGGATTCCTGCACAGTCGTGTAGTGGAGCACCCAGGTCAGGGTCGGGCAGCAGGGTTGCAGGATTGAGGGCTGCACTGGGGTGGAACCGCACTCGTGGAGGGTTGAGTAGGAGGCTCTGGTAATGAGTCACACGTGTGTTGCTCATCCATCTATCAGAAGGCTGTTTCAGGACCCCTTCAATGGCGTGTGGGGTCGTGATCCAGATCTCCTGTCCTAGGGTCAGTTTGTCTGCATCCTGACTAGGAGTGCTGTCGCCGCAATAATTCTTAGGCATGGCGGCCAGCCGGCAGCCACTGGGTCTAGTTTCTTAGACAGGTAAGCCACTGGGCGGTTCCAGGGGCCTCAGGCTTGAGTTAGAACCCCTTTTGCTATTCCCTTATGTTCGTCTACAAAGAGGTGGAAGGTAATATCGTAATGTCTGGTAGGCCCAGGGCTGGGGCACTTAAGAAGGCCTTTTTTAACTGATTAAAGGCAGTTTCTTCTTTTTCAGTCCATTTAAATGTTTTCCCCTCTTTGGTAGCTTCATATAGGGGCCTGGCGATCTCAGCAAAACCTGGAACCCAGAAGCGGCAGTAGCCGGCTGATCCTAGGAATTCCCTCACTTCTCTTCGGGGAGGTGGGAGTAGGGATCTTTAGGACAGTTTCTTTTCTGGCATCTGATAACCGCCGCTGTCCGCCCTCCAGGATATATCCCAGGTAACTTACCCTCTCCCTGCATATCTGAGCCTTCTTCGTGGACGCCCGGTACCCTAAGGCCCCCAGGGTAGCCAGCAGGTCCTGGGTCCCTTGCTTACAGTCTTCGGCCGTGTCGGCTGCAATCAGGATGTCATCTACGTACTGTAGAAGGGGGGGGGCCAGGGTGCTCCCTTCTGTACTCACCCAGGCCCTCGTGTACTGCCTCGTCGAAGATGGTGGGTGAATTTTTGAATCCCCGAGGTAGCCGTGTCCAGGTGAGTTGCCCACTGTAGCCCTCCTCCGGATCATGCCACTCGAAGGCGAACAAGGGTTGGCTCTGGGGTGCCAGCGGCAGACTGAAGAAGGCATCCCCCTTTAAATCTAGTACAGTATACCAGACCCTGGAGGGCGCCAAGGAGCTCAAGAGAGTATATGGGTTGGGGACAGTTGGGTGTTATGTCCGCGACCCTCTTATTTACTTCCCGGAGGTCTTGTACCGGTTGGTAGTCATTTGTGTGAGGCTTTTTGACCGGCAGTAGGGGGGTGTTCCAGGCAGACTGGTAAGGAACTAGTACCCCTAGGCTTTGTAGTCTCCGGATGTGTGGCTGGATCCCCTTCCGGGCCTCCTGAGACATGGGGTATTGTTTGATCCTTACCGGACTCTCTCCTGGCTCAAGCTCTACCAGGACTGGCGTGCTGTGAGCGGCTAGTCCCAACCCCCCCCCCCCCCGCCCCCCGTCTCTGCCCAAACTGAGGGGAATTCTTGTAGCCATCTGTCTATATTATCCTCTCTCGGGAGCGCCTCCTGGTGGAGGCGGTATTCATCCTCCAGTTTCATGGTCAGGACCTGGATGGGGTGGCCCTTGCCATCGGTGACCTGAGGCCCCCCTTGTCTGAAAATTATCTGAGCTCCAGTCTTGGTCAGTAAGTCCCGTCCTAACAGCAGGTAGGGGCATTCTGGTATTACCATAAAGGAGTGGGATACCCGGCCGGTTCCCAAATCTACTGTTCTTCGGGTAGTCCATGAATACTGGCTCATACCAGTTGCCCCTTGTATCCAGGACTTCTTCCTGGCTAGCGTTCCTTGTGGGGTGCGGAGGACCGAATGTTGTGCTCCGGTGTCGACAAGGAGGTCAACAGGGGTCCCCTCCACTTTAAGAGTTACCCTGGGTTCAGGGAGAGGGTCCGAACCCCGACTCCCCTAATCACTTAGTTCATCTAGCTCTAGGACTTTTACTCGATCAGTCTTGCTTCCCTTCCCGCCAGCCTTTTTTGGACAATCTCGGGCCCAATGCCCTATCTCCTTGCAGTATGCGCACTGATCCTTCTGCATCCTCTGCTTCCCCCCCTTGGTGGTTCCTTTACCTTTTCTTGCGTCGTCTGCCAGCTGCCGGAGACGGCAGTCTCGTTCCTCGGGGAAGTCAGCAGTGATAGCTAGCAGTATTCTGGCCAGGTCTCGAGTCTGCTTACTGCTGGCAGCCGCCATGGCGCGAGCCTGCTTGTTCTCAGGAGGCTCCCGCTTATTATATACCTTTTCGGCTACCACCAGTAAGTCCTGCAGACTTTTTTCTCCTAGTCTATCTATTTTCTGTAATTTTCTCCTAATGTCTACGGCTGATTGGTTTACAAAGGCCATGATAACAGCTGCCTTGCTTTCCGGAGCCTCTGGATCCATGGGGGTATAGGTACGGAATGCCTCCATGATCCGTTCTAAAAAGGCAGCCGGAGATTCATCTTTTCCCTGTTGTACATTTCCTACCTTGGCCAAATTGGTTGGCTTTCTAGCAGCCATTCGGAGACCCCCCATTAGAGTCTGGCGGTAGACCTGGAGCCTCTCCTTACCTTCTGCCGTGTTGAAGGCATCTATCTGAGCCTGGTTGGTGGTGGGATTCCTGTCTGCGCCCGGAACTAGTTTTTGGGTCCCATTGAGGATTCTTTCTCTTTCTTCAGTCGTGAACAGGACCTGCAAAAGCTGCTGGCAATCGTCCCACGTGGGCTGATGGATAAAAAGAACAGAGTCTAATAAATCAATAAGCCCTGCCGGTTTCTCGGAAAACTTAGGATTCTGAGCTTTCCAATTGTAGAGGTCACTAGTGGCGAAAGGCCAATAGTGATGGGGCTGATTCCCCTCCGTGTCTGGGGGTCCGGTGGCTCGCAGGGGCAGAATAGTGGAGTCGGCGGCGGAGGCGGATTGCTCCCTCTGAGCACTTTGTCTGGTAAAGGGCGGGCTTCCCACTGGAGCATTTCCACCTCCCGCTCTCAGAACAGCGTCTGCCTCCCACGGATTGGGAGGATGGTGTTCTTCCGGCATCCTAGAGGGGTTATACAGGGGAGGAAAAATTAATTCTTCTTCAGTACCCTCCTGTAAGACAGGGTAGAGGGGTGCTGAAGGCTGGGTAAGACTTTTCTTCTTCTTTGTCCCCTGCAAAGCAAGAATGGGTTTTGGCTCTGGAGGGAGCGGGGCTAGGAAGGGCTTAAGCCAAGAGGGTGGGTCTTCTACAAGGTCCTGCCAAGTGATGATGTAAGGGAGCTGATCGAGATGGCCCGTCTTAGGCCGAGAGATGATACTCCTGACTCGGTGGATGGTAGGGAGGTCGAAGGTCCCCTCTGGTGGCCATCCGACATTGAAAGTTGGCCACTCGCTAGAACAAAAAAACTGGACCGACCCTTTCGGACTTCCACACTGAGGTTGTTAGCTCTTCCCCTCACATCCTTAAGGTGATCAATCATAATACTTAGAGGAGTAGTCTGAGTCTGTCCCATAACATCTGTCCAATAAGTCCACAGAACAAAACAGAGAAACACAAAAACAGACAAACAGAGGGCCCCTAGAAAGTCTTCCAACTCCATGGAAGCAAAACTGAAAGCTAGCTTAGACCTTTGAGGGGATTCCACGTCCCTCCAAAACCAATGAGGGGATTCCACGTCCCTCCAAAACAGATGAGGGGATGCCACGTCCCTCCAGAAGGGAGAATCGGAACGTCTTCCAAAACTCCCGGCCCGTGGTCCTCCAGTGCGTCCACTTAGACCGCGTCGGGCACTACCAGAATTCCAGAAATGAGCTCACACAGAAAAGAGAGAACAAACAGACAGACACTAACCATGGCCAGTCAGGCTCTCCGGGTCGGGGGTCCCTTGGGGGTCTTGGGGATCCCGGGCCAAGCCCCCAAATGTTATGCCCAGAATTCGTGATCCCCAAAGACCACCAGGGAGCCGAGTCCGATGCAAAAGCAAAAGAGCCTTTATTCGAGCTAGCTCGAGCTCAATCCCCTACCTGCACCGATGCAGCGGTGAGATACCAGGGAGAGAGAGCGAGCTTCAAAAGCACAAAGGTTTTATAGGGGTCTAGGGGCAGTTGGTGAGGTAATGACTGTGGCCTCAGCTGATTGGCTGGGGAAGGGCTGGAGTCCTGTTAAGCAGGTTGCTGGGCGTGTTTTGATCAGGAAGTTTGAACGGGTGAGCGGGTGAGCGGGAGGTTACTCAAGGGGAGGAGGCATGGTCTAGGTGAAGGACACAGAACAAGATGGAGTTGGCCGGCATAGGCCCGTCCTTTCAGAAGGAGCTTAGATCTAGGTGGGGAAAGAATATAAACACACACACACACACACACACACATGCACACACACAATTTGAAGACCAGAAAAAAACCAGGAAATAAACATTTTTAAAAGGCATATTTCATAATAGCCAGTAAAAATATGAGAACACTACATGAATTTAACAAATACATGTAAGATTTTTATGCAGAAAATTATAAAATTTTATTGAAAGACTCTAAAGACAGAAATAAATGCTCCTGAATTGGAAAACTTTTAAGATGTCAATTCTCCTCCAAATTGTTCTATGAAGTGCTCGCTTTGGCAGCACATATACAAATTGTTCTATGAAGAAATAAAACATAAAATCCTAAAAGGTTTTCCACGGAATTTGATGTTACAGGCTCATGTCTCCTCAGAATTCATGTAGTGAAGTCTTAACCCCCAGTACCTCAGATTGTGACTGTATGTGAAGACAGGGCTTTTAAAGGGTAATTAAGTTAAAATTGAGGTTATTAGGGTAAAGTTGAAAGTAAACATACCCTGGGGTGCCTGGGTGGCTCCATCTGTTAGGCATTTGACTTTTGATTTGCCTCAGGTCATGATCTCACAGTTCGTGAGATCGAACCCGCGTCAGGCTCTGTGCTGGGATTCTCCCTCTCTCTCTCAAAATACATACATAAACTTAAAAGTTAAAAAAAAGAAGAAGAAAAGAAGCATACCCCATAATCCAGTATTTCAACTCTTTGTTGTATATACCTTGAATGCATTTTAATGGGCACACAGAAACATGTAGAAGAATGTTCAGAGAAGCACTTTTTTGTAATAATAAATAATTGAAAAAAGCCCAAATATCCACCTCCAGGAAAATGATTACATGATTTAACCACAGTGGATTCTATTTACTAGTGACAATAAATGAATTAAAGCATTACAAGTAAACATCATTCTTCTTACAACCACAAAAATTAGATTAAAAAATTAAGTTGCAAAAAAAAAAAAATGTAATGAGATGCCCCTGATATCAAATTAAAATGAAAACGATTGCTAATGGTAACACACATGTGAGGTTAAAAAAACATTTTTTTTAAAGAAATCAGAATTATCAAGATGAAATTTGGAACAGTATTTCTGAGTATGGCTTGGCGGATAGGTAACACAGAAATCCCAACGCTTTGAGTAATAATAAATAAATAAAATTAAGCTTTTTGTACTAGATTTGTATCTTTTATATATCTTAAATTTATACTTTCTATATATCTTAAATACTTTATAATACAGTAAATAAAACAGCAATTTCACTGTAATTTCTGTTACATCCAAATTATTAAAAAAACAAGTCACTTTATTAGCAATAATTATCTTCTTCTCTAGCTATAATGTATCATTTCCCATAATTACTTTTATTTTTTTCTCAGAGGGACAACTTCCATAAAAATATAGACGCTTACATTTCAAACGGTAAAGGTTGACTATGTTGTAGAAAAATTTGACTAAAAGACTGTTTGTCTCTCTTTACACTGAATGACAAGAAAATGCAACAGATAAATCTCTCACATGAGAGGCCACAAAAAAACTTTTCCTTAGTAGGGATGACCACAGCTTGTCATCCAAACAGGAACTCTTTTGACAGTGAAATGGAGACGTATTCAATTAAAGTAAATGGAGAAATAATAAACCTGGACCATGAAGTATAAAGAGGGACTGTCCTGGACAATCTATCCTCAGTTGTTGACTTCACTGACCAACACTCTTTGTTTCCTTCCCCAATTATTACACTGAGGTTTCTTTATTAACACCACAAAGGTACCTGCATAAATGAAGTAGTTTGTGTCCTTGCCAGAGTTTCCTCCCTATTAAAGCTGATTCCCAGATTTCCACTTCTGACAAATTGTTAAGCAGTCTGGAGAAAAGTTTCTGGTATATCACATCAAAAAAGCACTTGAGGTAAGTATTTTATAGGTGTCGTTGCGCTAGAGCAAAATAAGGTCTAGAAACTGCAGCCCAGAAATGATAAGGAAGAGGGAAATCAGCAAGGTCAGGTACCTCTGGAGTAGCAGTGTCTTGAAAGTATTTGATTCTGGTGGCCAAGAGTTTGGGCATTAATGCTTCAACTGGGCCACAAAGACCATTCCCGGGAGCTGAGTAAATGGGAAAGTGGTCCAGAATCATGTTTTCAAGCAGGGGCCTAGAAACTGATATCCTTCCGGGATGATTAGGTGAGGAGGGTGAAATACCCTGTAAAGGGAGACAGTGAAAATACTTGCCTTCTCAGCATTGACTGTGAGTGAAAAGGTAAAAAGAAAATAAATCTCCCCAGAGAATTCTCAACACAGGCCCACAGTCGCCGTAACTTTGGGCACGAAACTCACACTTCTTTGTGAGGTGACAACTTGACAAAGCCTGACAACTTGAAATAAAATTTAAACTCGATTTAAAATTTAGTTGAAAGTAATCCTATGTTGGTAATGTCTGACAGCTACCTGACAGAGCATAAGTGGATCTTCTTTTAGGGGAGATCACATTAAATTCAGTCTTAAAAAAAAAAATAGGGGCACCTGGATGGCTCAGTCGGTTGAGTGACAGATTTTGGCTCAGGTCATCATCTCACGGTTTGTGAGTTCTAGCCCCGCGTCGGGCTCTGTGCTGACAGCTCAGAGCCTGGAGCCTGCTTCCGATTCTGTGTCTCCCTCTCTCTCTGCCCCTCCCCCTCTCATGCTCTGTCTCTCTCTGTCTCAGAAATAAATAAACATAAAAAAAATAAAATATATATATATATAAATAATACATATACATATATATATTATATTTTCAGTCACATGAGTTCACAGTCAGAAACCAAAAACGTGTGAAGCAAAATGCAACAGAAACAACCGGTAGAATTAGAATCAGTAAGATTTTTTTTTAAATTCTTTTTAATGTTTATTTATTTTTGAGAGAGAGAGAGAGAGAGGGCAACAGGGGAGGAGCAGAGAGAGGGAGACACAGAATCTGAAGCAGGCTCCAGGCTCCAAGCTGTCAGCACAGAACTCGACACAGGACTCAAACTCACAGACTGAGATCTTGACCTGAGCCGAAGTTGGAAGCTTAACCGACTGAGTCCCCTGAGATTTAAAAAAAAATAGAAAATTAAATGATTCTTTAAAAAAAAAAAAATGCCCAGTGTGGAG
Organism: Leopardus geoffroyi; assembly: GCF_018350155.1. NCBI lineage: Eukaryota > Metazoa > Chordata > Mammalia > Carnivora > Felidae > Leopardus > Leopardus geoffroyi. Next base: position 54,999,564 of record NC_059328.1, read on the forward strand.
CCCAATGCAGGGCTTGAAGTCACAACTCTGAGATCAAGACCTGAGCTGAGACCAAGAGTGGGACACTTAACTACCTGAACCACTTAGGCGTCCTAGACCCAGTAAGATTTACATATAAAAATTAACAAATAGATATCTTAAAAGCAGGCTTAATATGCTTAAAGAACCAATAAGAGTATCAAAGTTAGACCAGAAAGATGTGGAAAAGAAAACAAAACTTTTAGAAGTGAAAAATATAATAATTGAAATGAGAACTCAATACATCGGCTGAATAGAAGATTAAGACAGAGCTAAAGATATTTAGAGATTTTAGAAGAAATTTAGAAGATTTCGAAGAAATTTCATAGATTGCATCACAGAAGATGAGTTCATTTTTAGTCATCTTTTTGCTATTGATTTTGAACATTTGTAAATAACTCATGGATCAAAAGAGAGTTTATTATGGAAAATAGAAAATATATAAAACTGCATGTAAAAAAATAAAAGATAATGAAACTTGGGATGTCCAGCTAAAGCAGTATTTGAAGGAATTTTATACCATAAATGGTAATATTAGAAAATAAAAAGACAGGGGCCCCTGGGTGGCTCAGTTGGCTAAGCGTCTGACTACAGCTTAGGTCATGATCTTGTGGTTGGTGAGTTCAAGCCCTGAATCAGGCTCTGTGCTGACAGCTCAGAGCGTGGAGCCTGCTTTGGATTCTGTGTCTCCCTCTCTCTCTGCTCTCCAACCACCACCACCATTCCTGCTCGGTCTCTCTCAAAAATAAACTTTAAAAGAAAATTTAAAAAAAAAGAAAAGAAAAAGAGGGAAGGCTTAACATTCCCTAAGCCAAGCATTGTACTGAAGAAATTAGAATTACTAGAAGAGAATAAGCCCTGAGAAAGTAGAATCAAAGAGATTCTAAAGCAAGAGAGCAACAGATTAAATAAACAACGAGGATACAATAGACAGATTCAACAAACCACATCCAGTAATATATAACAAAATGAATATGTAATATCTGTATTACATTTATCCCAGCTATTCAGAGTTTAAAATGTTAGAAAACCAATTAATAGGGGCATCTGGGTGGCTCAGTTGATTAAGCGTCCAATCTTGTCTCAGGTCATGATCTCGCAGTTTGTGAGTTTGAGTCCCAGGTTAGGCTCTGTACGGATAGCTCAGAGCCGGGAGCCTGCTTCGAATTCTGTGTCCCCTCTCTCTGCCCTTCTCCCATTTGCATTCTGTCTCTCTGTCTCTCAAAAATAAATAAACATTAAAGAAAACCTTCCTTTAAAAAAAAAATAAAACCAGTTAATATAACTGGACACATTATGTTCTTTATAAAAGAAGTAAAAATGGTATGAAAATCTCAAGAGACATAGGAAGTACATTCGATAAAATTCAGCACCCGTTCATAATAATTCTTTGTAAACTAGGAAACAAGGGAAATTTCCTTCATCTGGCATACATTATATCTTTAAACTTTAAGAGAAAATATCATTTTAATATGGCACCTATAATTCCTTCATTTTATAGCAAGGGCCAGCTTATACTATAAAAATATAACCCGCTGCTAGGAAATGTGTATGTGTCTTCTGTACAGGTGTTAGTTTTATTGAGTTGCATTTTTTAATTACCATAAGTAATTTCCCCACCCTACAGTTAGGTATTTATAGGTAGCCGAGAGGAATATATGGCTTGTAGTACCCCAAAGTTCTGTTTATAAAAGTGAGTTGGTGGTGATTTGGGTTAAAAGGTACTAGTTTATAGCTGTGTCTCAATTTCAGTGACAGTGTTTTCAGAGCCCCAAATCAAAACTCATTGCCTGGGAAGCATAAGAAAACTTCAGAAGAAAATGGAACAGTATATTTGAAATCTGGACTCTTCTGTGGCTTAGTCCGTTCAGGCTGCTATAACAAAAATACCTGAAATTGGGTAGCTTATAAACAGCAAACTTCTTTCTCACAGTTCTGGAGTCTGGGACAAATGCCCAAGATCAAACAGCACTAGGTGTTTCCATGTCTGGGGAGAGTGCTTCCTCACTGACAGCTATCTTCTCACAGTGTCCTCCCATAACAGAAGGTTCAAGAGAAGTTTCCTGCACAGCTCTATGAGGGGCACAAATCCCATTCATGAAGTGGAGCCCCTCGAAGATCCCACCTCCTAATACCATCAATTTGGGGGTTATATTTTAACATATGAATGGGGGGCACAAGTATTCAGAGGACTGCATTCTACAAATTTTGAAATGTGTAATTATTGGAATTGGACAATAATACAGAGTTTTGCATCTGATTAGTGGAATGAACTCAGAAAGTACATAATGCACTATGGCAAATCCTTCTTGAGTTATTAGAATGACATGATTTAAAGCATGGGGAGTCCTTTAAAAAATCCTTTAAAAACAACTGTGTTACTTATTTTTTTTTTTCCTGGAATTTTTACTCCTAGATTGTAACAAACAAACAAGAGCTCTCTAGAGGCAGACAGAACGGGGTTCCGACTCGAATTCTTCTTCTTACTAGCTATTTGCCCTCGAGAAGGTACGTAAACTGTCTGGTCTTCATTTTTTCACCTGTAAAGTGGAGATAATAACATCTATATCATAGCGTACGGATAAAAGAAATACGGCATTTCCTGTGCTTAGCATAGCATTTGGCTCAAGGTAAGCTCAACAAATGGTTGTAATTCTTATCTTTGTATTTCCATGTCCATTTCCCTTTCGAAGTAACTCATCCTTTAAATCCTACTTAAACATCCCTGGTTTTATATTTTGCTGCCCATTAGGGAATGAAGGTAAGTAGTCTACATCCAAGACTAAGACTGAATATTAAAAGTGGAACAGCGCCCCCCTGAGGTCAAAGTGAATTTGGCAGTCGTTGTCACCTCCAGTCTCTCCAAGATCACTGCATTTGCTGGGATGGAAGGTTCAGTTCAGCTGCCACTTGGTCTTGGAACTAACTCCAGCTACATAATTGGCAGAACCTAGTGCAGAATGAAAATGTGGGACCTCTAGTTTAAAATTAACCAGAATTTCAAGACAGCAATAGTAGAACAGTAAACCAAGCATGGGACCCTTTGAGCTATGGAGGCTCTGTGTGATTGCACATGTTGCCTGTCCGTGAAGCTGGCTCTGCCTAGAAACAGCTCTCTCTAGTTTTACTCTTGGAAAACTAGATTTACTCTTGGAAAAACAGGATTTAGTTCTTAATATGAAACCATTGAGTCTCTTATGGATGACCTTGAGTTTCAATTCAGAATTCCCTGAGAGGATGTAAGATAGCTCTGTTTCCTTTCCTAAGGTGATTTTGGTGTGTAAATCAATCTATTTGCACTCTCCGTTTAGCCATTGTAGGTTCACACATTTTATTTTATTTTTTTTTAATTTTTTTTTCAACGTTTATTTATTTTTGGGACAGAGAGAGACAGAGCATGAACGGGGGAGGGGCAGAGAGAGAGGGAGACACAGAATTGGAAACAGGCTCCAGGCTCTGAGCCATCAGCCCAGAGCCTGACACGGGGCTCAAACTCCCGGACCGGGAGATCGTGACCTGGCTGAAGTAGGACGCTTAACCGACTGCGCCACCCAGGCGCCCCTCACACATTTTAATAAGAATAAAACTCTCCATAAATGTAATTACTTAAAAAACATTTTCTTACATTTATTTGTTTATTTTTGAGAGACAGAGAGAGACAGAGCACAAGTGGGAGATGGGCAGAGAGAAGGAGACACAGAATCCGAAGCAGGCTCCAGGCTCCGAGCTATCAGCACAGAGCCTGACGCGGGGCTCAAACTCATGAACCGTGAGATCATGACCTGAGCTGAAGTTGGACACTTAACTGACTGAGCCACCCAGGCACCCTTAATGTAACTACTTTTGAAGACGATCCTAAATTAAAAATACCAAATTTGTTATAATGGTTATCTCTGAGGAAGGAGGGAAGTGATGAAAATTTTGGAGAATGTGAGGGAAGACCTTCAACTCTATGTTTCATTGCCAGATATAAAGACATTTGCATTTCAATATAGGTGGGTAATAAGTACATATATACTAATATATTAAATTCTGTAAGCTTCTGTGTTTGCCATATTTTACAATAAAAGTATTTCCAAAAAACCCAAACCAAAGAAATTATAATCTTTAAATTTAATTTTGGGGAGTAAAGACAACAATTTAAATTCCAGTTATGTCACTCAGTATGGTTGCTTAACCTTGAATGTGTTAACACCTTGTGCTTCCTTTCCCTTCTGATGAATCAAGAAGGTTGAATGTATAAGCCTCAATGCAATTTTTTAGCTATTAATTTTTATTTCTATGAAACAAAATATGTATTTAGAATATAATTTGAAATGACTTATGCTTTAGGAAATGAATTCTATTTTATGTTCAATGAGTATAATTGATTGAGTATTAACTGATGGGGCAACATGATAAAAAAATATCTTAATGTCAAACTGACTTAATGTCAAGATCTCTCAGATCTTGGAAGGAAATACATATATTTCCTTCTCTGATCTTCACTTTTCAAAGTAGCTTTAGCAATCTTGTGCAGTCATTTGGTCAAAATATTGTCTAGTAATTTAACACAGAACTGAAAACTCAAATGCCAGTAGGTGAGACATATAAATAACAGGACGGGTGCCTGAGTGGCTCAGTAGGTTGAGCATCTGACTCTTGATTTCAGTTCAGGTTATGATCTTGCAGTTTGTGGGATAGAGCCCTGCGTCATGCTCTGCACTGACAGCACAAAGACTGCTTGGGATTCTCTCCCCCTCTCTCCGCCCCTCCCCCATTCACAAGCACTCTTTCTCTCTAGATAGATGCTGGATAGATAGATAGATAGATAGATAGATAGACAGATAGATAAAAGATGTCAGGTGTGGCACAAGGGAGTGGTGGGGACCATGGCAAATTGGAGAAGGTGTGTCCTAACTAGGCAGTCATCGGTCAGCTCCAGTTTATTATTACTGTGTGTCAGTGAGCCCAATATTGATAAAACTTTCCATTCATCAGGAGAAAATGGAAACCTGGACTTTTATAAGATGAATTCTGGTTTTTATAGCTAATCCAAATCTTTTTTAAAAAAGTGAATTGTTAGGGCGCCTGGGTGGCTCAGTCAGTTAAGTGTCCGACATCGGCTCAGGTCATGATCTCATAGTCTGTGAGTTCGAGCCCCACGTTGGGCTCTGTGCTGACAGCTCAGAGCCTGGAGTCTGTTTCAGATTCTGTGTCTCCCTCTCTCTCTGCCCCTCCCCTGCTCATGCTCTGTTTCCCTCTGTCTCAAAAATAAATAAAAACATCAAAAAATAATAATAAAATAAAATAATAAAAAAGTGAGTTGTATATCAGGTAAAAAATATCAAAGGACTTGATTTAATACATGGTTCTAATGCTTCACTGGCCTAAGACTTCAGAACTGAAGTGTGTTTATTGGTCTCTGTGCTCAGTTTTGAGGTTTTTTTGTAATACTACTCGAGCAAGTGGAATTGGGGCTGTTATCTATTGGCTCCCACGTTATCGCCCACCTTTACATTTTTTGGTGATTTCAGTTCCTGGCTCACTCTCATGCTGTCCATACACTTAAATCTTAACTCTTAGTAATTTCCATATTATGCATGTATGATGCTTTCACAGCAGGGCTGATCATATGCTTAATGTCTTTCTCTCAGTGATCTTACATCCACCCTACCTCTGCCTCCACACTCCCCAAGTCAAACTGTAGACCTTATCAAGATTGTTATCTGCAACCAAACCTTAATCTACTCTGATCATCACCTCTCTTCTTTCCAGCTTATTCTCTTTACCTGACTACTGGTTCCAACGATCTTTTGGCTCTTCAAGGTACCTCTAACGTACAAGGTTTGTTCATACAAATAAGTTATAGACTCAGAACTGAAGTGGACTTCCCCCCCAGATCAATTGCTTCACTTCTCTAATCAATTGATCATTCTACCTTTCCACTATACCTTATACTTCATTCTCTTCTTTTCTTTCTTTGTGGCTTAAAGTTCCAGGGTGAATATTTATAGTCGCTTGCATCTGTCAAGTCCCTTGCCCATTGCTCACTTCATCTTACCTGCAGGCAAAACCACAGTGCTGGCAATCCAGTATTTCTCCACTATTTCACATCTGCATCTCAGCTGGAGGTGCCTAAGGGAAAACATTCAACCATGTTGACAGAGGTCATCTTAAAATGCTGACCAGGAACCTCAAATATGTCCTTAATGCTACCAAATCATTGTCCTATCGTTGTCACAGGCAGTATGTGATAAGATACAATGAAAGGTTATGAGGAAAATGGATAACCTTCTGAGGGCATGGCTAGGGAATTAGCATTCATGCTGGAAACCCACTAGTCTACTATTTATTCAGGAAGAGGTTCAAGATTGGTTAAATGACTAAAGACTAAGCAAGGTGAAAATGCTGTTGAAAGTCTTAGCGCAGCTCTTGAACATGCAATGGTTCAATGCTTATTGGACTCTATAACCATCAAAGCAGTGATGAGGAAACAAGCAAGCACTGGGATGTTCTATGGCTGCCCTGAAGACCATCAGTGTGTGTGTGTGTGTGTGTGTGTGTGTGTGTGTGCACCTCCGCATGTGCACGTGGGCTTTGGGGTGGGGTGGTGCTCAACAACCTGTGCTAATTTTTAATGTTAATGAAACTGACCTTTTTTGGAAAAAGTTCTGTGAAACAACATCCACCAATTCAAACCTGGAAAAATTTGAACTTGGTTTTCATCTGTGAATGAACAAATCACACTTCAATTTGGTTAGAACTGCATCAAGGAAATACAGGTGAAAACCTCTTTCAACATTTTATAATTATGAACAAACAGATTCAGAAATAACCCTTGAAACCTAACTTGCTTTATACTTTTAAAAGGAAAGATTTTACAATTAAATAACTATAATAATGACAGAAACATTCACTTTTTGAGTTATGTTTAGTTACAAGTCTTTTTATGACACTAGACTAAGAATGTTGAGGAAAGAAATTATATCTTTTGTGTTTGTATTCCTAGCATCTAGCAATTTCTGTTAAAGTGAGCACTTAGAAAAACGTATGTAGGTTAAATGAATCATTGATAATCAATGATAACACAGGTATCATTAGATTCTAAGACAACAAAAAAAAAATTCCCAAGAATGTACATATTTTATAGACTATGGCTAGAAAATTTTAAAACTTTCTCCTTGAAAAGTGTTCAAGTACAAGGGTGGGTAGAAAAATTGTTTTGAAGTTCTTTCTCAGTTAACTAAAATTCTTCTCTTCTCTGAGCATTTCGGTTAATTAAAAATTGTATTGTATTTTGAATTAACTTTTGGAAGTCTGATAGTGGAAACCTGTGTTTATTGTGCTCAGTGCAATTCCAAAATTAACATTAAAGATTAAAGGAATAAAAATCAAAGAGCTCAATGTCCTTTCAGATACTGAGAACTGTTTATGCCAAGCCTGTGCCTACTCTTTTTATTCACATGGATTCATTTCTGAATTAGCCTCCTTCATCATTTATTATCTTACTATTTCACAGGATGGTGACATATACGAAGTCCAGGCAGATATGAGAAATAGGTGATTCAGTTGTGGGAGCTTAGGCAACATACATGCACACAAAATTTCCCTGGTGCCTCAATTTCTTCATTTTTAATCTCAATTCAGTTTCTTGAATGCCTCCTTTATTCTAGTAACTGGGCTTGGATGTTCACAAAGATTATCTGATTTCATCCTTAAAAGAATTTTGTAGGGTGGTTCTTAGGTTCATTTTATAGAAGAGAAATCTGTGGCTCACAGAGGTGAAGTTATTTCATCAAGATCAAATGACAAGCAAATAAATGAGGATTAAAAATTAGATCTATATGATGCATTATGAAGCCCATGCATTTGCCACTAAGACATGCTTCTACCTTCCAAGAAAAATGGTAGTTTGAGTACAGTCCAATAAGAATGACCAAAATTAATGAAAATGCATAAAAATAAGAAGATATTGTGAATCCTGACTCCAAAGAAAGATCCCTGTCTCATGTTATAGACTTTGATTGTTATTGTTCATAGAAATAATACTGGTCACCCAAGCTAAAAATTTGGGAGTCATTTCAGTATCCCCCATCTTCCACACCCCCCATATTCATTGTAGGTGGGTGACAGCAGTTTCTATTTTAAGAAAATTCTGTGTATGAAGTTTTTTCATACAGGTAAGTTATAGACTCAGAACTGAAGTGGACTTCCCCTCCAGATCAAGTGCTTCACTCCTCAGATGAGTAAACTGAAATTCAGCAAGTTTAATTCACCTGCCCAAGGTCATCTGACAAGGCAGCAAGTGAGGAAGAGCTAGAATGGAGCTCTCTTGATGGTCTATTAGCACTCTTTTCTTTACATCTTCTTGTCACCTTTGCAAAGGATGGCATGGTGCTATCAGTTGATACATTCATCAAATATTTACTGAGCACCTATTATGTGTCAGGCACTGTGATATAATGGTAAGCGAAAGGGTGTAGTGGTAAACAAACCATAGTCTCTGTCCTCCTGAGACTTACAGTTTAGGGGGAGTTAGAATTATTAAATAATTGCACAAATGTGTAAGTACATTCTATGGTAAGTGCTATAGAGAAGTACAAAGTGCTGCTATGCGAATGAAGTCGATCTGATCTGACAGGGTGGTTTAGGTGGATGGGAAGTCAGGCTAAATTTTGCTAAGGATATGATGTTTGAACTAAAATTAAGGTGATGGTATCACAGACCTCAGGAGGCTTAGAATGGCTTCTACCTACAGCTGCCATAGAGACTTGGTTTCCAAAATCCCAAAAGATTAACAAAGCCAAACTCAAGTTCGAACACATAAACCACCTGGTTCAGTCCAGAAACATGGTTCCCCCAACCCAGTGTAATGTTCTGAAAAGCAAAGTTAAAACGGATCTTTGAATCGAATGCTGAGCTGTTACTTTTGGAAGTTGATTCATCAATGCTAGGGAGGGTATTCAAAAGCAGATTGAGGTAAAACAAACAAGAATTGAAACACTGGGCTTATTATAGGTGGCAAAATGGGACAATGGAGATTCACGAGTAGTTGTAAAACTGGCGAGTATGTTGTGTTTGTTGTCCACTAGTTAGCATCACCTCTAGTCCCTTTTAAGACTAAGAACTACATTACCCAGAATTCCCTCATCTGTAAATTTCTGGGTTAGGATTTGCCAATGGAAGAACTTCCATGAGATTTGAAAAGCAGAAGTGAAGGATAAGCTATTATAATTGCAATATCATGGCAGTCATAAGTGGCAGCCTTCCAAACCATCTTCCAAAGCTCTTACTTTTAAGTTGCGGTGGTTGCAGACTTCTCCAAAATGGCAGCTTCTGTTCTCTTGTCTACGGCTTTTGTTGATGTCACAGTGAAACTTTCTCCCATCATCCAGCCTCAGACTAGCAGATATCCCAGCTCCCCCAGATCCTTTTTATTTGTAAGCTCTAATTTCTATATTCAAGTAATTCTTTTCATTATACTTGTTAAAGCTCTGTTTTCCTGACCAAGCCAAAACGAATGCAACTTTTGTTATTAAATGTAGTCTTAGGGTCACAGAAACTTGTGAATGGGAGTGTTGCATTGATTCTCTGACCTGATTAGATTAAAAAATATTAATAACCTTCATTTTTAGTGGTAGTGAGTCAATGGCAGTTAATGGCAAGCAGTAGCAAAACAAGTTACTTAAATTATCACTGTAGTTACCTAGAGTCAAATACTGATAGAAGTCAAGGCTGTGAGCTTCTGCAGTAGAACATTATAATGGAAATAAGTGCATTGTAACTGTTAGATGGGCTGGTTGCTTCTAAATGTAATGGAGAATTTAGGATGGGAGAGATATATTTAGGCCTCTAAAATTACTGCTTAAGGCTAGATAAATAATAAGAAAACTTCTATGACTACCCCGAAGGGAACTCATCTCCTGTAGCCTCACAGTTGAAGTTTCTGACAACAAAATCCAAAAGTTTTTTCTTTTTTCTTTCTCATGTTAAATTTAAGGCATTGATTGGGAAAGAACAGGACCCTAAAAATTGGGCTGAGAATATCTGGTAGATTTTAATCAAGCTAAGGATCTAGAACTTCCAAATTCCCCCTGAGCCTCTCTTGCCAATAAAAGCAGCCCTTCCTTCCCTGTGTAAGAGGGTTAGACTCTTCTTGCCCATGGAACCTGTAAGGACCACCCCAGAGACAGATTTCTTGTAGGTAAATGCTGATCCTTAAGAGCAACCCCCATCACCTTTATTGATACTAGACCTGTTACATGACTCAATACACAGTATAATCCAGATGGACAGGCATTGAGTAAAAACTCCTACCAATTATATCAGCAGAAACTTGAAAAATATGGGTGAGATCTTAAGAGAGGCAACAAAAGTAAAAATAAGTGGGACCACATCAAACTAAAAAGTTTCTACACAGCAAAGGAAGGCATCAACAAAAAGAAAATATAACCTATGGAATGGGAGAAAATATTTTCAAATTATATATCTGATAAAGGGTTAATATCCAAAAAATATAAAGAACTCATACAGCTCAAGGACAAAACAAACAAACAAACAAACAAACAAACAAAAACAAAAACAAATCCAATTTAAAAATACACTTTTCCAGGGCACCTGGGTGGCTCAGTCGGTTAAGCGTCCGACTTCGGCTCAGGTCACGATCTCGCGGTCCGTGAATTCGAGCCCCATGTCGGGCTCTGTGCTGACTGCTTAGAGCCTGGAGCCTGTTTCAGATTCTGTATCCCTCTCTCTCTGACCCTCCCCCATTCATGCTCTGTCTCTCTCTGTCTCAAAAATAAATAAACATTAAAAAAAATTTTTTTAAATAAATAAAAATATGTTTTTCCTAAAAAGCCATACAAATTACGGCCAACAGGCACATAAAAAGATGCTCAATGTCACTAATCGTCAGGAAAATGCAAAGTCACAGTGAGCTATCACTTCACACCTTAGAATAGCTATTATCAAAAATACAAAAAATAGCAAGCGTTATTGAGGATGTGGAAGAAGGAAACCCTTGTGCCCTGTTGGTGAGAATGTAAATTGTGCGGCACCTATGGAAAACAATATGGAGTTTCCTCAAAAAATTAAAAATAGAACTACCGTATGATCCAATATTCTCACTTCTGGGTATATATCCAAAGGAAATGAAAACAGAGATATCATAGGTTATCTGTATGCCCATGTCATTACAACATCGTTAACGATAGCCAAGACGTGAGTACAATCTAAGTGTCCATCAACAGATGAACAGATAAAGAAGATGTGTGTGTACACTGGAATATTATTAAGCCATGAGAAAATAAAAAATCTTGCCATTTGCTACAAAATGGCTGGATCTTGAGAGCATTATGCCAAGTGAAATAAGCCAGACAAAGACAAATACCAACTTGTATCATTTATATGTAGAATCTAATTTTTTTTTAAGTCAAACTCATGGAAACACAGAGTAGTAAAGTGGTTTCAAGGACTAGGAGGTGGGGGGAATAGGGAGAGGTTGGTAAAAGGATACAAATAATGATTTTTTAAAGAAGGAATTTCAAGGTCATTAGACCAGGGTGGGAAAGAATATAATATTGAATTGGACTGAATTTATTAATATGGTTGCATCAACTAGAGATTTTGAATTCAATGTACTAGCTCAACCAGCTGAGAATGACTAACAGTTTCTAGATGGGTTGTCTGAAATCTAGACCCATTAGTGGTCTATAATTATAATGAAGCTAAGATATCAGAACTCCCTTGGTATACTCTAGAGTAGGGTTTTTCAATTTTGGCCCTGTTGACATTTGGAGTCAGGTAATTCTTTGTTGGGGGTTGAAGGAGCCTGCAGATTATAGAATGCTTAGCAGTATCTCTAGACATTACCTACTAGATGCTTGTTAGTACCTCTCCCAATTTATGTCAATTAAAAACATCTCTAGATACTGTCAAATGTACCCTGAGGGAGCAAAATTGGCTCCAGTTGAGAGCCATTGCTACAGAGGAAGGTATCCAAAGGTTTATAGAGAGAAGAATGCTGGAGTAGATTTATTATGAATGGCCTGCTTACCAACCTGCTAGCTATATCACCTGGAGGGTTTAGAGTACACATCTTCAACAAGGCTTTGAGAAATACATTGATTAAGGCACTATCAGCATCCTTAAAAGGCTCTGTAGTGGCAATTGTCTGCAAATGAAGTATGAAAGGCTGCCATGGAAATAGGATCTGAATTCAATGGGTATTGAAATCCCTGAGTTATGGGATCCAAGAAGTAACCAGAACGATTTGGCCTGTAGAAATCTTCGGTGGTGGCTAATTTATCATGGGGTCCCTTGCACCACAATGAACCACCTTCTTCATTCATATAAGCGAAGTGAAAAAAACCAAACTTCATTGGTGACAGAGACCTGACGTGAATCAATACAATAGATGGTCATGTGTCTTCAGAAAATTCCCAGACTTGAAGCAGAAGAGTCAGAACTGAAGAGATGGCATTGTGAGAAAGAGTCTACTGGTCACTGCTGATTTTGAAGATATGAGGGGATAATGAGCAGTGCCGGTAGCCTCTGGAAAAAGCAAGTCGAATCTGGAAAAGATAAGAAAATATATTGTCCCCTAGAGCCTCTCAAAAGGAATACAACCCTACAAAAACCTTAATGTTAGTCCAGTGAGACCCACATTTGGACTTCTAATCTCCAAAACTGTTAAGGTAATAAATTTGTATTTCTGTTGTTTTAAACCACTACATTTGTGGTAATTTATTACAGCAGCCATAGGAAACTAGTAATACATTAGGTCACTTTAAGTAAAGGATCTGCTATGCTTATGAATATTGTCTATAAATCTGCCTCCCAACGTTTCCCAAAGGAACTTGTGTCCATTTATCAGAGTGACTACATACTGAAAGAAATGGAAATAGACACACTTTCCAGGAATTAATAGAAATTACTTTGAACTGACGTTCATTCCTGTAGACTCATATGTCACTGTGCTCCAATGGTCTAAGTACAGACTTATGGAGGCTGGGTGGTTGCTTAATGGAGTTTCAGCTCATGTGTTTTTATAAGGCCATTAGGTCTCCAAGCCTCTCACTGTTTACCTAATTCTGAATGCATAGCTCAACTAGGCACATACAGACTTCTCATATTAGTTCCTTGATCTGTGGACTGACGGCTATTATGGTAGGAAAGGCCTCTCTCTACAAAAATAATAAATCCAAAGTAATGTTGCATTCAAGACTTGAAGCATGGAAGCATTTTGGTTCCTACCAATCTACCCATTCTACTTACTACTTGGCTGGTGCAGACGAAAAAACTTAGAGTGTGACTTTAGTTGAAGCTATTGACCACATGTGGGTTTTTACTGGAACAAATCGACACAGCTCCTGATACCTGGTATACTGCCATTGATCTGATAGATGCTTTTTTTTCTACACTTGTTGGTAAACACAACCAGAAGTTTTCTTTCCTATAGAGCGAGTAGCAATACACTTTCACTAAGTTGCCTTACCTCACACCTCTGTAATACTTCAGGCCTCAAGGACCTTGATTGTCTAGCTATTCTGTAGAACACTATTCTGGTCTACTGCTCTGATGATATAAGGCTCACTGGAACTGCTAAGCAGGAAGTAGCTAATATCCTTGAATACCTTAATAAAATCTATACGTGTCAGAAGGTGGGTCCACAAAATTCAGAGCCTGAAACCTCAGTGAAATTTCTAGGAATTCTGTTGTCTGGGATATATTGAGATAGTACCTATAAAGTGAAAAGTAAGTGGCTCCAATCACTAAGAACAAGATACAACACCTAGGGTGCCTCTTTGGATTTTGAGGCAATCGGTACTTCATTTAGGAATTCTGCTCTGATCCGTGCATTTACTGAGTAATCTCTTAATAATGACAGTTTTGAGTAGGAAACAGAGCAAGCGAAAGCTATGCGACAGGTCCACGCTGCTTGCTGTTAAAGCTGCTCTTCCGCTTGGGCCACATAACCCTGCAAGTTCAATGGTGCGGAGGTGTCTGTAACAGATATGAATGCTATATAGAGTCATTGGCAGTTCCCTAGAGATAAATAACAGTACAGGCCTTTTGAATTTTGGAGTAAAGTTATGTTGTCTTCTGAAGATCACTATTTTCCTTTTGAGAAATAGCTTTCCTTTTGGCTTGCTCCTGGGTCCTGGAAGAGACTTTTTGTTTTTTTTTCCTAGGGAATTAGACTGGACCCACTGGCTCTGGATTCACAGAATCCACAGAGTCCCAGCCCCATTGAGTCCCACCTTTCAGAAGCAGCTGAGAAGTCTGATGATAAGACCAGGCCCTCAGGCTATTCCTGAGTGAGGGATGTGTGTCTGGCATCCACACCTGCCTTCTCCAGAAGGACCTGTGCCCAGCAAGCAGGGGCAAGCCAGACAGGGAACTCACACAAAAAAAATGATCAACAGCATCCATGTATTGGACAATTGCAAGTTCTTTCCTAATAAGATATATCCTATAGCTTTATTCAGATATTTGTAAATTTCATCCAGTTAACAGAGAAGGGGAAGAGATGTAAGTGAAAGACACAGATATATTGAGAGAAATCTTTGAGAGTGATTGTTTGATACGGGCCACCAAACAAAATACACCCTCTCATAAAGAGAGAAGCTTTTCTCATAAAATGTGTGTCGCCTGGCTCACCAAGTTATAAATCTGGGTAAGTCCAACAGTGCTTCATCATCAAGCAGAAGTGGCATAAACAAGATAGAGCTCAAGCAGGTCTTGAATCAGAAGCAATTTGCATAGTAATTACTGAGACTTCTACCAGTCTTATTCCTATTGCCAGACTTCTTATCCTCAGTCAGCACCTTTAGCTTCATGGTGAGTCCCCTATGACCAGTTCATTGACAAAAACAAAGCTTGTTCACAGATGATCTACATTAGAGCCTGGTGGATATTAAGTGGGTAGCTGCATTGGATTGCTCATCACTCAGGAGTGACCCTAAAGAATGATAGTGAAGAGAAATCTTCCCAGTACAAAGAATGTTGAGCACTGTGCTTTACTACCCATTTTTTCTTAGAACTATAGGCAGAGATATAGATCTTTACTGTTTTATGGGCAGTGGCTAACGGTTTCGTTAGATGGTGATAGAATTGAAAAACATAAAATTGCAAAATTATTTACAAGGAGGTCTGGAGAAGAGGTAAGTGGTTTGAATTCTCCAAATTGACATTGAATATAAGGATATTTGTACCCTTAAGTAAATGGCCACTGGAGGGCTACCATAGTAGAGGGGACTTTCAATAATCAGATGGACAATATAACTCCACGTGTGAATGTCAATCAGTCTCTCTCCAGCCGCATCTTTTCTTGCCCAATGTGCTTATGATCAAAATGTCTATAGCAACAGGGATGAAGACCTTGTGCACTCTTCAAGGCTGTTGGCTATTGCTTCTACTGAGTGACCAATCTGCCAAAGCAAAGATCAGTACTGATTCCCTCCCTATAGAGCCATTTCCTGGGAGCTGCCTAGTGGCAGTGATTTGTTCTT
Source organism: Leopardus geoffroyi (assembly GCF_018350155.1). Classification (NCBI taxonomy): domain Eukaryota; kingdom Metazoa; phylum Chordata; class Mammalia; order Carnivora; family Felidae; genus Leopardus; species Leopardus geoffroyi. The sequence continues at coordinate 55,015,076 of NC_059328.1, forward strand.
ACCAAAACAAACATTTATTCTGGATGTAGATTCGCCTTCCCTGTCTGCAATGCTTCTACTAGCCCCACTACCTGTGGACTTATAGAATGCTTCATTCACCATCAGGTAATTCCACACAGGCATTGCTCTTAGCCAAGGAAACAATTTTGCAGTCAATGCAATATGGCTATAGGCTCATGCCCTCAGAATTCAGAATCCACTTGTCTCGTTATGTCTCCCGTTACCCTGAAGAAGCTGATCTAATGTAACCGTGGCAGTGCCATTTTAAGATATAGGCCTGTAGCTGCTTGACAAACTTTGCAAGGCTGGGGAAATGTCCTCGGGATACTGTATATGCTCTGAATCAGCAACCAGTATATAATGTTATTTCACCCATAGCCAGAATGCATGGATTTAAGAACCACAAGAAGGAACTGGCTCCTCTCATCACTACTTTTAATGATCCGCTAGCAGGTTTCCATTTCCATTATTACCACTCGGGCTTGCTGCTTTTAAGATCTTAATTCTTAGAATCAGGGGACACACAATAATTATTATTAATTAGAAGCTGTAACTGCCATCTGGCCATTATAAGCACCTTATACCGCTGAGCCAACAACAAAGTAGGGTGTTACTATAATTTTTGGTGTAATTCATTCCAGTTATAAAGGGGAAATTGGGCTGCCACTACAAAATGGGAGTAAAGCTGGTATGACTAGAACCCAGAGTATCCTACAGGGTGTCTCTTAGTCCTCCTATGTTCTGCAGCAAAAGATAACGGGGATCTATAGAAAGCCAATACAGATAGGAGTGCTAATGACAGAGATCCTCCAAGAGGATTTGCTCCACTGGGCAAAGAACCACAACGAACTGAGCCACTTACTGTAGACAAACAGACTAAGGGAAGTTTAGTAGGATAAGAAACATATAAATAGCAATTATGGCCAAATTACTACTTGTAGAAATAATAATTGTAGTGATTATACTCATTTTCTTTATTGCCTTGACTTATTTATATTTACATAAGTGAATGAATGATTTGTTTCTTTTTCCTTTCTTCGTTGTCATATTATCTAATATTAGTTATTTTAATCATAGTTACCTGTCTATTTCAATATTAAATTATAGGATTTCAAAGAGATAAATATAACTCGGTTTAAGATGATTAGACATAATCTCGGGATAGTCAAAATGACATATGGGACTTAAGTCTCCTTTTTGGGAAGATTGCTAGTTGGTCTTTGGTTGTTAAAAGATGGTTGCATAGTTTGTTTTTTTAATTTTTTTAAGGTTTATTCATTTTTCAGAGACAGAGAGAGAGACAGAGCATGAGCGGGGAGGGGCAGAGAGGGAGACACAGAATTGGAAGCAGGCTCCAGGCTCTGAGCTCTCCGCACACAGCTTGATGTGGGGTTTGAACCCACAGACCCGAGATCATGACATGAGCCGAAGTCGGACGCTCAACTGACTGAGCCACCCAAGTGCCCCGATGTTTGCATAGTTCTAATTATAAGCATGATGTTATTTTATTCTATAATTGGGGGTTAAATGTGATAAAAAGACATGGGCCTAGATGTCGAATTTCCAAAGGAGTTGACACTGCTAGATTGTTGTCAATGTAGTAGCATCTTGACATCCCCCCTTTTGAGCCTGGAAAATATGTTTCCTACAATCTCCTTTCCTATATGGTTCTGTATTATAACTTTCCAGTGAGAACAACTTTCTTGCGATTTAGAAGGTAGATGCAAAGCAAATGACTCCTTGCAATCCCTTGTGGTGTGCTTCCAGTGTCTTCCTCAGCCAGCAATCGCAGAAGTGTGAAAACTTCCCTTCCCTGCTCCTTTGCTTCAGTCTGACATTTATGCCTATTTCTTGATTCTCCAGCCTTGATCATCAAGACTGATGCTTCCCCAGCTCTTTCTACATTTGTGTGAACCCTGTCTTCATTATTAAACCCAATTATACCCATTAATATTCGAAGTATCACAACTGTCTTGAACAAACTCAGACATGCAGGGAGTGATCATCTATTGTTGTTTTATATTCAGCTTGTGGCCTCTGTAACAGTGATGTTCAGTGATGTAAAATGGCAAGTGGAAATTGGATACCAATTCTGTTTGGTAAAACTAGAAAAAGCATCAGAATCCCTGACAAGCAGGTCTTGTGAAGAATAAGCAGGAAAAGTAAAGGAAGATCAGGGATATGGACCACAATAAAATGGTAGAGAGCATTCAGGCATCCGGAACTCACCCAAAGCACACTGATACCATGCTGAAAACATAAATAATTGTAGGCTTCCCCTGCTGGTAGGAATGAGTGCAATTACTAACATTCTCTCGAGCTTTTGTCAGAGAAGATTCACAAGAAGTGAGGTTGCAGGTACAGACAAAAGGTATCAATTATGCTGTTTCAGAGGAATTGAAAAAGGCGTGGCCTAAAATAGGGATATAAATGAACCTAGGTTGTTATAGATCAGAACTAAAAATAGGGCAAAGCGTATAATCCCCAATATTTAATTAATGTGCTAGATTATAACCAGCTAATACCATAATGAAATTAATAACCACTATATTACTTGTCTTTCACAAAGCAAATATATTCCCCATCTCAAATCCATTGGTCAGGTCCACCCTGTGTATCTAATTTATAGTGCAGAGTTTCTCATTTAATAGAATTTATATTCCTATTACTATTTATCAAGCAACACTGAAACTGAAATGATTTGTTTTGCAAGACCCTTTTCTTATTCCATTTGATGGGTATAATAATTTGGCTAAACTGTCAACTATAAAAGCAATTAAGATTTAGAGAACTTTGAAAAAAAAAAATTAAAAAAAAAAAAAGGGGGCGCCTGGGTGGCGCAGTCGGTTGAGCGTCCGACTTCAGCCAGGTCACGATCTCGCGGTCCGTGAGTTCGAGCCCCGCATCAGGCTCTGGGCTGATGGCTCAGAGCCTGGAGCCTGTTTCCGATTCTGTGTCTCCCTCTCTCTCTGCCCCTCCCCCATTCATGCTCTGTCTCTCTCTGTCTCTCTCTGTCCCCAAAAAAATAAATAAACGTTGAAAAAAAAAAATTAAAAAAAAAAAAAAGATTTAGAGAACTTTGTAATTTGTCCTTTTTAATTGTAGAAACATTACACCATGACCTATTTCCAGTGAAGTGACTGAATAGGGGAACAATGATTTAAAAAAAATTGCATAAGCAACTCCCAAACTTTAAATATGAATGGTTAATATTACAGCTTGGGCACACATTGATCCATTTAAATTAGCAGCCTTCAAAAATATTTGGTCGTACTACTTGAGTATACTGATGGTAGGTTCTGCGATGAATTGGATTGGACAATAATCACAGAACCCACAGGAAGCAATCGGAAATGCAACACTTTTTATTGGATTATGTACTGCCCAATTTCAACTGATAAACACACATGCATGTATGCATGCACGTGTGTATATATATATATATATGATGCATACCACACACTCGTACATGCACATCATAAAACAGAAGGTGAGTCATACACATGTTATTTACTTCCCGCTGGAAAATAAGAGCAGTTTTCAATTCACTTCACGGGATAGGCTTAATTGCAGCAAAAGCTCCCCAGGATCCTCCCACTTCTGCTGGCTCCTAGCTGTGCTCCCCTCGGATGGGTTCTGTTGACAAGACACCTTCTGGACACTTGCTGACAGGGACAAGTAGCTTATGGGTTTTAAGTGAAAAGGATTTGCTAAATAAAGCTTCAGTCGAAGCCTTCACCCCTCTCTCCTAGAGGTCAGGGTGCTAAAGTCCTTGGTAGCTACGGAAATCACAAGGTGAACCAATGAATTATTTACATTTTAGAGCTTGCTGCTTGACACTGATCCCCAGTTAAACCCAGTTAGGAAATTAAGCTCATGCAATTATATTTTCGAAAGGAAAATGCAGAGTGAGAAAGCTTCTTTTTTTTTTATAGTCAAATAATTAGTGGTGGGTGTACCTCTCTGATTTACTGTTAAAGACCAATTCTGGCCTAATCTAAACCTCAACACATCATCCTGGTGAAATTAAGTCTACCAAGAGTCAAGGCTCTTCTTCTGTGAATAGATTCCTTTTTTTTTTTTCAGGAGTAGATTCTCTAATGCCCCTTACCCATTTAGTCCATCCCCCCTCCCACCACCCCTCCAGTAACCCTTTGTTTGTTCTCCATATTTAAGAGTCTCTTACGTTTCGTCCCCCTCCCTGTTTTTATATTATTTTTGCTTCCCTTCCCTTATATTCATCTGTTCTCTGTCTTAAAGTCTTCATATGAGTGAATTCATATGATATTTGTCTTCCTCTGACTGACTAATTTTGCTTAGCATAATACCCTCTAGTTCCATCCATGTAGTTGCAAATGGCAAGATTTCATTCTTTTTGATTGCCAAGTAATACTCCATTGTATATGTATATCACATCTTCTTTATCCATTCATCCATCGATGGACATTTGGGCTCTCTCCATACTTTGGCTATTGCCGATAGTGCTGCTATAAACATGGGGGTGCATGTGTCCCTTCGAAAAAGCATACCTGTATCCCATGGATAAATACCGAGTAGTGCAATTGCTGGGTCGTAGGGTAGTTCTATTTTTAGTTTTTTGAGGAAACTCCATACTGTTTTCCAGAGCAGCTGCACCAGCTTGCGTTCCCACCAGCAATGCAAAAGAGATCCTCTTTTTCCGCATCCTTGCCAACATCTTTTGTTGCCTGAGTTGTTAATGTTAGCCATTCTGACAGGTGTAAGGTGGTATCTCATTGTGGTTTTGATTTGTATTTCCCTGATGAGTGATGTTGAGCATTTCTTTCATGTGTCAGTTGGCCATCTGGATATCTTCTTTGGAAAAGTGTCTATTCATGTCTTTTGCCCAATTCTTCACTGGATTATTTGGTTTTTGGGTGTTGAGTATGATAAGTTCTTTATAGATTTTGGATACTAACCCTTTATCTGATATGTCGTTTGCAAATATCTTCTCCCATTCTGCCGGTTGCCTTTTAGTTTTGTTGATTGTTTCCTTCGCTGTGCAGAAGCTTTTTATTTTGATGAGGTCCCAGTAGTTCATTTTTGCTTTTGTTTCCCTTGCCTCCAGAGACATGTCACGTAAGAAGTTGCTGTGGCTGAGGTCAAAGAGGTTGTTGCCTGTTTTCTCCTCTAGGATTTTGGTGGCTTCCTGTCTTATGTTTAGGTCTTTTATCCATTTTGAGTTTATTTTTGTGTTTGGTGTAAGAAAGTGGTCCAGGTTCATTCTGCATGTCGCTGTCCAGTTTTCCCAGCACCACTTGCTGAAGAGACTGTCTTTATTCCATTGATATTCTTTCCTGCTTTGTCAAAGATTAGTTGGCCATATGGTTGTGGTCCATTTCTGGGCTCTCTATTCTGTTCCATTGATCTGCGTGTCTGTTTTTGTGCAACCATATTGCCTTGATGATTACTGCTTTGTAGTATAGCTTGAAGTTTGGGATTGTGATGCCTCCTGCTTTGGTTTTCTTTTTCAAGATTGCTTTGGGTATTTGGGGTCTTTTCTGGTTCCATACCAATTTTAGGATTATTTGTTCTAACTGTGTGAAGAATGCTGGTATTATTTTGATAGGGATTGCATTGAATATATAGATTGCTTTGGGTAGTATCAACATTTTAACAATATTTGTTCTTCCTATCCAGGAGCGTGGAATCTTTTTCCATTTTCTTGTGTCTTCTTCAATTTCTTTCATAAACTTTCTGTAGTTTTCAGTGTATAGATTTTTCACCTCTTTGGTTAGATTTATTCATAGATATTTTATGGTTTTGGGTGTCCTGTGAATAGATTCTATATGACTTTAGGTCCTTGGCTAATATGACATATTACATATTCAAATGTCTTTATTTCCTTTTGATTCCTTCCTTTGGTCTAGCACATGATTTATTTAGTTTGTAGGAGGTGATGAATACCAGTGAAAAACTCCATAAGATGCAGAGGCTTCATTTGGGCTTGATTCTTAAAAGGTTCATTGGTTTTATTCCATCCATGTCTTTGAACAAAGTTGACATACTGATTCTTATTTTGGCCAATGATCTTTAAAAAGAAAAAAGCTTCATTTAGACTTCTTTGCAAGTGACAAATAGCCAACCTGACTTTGCTTGAACAAAATGGGGAAGTTATCCAACTGTAGGAAGGTCAGAAGCAACAGCAGACAGAAAAAAAAAAAGGTGGAGGTGCTCCCAAGCCCAGAGGGCTGGCTCTTTCTCCCTCTCTCTCCTTGTCAGTTGTATTCCCTCCTACCCACATGCTTTGTCCAGGTGAAGGACATGGCTACCATGGCTCCAGGTTTACATTCTTACAGCTTGTGTACCTAACAGGAAAAGGCTCCTCACTGACACGTTGGGTCTCTTGACCCTAAGGAAAGAATTCTAATTGGATAATAATGCCTAATTCTAAGGCATTATTGGCTCAGCTTTGGCCAGGTATGTCTCCCTTGACCAAACATTGTGTATGAGGAGGTAGAGCCAAGTCAGGAGATGACAGAAACCATTTCTTCTTTATGACAGAGTGTAGTAGGGAGAGGAAGGGACTTTCTCCCCCAAAAAGGGGAGTGGTGTTACCAGAACAAAGGAGGAATATTGAATCCCCAATATCCCCTGTAATTCCAAGGTTAAGTCATGAGCTTTAGAGTCAGACAGAGGTGAGTTCAAATCCCAGTTCTGATACTTCCTGGTTTCTTGGACAAGTTATTGACTACTTCTGAGCTCTATTTTCTCATCTGTAAATTAGGACTAGAATACCTAAATCAGGTTTGGGGGAATTACTTGAAATAATGGCCACAAATTACCTAATGGACTACTTATAGAATGCTCAATCAAATATAGAATACTATGAAATGCCTAATAAACTCAGCTATTATCACAGTGCCCTGTGGTTTTTGTTTCTGGTTGCTCTAATAACAACCCCACTAACCATGTTTGGCTTTTGGACCCCATCTGGGAGGTAATTTTCTGAGCTTATGGTCCTACTGGGATATTCTCAGACCTCTCTCATAAAAAATGATATATTTGTTTATCAAATAATTTTTGAACACCAAATATGCATCCAGCATTGTGTTATCCATTGCAGGAAAAATCAAAGAAATAGAAGGTATACTTTCTTTCTCATAGACTTTCTTTGGGTAATAATTAATAGACACAAAATAATTAGGAGATGGTAAGCTATATAGTCAGAAGCTGATATGCCACATGCAGTAGGAGTTAAGAGAATGAAAGATCCATGTGCTTGATTTCCTGGAGAGGATTTGAGTTTGACCTTGAAAAAAGCATGGCATTTATAGAAATAAAAGTAGGCATTTCAGATTAGGTAAGTGCAAGAAGAGAATGGCTAGAGCAAAATGGAGCAGTATTATGTTGTGAAGGAGGGATTGCTTTCAAGGATCCCCCTACCCACTTTACCACACATAAACACAGATTTTACTCCCAAGGCTATGAGAAATGAATAAGGAAGGTCTCAGCCCTAGGAATCACAACAAGAAGCAAATGTAGATTCGGGATGTGATAAGGCATATGTATGATATGGGGAGGGTGGTGAAGGGCGGATAAATAGTTCAGAAGCCAAAGAAATATACAGTGTGAAACATTCGAGATAAACAAAGATGAAGTCCAAAATGTGGCTATACTTTTAGTGGCTAAGACTTAATGGAAATGAAGGTCATTGGCATTAAGAAAGTCAAGTAACTGTGAAGTAGGTATGTTGGATCATGGCAGGGATGCTGAAGTCATGGATAATGAGGACAGGTGGTGAGGTAAAGAGGACTATGATACAGTTGCTGAAGTCATAGAGAAAAGTTTAACCTGGAGTTGGTTTAGGGTTGGTCAAAAGAGAAACAACTAAAATGGAAAAAAGTAAGCAGGATGGATTCTAAAAGATATTGTGGTAATGGCAGCAAATGATTGACACAGAGGCTGAAATGGGGAACTAAGAAAATGCTCTTCACCTAGTGAGTTGGGGATGAAGGGTAGGATATGGGAGAGGGAGATGGCCTCCTGTAGAGTAGATACAGAGGAAAGACAAAATAAGCCATTAAAGGAAAACCAGGATTGGGGTTAGGCAAGCAGATGGTAAAATTTGACTATAGGCATTTTTATTGACCATACAAGAGGAAATCCAGAATGCTGAAAGGGCTACTGGAGGGGGAATTGAGGTTGGGGAGAGATAAGGATGGAGGTAGGGCTGGATAAGGATGGGTCTGTCAGAGCATCTTACTTTCCCTTGAAAGAGCAACTCAAGCAATATCTCTTCTCACAAGCTTTGCCTCCTCTCTACCCTAGCTGTTCCTCTTTTGTGTTATCTTACCTCAGAACATTTATAAATCTGTGTTTAATTCTTGGTTTTCTCATCTGCTTCCTCCCCTGTGCAATAAGCTTCTTGAAAGGATTGTGACTTTTTCATCTTTATGTCCCAAAGCCTGAAAGTCCCTGAGCAGAGACAATTCTTAACCTATGTTTGTTGGATGAAGAAATGAATGAATGTGAATGTGGTGGTGATAAATACCATTAGCACATAACCCTCAATGGTAACCCATGCCCCTTGCCCACGGTGTTTATTTGGTTGGTTTCCTGTCAGTCTCTAGAACAGCACTGTCCAATGGAAATATGTGAGCTATAAATGTGAACCACATATATAATTTAAACTTTTCAAGAGCACATTTTATTTAATCAAATATACATATAAAATATTATTTCAACATAAAATCAATATAAAAATTATTAATGAGATATTTTATATTCTCTTTGTTTTGTACTCTCTTTGAAGTCTGGTGTGCATTTTGACACTTACATCACATCTCAATTCAGACTAGGCAGATTTTAAGTGCTAAATAACCACATGTGGCTAGTGACTAGATAATGCAATTCTAGATTCTAGAACATACATAGTGCTTTCCCTTTGGATGGCCTCTACACTTTCCTCTGTTTAGATTACTCTTCCTCTAGCTCTTCTAAACAATATACATTTTTATTATATCGTTCATTAAGGCTATAGACGCAACATGTAAACATATGCAAATATTAATGTACACATTGTATATAAATTTTATAAAGATTGACAAAATGAAGGTTTATCTCTTGCACATTCAAAGTCCAATATAGATCAAGTAGCTGTCTATCATTTGGGAGGCATAAAGAGGTAAGAAGTATGTGTAGGATATTTGCAAAGACTAGGGCTGGAAAATTCCATTGCCTTAATTTAGTCATATACCTTCACCCAGGTGCAAGAAAAGCCAACAGATACGGTCTTCCTGTGTATCCAGATAGAGAAAATGGTATGATAAATGCATATCACTGTTTCTGACACAATTTTATATGTTTTTCTTCCTAATTTTTTTAGCCAGCATCCAAATAACAGGACTCAGTATTACATAACGATGATAAAAAACACCTAAGTCTTATTCCTAGTTTTAATAGTTTTTTTTCATTGTGTCTCCATTTAACAAGAGGAAAGATCTGGGGAAGAGATTTGTGTATTTTATCATCCTAAAGAAGTTTTTATTTCTTTTATTGTTAATAAGGTTTTATTTTGTTTTATTTTATTTATTTTTAAAATGTTTATTATTTTGAGAGAGAAGGAGAGAGAGAGAAAGAAGGGGAGAGAGAGAGAGAGAGAGAGAGAGAGAGAGAGAGAGAATGAGCAGGGGAGAGGCAGAGAGAGAGGGAGACAGGCATCTAAGCAGTTTCTGCACTGGCAGTGCAGAGCTAGACAGGGGGCTCAAACCCACAAACCATGAGATCATGACCTGAGCTGAAATCAAGAGCCAGATGCTTAACCAACTTAGTCACCCAGGTGTCCCAAGGTTTTTATTTATTTAATGAATGGTATAAATTAAAATTTATCACCTATCTCTTCAGCAACTGTGGAGATGATATAATTTTCTTTTTAGTAACTTAATATTGTGAATGTTATTTATAGATTTTTTAAATGTTGAACTATTTTTTTTACTCCTAGAATAGTCTAACTTTTGATATACATATACGTGTGTGTGTGTGTGTGTGTGTGTGTGTGTATATATATGTATATATATAATTTTTTTTGACAAGCTGGATGTTGTGTGCTGCTATTTTATTTAAAATCTTTGCATGATATTCAGGAATCAGATTGGACTATAGTCTTACCAGGTTTTATAATTCATAAAGTGAATTTTGGAGCGTTTTCTCTTTCTCTAGTTTCTTGTGCTGTTCAAGTTGCCTGTGGGTTAACTGATTCTTCAAAGAGGAAAAGAATTCCTCTGTGCCTGGGCCAGTTATTGTTGCCGTGGGTCTGTGCTTCAAGCATATTGTTGCTGGGCAGTATCCATTATATCACCGATTATAGTTGTAGCATCCAAACATTTTTAATGAGAATGTTTTTACTACTTTCATGCACTTTTTCTGGCCCTCAGTCTGCTCTTTTACCATAGCACTCTGATCTTATTTATTGTTACTACATCGTGAAAATTATAGCAAAAGCAAAAAAAAATAGGGTTTTTAAATGCTTTTTCCCATTTTCTACATTTCCTCGGGGTGCTTCCGCTGCTTTAGTGTGTTGTAATTGTTTACTTTCTTTCTCTTTTGAAGCCGCTGACTTCTCATGCACTCAGCCTTTATTGCTTGTCTTTATCCATGTAGGTCCAAATTAAGCAGCACTCCTAGCTGATGCACATTCCTTCCGTACTCCAGGAAGTCTGGGCAGGGATAGACAGGTGAGTGGCAAGCATACCAGGGCATGTCTCCTATTTGGAGGGCCAAGAAGTAAGGTCCGCTTCCCCCTTCCCCGTCTCTCCCACAGAGAGGAGAATGACTATGGGGTCTGCAGGTTTTCTCAGGATGCAGTGAGTGAGGATATACGAAGAACCTCTCAAGTATGCTGGATGGGATTAGTGTGGCATTCTGAGTCCCTCTGGATCATGAATCCTTTTGTAAGTTTTATCTTAGGTGAACTGAGTAAGCCTATTGTGGACGGCTTTTGTTTCAGTTGCTCTCCTCACAGTGATTCTGGTAATGGTGCTCCTTCTTTCTCTGACAATGTATTTTCTACCCCTCCAATTATATAGAGGGTTCATACTATTAAGGGTTGTTTGTCATAGAAATTTGTCTACCTCCTCCCCATGTTTAGTCACGGTGTGGTGGACATGTGATGAATTTCGATGTAAACCCATTTTGGTTTGAATGGGTCCAGCATAAGTCACCAACCTGGTCCCATTTACCACAGGGTAAACAATGAGCCAAACCAGGTCAATTAGAGCCCTTCTCCAGAAGTTTTTTGAAGTAGGTCTTGAATCGTCAGGCTGTGAAGATGTGCGTTTAATATAATATAACATACTTGAGCAATTTTTTATTTGAAGCAGAACTTTGTTCATCAGGTGTTCTTATAGTTGGTAATTAGCAATTGGTACTTACAGTTGGTAATAAACTCACACAAAGTTTAACCAAGATTGTGACTAGTCTTACCACCTTTAACTACACATCCCCTTCTTGGTCCTTCTCTGACAATCCTATCTGGACACTTCTTTTTCCTGTAAACACCCCACTGACTAAAAAAAACCTTTGAACTGTCTTTCTGTCTCTACCTAGCTGCGTTCTATGCCTAAAACAAAACTGATATGTGTCCATACCAAGTGTAGCTGAGAAGTTTGCTCTAATACACGGCAAAATGTACACTGGGTGAGAGGAAGCAGGCAGCCTGGGTTTCTCTGGTTCTCTTGGTCCCTTATTTCTCTGACAATAATCTGCACACCTCAGTGCTTGCGCTTACCTCCAAATTTTATCTAAGCCATTTTTCTTATTTAGAACTCCCTATTTTATTTAGAATTGCCATGCCAAGTCCAGTCCATTTTTTTTCTGAACTCTAAACTTCCACCTCTGTAAGTGGACCTTCCCTAACCTCCTTTGATTTAAATCTCTCTTCTACTCACCTGTCCCTCGGAACCTCAGAACGCTCCAACGTTACACGCCTGGATGCGTCACCCGGTCTACCACTAAGTTGTTCTCTGTGCATGTAGCGTAACTCTCAGCTACAAACTTCTCTGATGCCTCTGGCAGCCCTTTGGTGGTAGTAACACTAAATATCAAAACGCTAACATGAGGGGTTTATTTTACTCCAGACACAATGCTAAGTAATTTACTGGCAAGGTATTTAGAATAGTGTTTGCACATAGTAAGCAATTAATAAAGGTTTGTTATTACTGCTATTTATAACCTTATGAACTTGGTGTTATTTTTATCTCCACTTCACAGATAAGGAAACTGTGAGGCACAGACAGTTACATAACTTGTACAGGGTCACAGAGCTCATTGAGTGGCTGAGACAGAACTTGATCCTAGTCTGTTTGATGGCAGTATTTATCCATGTTCTTAACCACCACAAAAAAAGTTGGCTAAATGCACCTACACTAATGAATCTTTTTCCTGTAGTTTTCAGAACAGTGTAAGTTTTCCTCAATACAGGTTTTACTGCGTAATTCTTTTCCCTTTCAAAATTCGATGGCCGCATAGATATAATGAAAAGGGTACAAGTATTTGTACCTCCCTGGAGAGTCATTCTGAAATTTCAAGGCCATTGAAATATCTGTTCTTAGGGAGAATAATGAGTTTTTAAAAACTTCTAAGTTGCTATGGAATTGAATTTTTGGTTTTTTGTTTGTTTGTTTTAACTGTTCATATGCCTTCCACTCAGCTTTTTGAGTTATATTTCTTTTTGTAGTTCTTAGCCAGCAATACCTCGTATTTGCTCTGGTAGAAAGAACTACACTATGTCAAGGGCTAAGCAATATTAAAAGTTCATGGGTATGTTTATGACATAAATGATTAACAGTAGCATCAGAGGCTCAACATTGATCATGTGGTGATCTTACTTCTTAAAGTTATTTCATCTGATGCACATTGCTCTGTGATGTTATGGCTTTTCTCCCAATCCTGGTGCTAGATTGGAGAAATGACCACTTCTGCTGTTGTCCCCTAGAGTTCTACAGACGATTTTCCCTTTCTTCTGAACTCCCCTCCTCCTACTCCTCCCTCCCACGTGCCGCCGCCTGCTTCTTCCTTAGCTGTCAGAGCCTACCAGAAGGGAACGAAGATCGCCGGCCCCCAGGGCCCGAGGCCTTCGGAAAGGCTCCCGGGGTCCCTGGGGACTAGTCAGGTGACAGATTCTCAGCCAAAGCAGCCCGGGTGCCATAACCCTTCCCACTTAGGCAGCAGCCCGCAGGCACCCAGATCCCATCCCTGGAAGCTGCAAAACCCTGGGCTCCACCCACCCATCCGGCCAGAAGCCGGCAACCACTGCGTCCCTCCGGATTTCCACGGGGCAAACGAATGGGCTTGAAGGCGGTTACAGATGCCGGAGGCGCGGGGCGAAAAACGGTGTCCTTTAGAAGAAAGTTGGCTTATTACTGGGCCTGCAGTTGGCGGCACGGCCCCGCTCCACCTGGGGAAGGAGGCGGCGCCCGCGCGCGGGGCCTCGTGGAGGCGCGCGGCGGGCCCGGAGCGGGGACTGGAAAGCCGAGCGGCGGCGCCGCGGGGTCGGGTCCCGGCCGGCGGCGCGCCCCGGTTGCCTCTGGAACAAGCGGCGTGCACAGCTGTCTTCCGTCGGGCGCGGGCCCGGCCGCCCGGCCTGCTGCCCTCTCTCCCGCCTCCCGCCCCAGAAATTATCTCAAGCGTTGCCAGTTTGATTCCAGAGCCCCACTCGGGTGGGTTCTTTTGTTTCTTTGTTTTAATGACAGTTCCCAGCCCTTGGGCATGTCATGCGCGATTAATTCCCTGGCTCTGTTGAAGGCAGCTGGGATGAAATTTCTTCTGCATCATCCTTTTGGGGATAATTGCTTATAATGTGACGTCAGCCGGATTGATTTTTCTCTCTTGAAAGAGAGAGAGGCGGGGGTTGGAGAGAGAGAGAGAGAGAGAGAGAGAGAGAGAGAGAGAGACTGACTGACTCACGGACGTGTGCGGAGGCCACAGACATTAACATTTGAAAATGTGGAATTCCTTCAGGGCAAAAGGAGACGGGGATGGAAGCTTAAAAGTGTGCAGCTAAGACATCAGACTGCAGGGAATTAAGTTTTTCTTAAAAAAAAAAAAAAAAATCCCCTCCGCAGAGAGCCACTTAGGTGCTCCTTTCATGCCCGAGTCCCCGTTAAGGTGGCAGCGTCTGATAATTAATCTCGGGTACCCAGCCGCTGCAATAGGCTTAAGAAGACGAAGAGGAGGGGCGGGGAAGTGCGTCACCAGGTGGGGAAGGGGCTGTGCGTTGGGTGCCAAGCGGGAGGGGTGGGGGTGGAGGGGAATAGGGACGGAAAATAGGTTCTGTGTGCTCTCCCGGGGTATTGTGTCAGGAGATGCAGGCTGGCTACCATGTGACGCGGACCAGAGCTGAAGGGATTGGCCGAGGCAGCGCAGGCGGTGCAGCTCGGCCGGCTTGCTGTTCCTCTCCCTTTCTCTCGCAGCATCTTCCTGGGAGCCTGTAGGTGAAGCAGCACCAGCAGCATCCATGGCCTATCTTTGGGGTTAACATTTGTCACATTTGGCTTCAGCAGTGGACGGAGCAGACCTCTCGGCAGCAGCGTCGTGAGGACTTAGCTGGGACCTGGAATCGTATCCTCCTGTGTTTTTCAGACTCCTTGGAAATTAAGGAATGCAATTCTGCCACCATGATGGAAGGTAGGATGCTTTCTGCTGTGGTTGACTGGCTTCAGGCAAGGTTTGGGCAGAACAGCGTTGAAGAATGCGTGCAGCCTGTGTCGGTGGCTGGTCTAGAACCTGGTTGCCAGGATTTGCAAGCAGAAATGCTGCAGTTTGCTTGCAGCGGACCAGGGCTCAGACTAATGGAATCAAACCACAAGGCTTCTGTTTAGCTCAGAACCTACAGAGCTCCGAGCTCTTTTGAGAGGAAACAAAACAAAACAAAACAAAACAAAAAAACTAAAGTGCATCCAGGGAGCTGAGATAGAGCTAAGAAAGAGCTTGCAGAGCAAATAAGTTGGGAGAGAAGATAAGGTTTTCTGCTCTGGGTTCCTGGGACTACACTGATTAAACATTTACAATGGAAACTTGTTTTCTGAAATTGACATTAGATAGGAGAGGTCATTGACTGAGTTATCCATGCTGTCATTTTCAGTGAACTGTTTAAAATTTTTTTCTTAATTTTTGTAAGATATTTTTATCTCTGCAATTTACATCTTATTGTTGGGGTGAGAGGTGCAGCAAATTTGGTCCATAAACTATAGTTATATGGGGATGCCATTGCAACAGAATGAGCAATATGAGGAAAGTATCTGCGCCTCTTAGCCCTGGGTCCAGGGTGTTATCAGGTTAAAAAAACGAATTTTGTGCTTCCTAAATGCATTCCATGCAATGATTCTTAGCCAAGCTCCAAATGATTACTTACTGATTACCTTTCTGCGTTCAATATTGAGTATAAGAAGGAACTTTCCCTGGGGAGATGTTGTTTAAACTATATTTTGTTCTGCTAAATTACCCTTCCAAGCCTGAGATAGTGACAGCCACGATTGCCTCAAAAAAGCACCAAGCTGATTAAGAAAGAAGCAGGCAGCCCTACCCCGGCTTTGATTTTGTTTTCACACTACAGGATGGTGCAAAACTCCTGGCCTTTCCTAAGATGACAGGCAGAAATTTGTCCCCAGCCTGGATTTCACAATGCAGAATCGAGTGCATAATGGGTCTCAAATCAGCCATGAAAATGGCAGAGAGGCCACCTCTTAAAGCCAAGGTCTGTCCTACAGATTTTAAACATTCCTTAGAAATTTACCAAAATGGAATAAGAGGAGGATGGTTTCAAAAAGCAGTCGTGTAGCCTGCACTAATTTGGCAGAAATGAATTCTTTTTGCTCTCTCTGTTATCATGTCAAAAATTGTTAATGTAATTTTGGGGAGTGAAGAATTCTACAGTCATGGCCCACAGATTTTAGAAAATAGCTTTAAAAGAGAGATTGGGTATCGTTTTATTATGGAGCCTGGTCTCAAGCTAGTTCTTTAAAATACTGGTCTAAATAAACTGTGATTACTAATGCTCTAAGATTAAATCATTTTCATTAATTCAAAATGAATTTAATCTTTGAATAACAAGACAAGACGAACAGAAAGTGTATTACTGATACACTTTTCAATTTAAACTCAGGTGGATTACCCTCTTCAGAAAAAAAACAAAAACAAAAACAAATCTTGTCTACAGAGGTACTGTATTTCTCCAGCTAAATTTAAGTTGCAGTATCTCTTAAAAAGGAATCTGCATACATTCTGATTAGATTTGAATCTTACACATGAGAGTGGAAGATCATTCATTTTTACTTCTTGCTTTGCAAACTATGGAGTTCAAGCGTCCTTTTTGAAGGAAGTCGTATTTATTGATGCTCGTTAATGACTCTCCTGGAAATATTGTCTATTGTGCCATCCCAGAATGTCAGTTCAAAGCCCTATGATAAGCTTATCTGAGCTGCCTAAACTGAAATGAGAACTGTAACAAAGATGTGTGTAGGAGCTGAATTAGCACTATTGCTCTGGGTTTGCCAGATTGATCTAATGAAGGATGTTATCTTAGCACTGTTGTGAATTAGAGGTGACACTATGGATCCCCTCCATCAGATCCCTGCAAAAGGAAATGGACAAGTGTTCCCATTGGCTTCAAAATTTACATGAAACTAATAATTTGTATCTACCCACGGTTCCTACTTAAATGCTTTTCAAGACTTATTATCTTAATGGTTCCTGACCTTAGAAAGGCAGGTAGGAATCTTAACCAGAAATCAATTTGCCCTGCAATAGCATTTCCACTTAGTTGCCAGTCTTTTTGGCAATATATGCATGTTTTTGATACTGCATCCCAGAATTTCACCTCCAAATAGCTCTTATTCTGAAGATGTGGCATAGCAGTTACCATATCCATTAATTCACCCCTAGAGGAAGTTAGGTTGTTCCATCTATCACAATAACCTTGGAAAGATAAGGAACCCCCTAAAAGTCACCCTAAATCCTGTCATGGAAGCCCTCTGCTGAAACATCAGTGGGCTCTGAGAATGTGTCACCCAACATTAAGGTAGTTAAAATTGTGTCTCTCCTCAACTAGTACATGTCACACACACACACACACACACACACACACACACACACACACACACAGTTACACACATGTAGTTGTCAACACTACATTAACACTACATTATCAACACTAATTATTAAGAAAGGGAGAGACCCTACATTTACATTGTGTATGTATATATATTTCTATATTCACCAGAGTCTGTTAGTCTGCTGCTCAGGAAAGCATGGCCATGGCAACTTTTCAAAGCCACTTCTCTACTTTGTGTAAAACAAGAGTAAACAAATAGTCTTCAGAATGGCTCATAGTTTAGGTTTGTGTTCTTGTTTTGATGGAACAAGATATGAGCTCCATTCATCCAATGCCTATTAGAAATTCTGGTCATAGATGAGGAACATTACTACCTCCACAGTGATACTAATGTCATATAAGGTAGTGAAATAATTCTGCAGGGGCCTCCAACATGTTACCAGTAGTTTGTGGCCCCATGATTCCTTTCAAATATTTTTATTTAAAAACATGCATTTTAATTTTATATTTGATTCATTGATTCCTGCAGTCTTTATTTTTCAGCAGTGGTTGGTACTGAGTTGTGTCTTTCCTAAAGTATGCCACGTGATATGGAGCCTTCCATGGTATGAATGTGAAGGGAAGGAGGGTGAGCAAAGGGAGTTATTTGCTTAAAGGCACATGCATGGGTTAAGCTTACAATGCGGTCTATGTGGTTTGGGCAGCTCATCAAGGATTCTCTTGTTTTCACATATTATTATTAAAGTTTGAAAATGCCATTTTAGCTACCCTTCCAAGATAAGTGAAGCTAAGTCAGGGTTTCTTAGGAAGTCTGTTTACTTGTAGGGCAGCCTGGGAAGTTGTCCCTTGTCTTGAAGAACTACACCAAAAGTACTTGTTTTTAGTTCCATGGTCAGGTTCTTAGGTACTGTACTGGAAGGATAAATGTTTGGGCACCAGTGGTTTCATCCTGTATAACAATTTTTGAGATTAACAAGCATATTGTTAATGGCTTACTGGATATAATTGATTTAATAAATTTTATTATATTTGCTATTCACAATAACCTGTGAATAAGTGTATTCTGCATGCAGTAGTTTTGGTGTTCTTTTTCTAAATTGGAAAAATAAAAAATAATATTTTGAGGCAGAAAAATGGCAGAATGGAATTTGAACCCAAGTTTGTGTTTTTTAAATCAATTCAAGGCCTAATAGATGGTATAAAATGAATCAGATTCCTTTATTATGTCATATATATATATGTGTGTGTGTGTGTGTGTGTATATATATATATATATATATATATATATATATATATATATATTGCCTCTTTGAATTGTAGAGGAAAAACAATGAACCAGCATCATCACCTGGCTGTTTTGCCCCCAGCGTGTTTACCTCAGAAAACATAATACACATTTTTCCTGAATTCTCATAAATAAAGATGAGAGTTTTCTGGACCCAAGTTCATTTAACAACAAAGCTCATATTTTTGACCCCTCATAACATTTCAATAGGAACCATTTTAAAATTTGTATCAAGATGGGCATCGTAACCTAATTGAAAATTAGGACTTGATTTCTTTTGTGGCATATTCTGTCTCTCTTTTTTTTAAATATGAATACTCACAGGACCATGCCTTTTAATTCCTCATTATTGCCTTTTATCTCCAAAATTATTGTTTAGACAATTTTGAACAATTGTAGATTAATTGAGCTTCTGTTGTTGCAATGAACCTTATAATAGTAAAGATTTTTTTTTTTTCTCCGTCTAGAAATAGAGTTTTATTTATTTGGAAAATTCTTTGATGTGATCAAAAAGGAACAAAACATTTTCAAGCTGGAACTATTCATTTTCTAGTTAGCTAAGAAGTTTTAAAGGGAATTCTCTTAATTTCCCAGAAATAGTGAAGTTATTTTGGAAAATCTTAAGCATGCATATGAAATTCTAATACATGGACTATCGTTCATGTAATTTCTCTCCTTCCTCAAGGTTCAGTGTTAGAAAGGGCCTTCTTATATGCATAAGTTCCCATACAACTCCAGGGATCAACTTTAAATCTCTACAAAGAATATGCAGCTTTAAAACAATTATCTTAGCTACACCATTCTAGAAGACTGGGTAAATCTTTCTGTTGGATTTGACCCATATGTTATCCATGTTTCAAATAAACAAATTGCAGGAAGTCACCAGCTCACAGCTTTTATGTTCCTGAAAGTTTGTTTATGAATTGCTCACTTGAAACAAATTTTCCCATAGGGATAATGATATATATGATGATTAGATTCCCACACTGGTCCTTCGAAGGCTATTGACCCATTATCTAGTTGAAATACTAAATATTTGCAATGAAATGTGTGAAGAAGAGTACTGATACTGCAGTAAGTAGCCAGAAGAGAACCATGGAATTAAATGTGTTTTCAATTTTAAATGTTGCTATTTGTAAAAAGGAAGGTCTAATTAGAGGACAATGAGATGGAGAGAGAATTTGAAGGTAGTTTTTAGGTATATTTTCAGAAGTTTTAGAGACTTATGAAACTGGATTTTCAATTATGTTCAATTTTACTTCCATACTTGTGGTTTACTTTTTCTCAATTCAACTTTATCATATATACTGCTGTTGAACTGTGATTAATTTCATTATGGAAACTCACAAATGGAGTTAATAAAGGGAGAGAGAATTTACTGAGATGATGGTACAGGAGTTGAAAGGGAGAAAACGCTTAAGGGATTATAACGGATTTGGGCTCATGTGTCTGAAAAAGTCCCTGAGGATAATAAACTGAATAAGGAGATAGACAGGAACTGGGGGCAGGATCCCCTTAAGGAGAAAGTGGGTGTGTGGCAGAGGGGCTGGGTCTAACCGATTTCTCTGCTGACTACCAAATATTTCTGCGGGCACAGAATGGTTTGCTTAGAGGGACAGGGCTCCTGGGGATGGAGCTGTAGACTTGGAGAGGGGTCAGTCCCCTTTCTCGGAACATATATGCCATTTAAGTGTATCCACAGAATGTCACAAAGATACTTAGAATCTTTATTTAAATATCGTATATTACGTCACTTCCTTGCTGAGAAAAACTCCTCTATCTTCTCATTTCTGTTAAAATTCATTGCATACTGGAGACTGCACACTCTGGCCCACTGTGCCTCTCCAAGCTCATTGCATGCCTTACTGCCACTCTCGGAGTGTTTAGAAAAAATGCTTTCCTGCCTCAGGGCTTTTGCTCTGCCTAGGACACTATTTTGCCAGTTCATGGAGTGACCGATTTTCTTGTGGTCCTAGCAAAACTGCCGCCTTCTCAGGAGGGCTTCCCTACCATCTTGTCATCCCAAGCTCTCAAACACACAACCTGGGCCACTGAGTACATCCCAGTCTACCCTCTCTCCTCAGAGATGTATTTATGGTTCATCATTATTTAATGGTGTATGGGCTGAATTTCTCAGAGCTAAGCTCCGCAAGGGCAGGAATCTGGTCTATCATATTCACCTCCTTATCTTTGGTTCTTGACACACAGTGGACACTTGGTGTGTTTATTTATTGGATAAATGAGTAAAACCAGATATAAATGACTCCAGTGACTTCATATGTTACATTGTAAGGTATTATTTGGTACATTATAGTGGATGTAAGAAAAATAAATGCTCAAACTTGTTTTCTTGCTGGAGAAGCAACATGAAATGAGAAAAAGCAATGTATTATGAAGTGGGATATTGTGAGATACAGATAATACATTTTGAGAAGCAAAAGAAAAGAAATAGTCCATTTGACAATATATGCATGAGCTTGAATTATTTTGGTGATTAGCTCCAAAGAAATGATTTTATAATACAAAGAGGCAAGTTATAGCACAGTCATTCAAAGAAGTTCCCAGGATCACTGTTGTCAATATGCTGTACATATTTTTCCTTCTCTCTCTCCCTTCTGCTCTCCTTTGTTTCTGCCTTTTCGTTCTCCTCTTTCATTCTTCCACCCCATCTTTCTCTTCCTGGGCAGTCTTTGCTTTTCTCTGGTTTATGACCAATTCTGAAAATTCTGGCTCCTGGAGCTAGAGTTTGACTTGGAATTTGGCAAAGTATTTTTAAATAAATAAATGAATATAAATGAGTGTAATGTTGTATGATATATTTGTGCAAGCAGTGGCAGTGTCTTATGGTATATGAGGTTTTTCAAATGCCAAATTATTCCTGATCAGAGAATTCATTACTCTTGGAAACTCATTATGGTCGTTGAATTTGTGCAGTGGATTTTTTTTGTAGAAAGAGCATGGACCCAGAAGTCAGACATGGGTTTGAGTCTTAAGTGTTGTGACTGCTTGGCTGTGTGCCTTGAAAAGGTTACCGTAACTTCCTGGGGTTCTGTTTGCTTACAAACAAAATAAGAGAATTGATCTGCCTACCTCTAGAACTTCTAGCTCTAAGAGTTTCTGGCATTCATTGAATGGTTTGGAGTCTCCATTCTTACTGTCTCCAAGGTTTACACTGAATGATTGACCCCTTTTCCTCCCATCTCAAAATATACTTGTCCCTAACACAAAAGTAATTGAAATGTATTACTATCTTCCTTTTGTTGGATACTCCTCCTCCTTTGTTGGATGCTGCTCCTTGCACATATGCCACAAGTTGGTCTTGCACCTTTAAGGTACTGGAAGACAAAAGTGCAGTTATGCAACCCTTTTCTATAGCCCCTAGCATAGAACTACTCGCCGTGTACTGATCAGAAATTGCGTGAATTATATGAATGCATACTAGGTGTTCGGCCCTGTTCCACATGCTAGAGGTTCAATAGTGAACAACAGATACAAAGTCCTGCCTATGTGGACCTTCCTTTTAGTGCGGGAGAGATAGGAAATAAAATGAAACACAAAGTACATTTGATGGGGATAAGAACTTTGGAGAAGAATGGAGTGGAGAAAGGGGATGGAGGAAGTAGTGGAAGGAGTGGGGTGGAGAGGGTTGCTATCATAAATAAGGTGGTAATGGATGGCCTCACTGAGAAGCCATATAAGCACAGACTTGAAGGAGCAGAGGCAGTGAGCAGCCATTTAATTACTCGGAGGAGCAATGCAATGTGGAAGGAGGAAGAGCATGTGCAAAGGCCTCAGAATATGGGCAGACCAGCAAGGATGGGGGGGGAGATGTTCAAGAGAGGGACTTAGGGGTAATATATATAAGTAGACACTCGTGAATCTTCAGTGGTAGTAAGGCCTGCTTCCTTTTGCGTTAGTCACCATGAGCCTGTGTTATCCATGTGTCTAGTGACAGGTAGGAATTCAGAAGCCTGGCATTCTGACACTGGTTTTGTGGTGCTTCTTGGACTCATTCTTTCCACATATTAAAGTAAATGGGTGAATATCATGCTCTTACTTTGGCTCATGGTTCCAAGCCCAGAGTTAGAGCTGAGTGTTCAGCTCCAACTTTAGGCTTGAACGTTTCCACACAAGAGAAATGGTCCCATGACAAGGGTGACCCCGGAATCAAAATCACATATCAGTTCAGAAATGTTTGACTATATACAAAAGACCATCATTTGTATTTTTTGTTCATATCAACTCCTTCTTTTAATCGAGACTAGTATTTTAGGATTTTTAAAAAGAACCATGCAGAGTGACTCATGGTACATATCTTTAACAAACAGTATAATGAGTAAAATATTGTGCTCACTTAAGACATTGTCATAAGATTATATGACATTTGCATACACTTCAAACTTTCCAAAATGCTTCATTTATTCAACAGATAAATCAGGAGCTTTTTTCTTAGTTTCAGGTATTCTAGGCACTATGAATATGACAGGTGAAAAAAAGGCAGCTGTCGTCTCTGTCCTCAGAAGCTTAGGGTCCAGTACAATGTTGTCACACACTGTTGTACATATGCTTTTTATTCTCACATCATCCCTGTGTGGTAGGAAGAATAGGTATTACCACCCTTATTTCAAATAGGAAGAAAGTAGAGCCCAATGATATTAAGTGACTTGCTTAAGGTGACCATCTTACCAAGTGGCAGAACCAGCATTTATTTACTATGCTTCACTCTTACCTGCTCACACCTGAAATTGTTTGGCCTGGGTCTCTGGCTGACAAGCAAACAACAGATTGACTAGATTGGACACAGTATTTCAAAAGCCTTCTTCAGTACTAAGCAGAGTAATTTTATCAGCAGGTTATGATCATTCAGATCAGCCATCAGCTTGAAGAAGGTCACCTAACACAGAATTGTTTCATCCCAGTGGGCTCCTTTCAGTGACCCTCACTGGTTTTCCAGAATTTTATGATGAGGAGGGAAATGTGATATCAACCAGCCAGCAGACTCTAAACTTTCACAGCTTACCTTCTACACAACGTTTTATCAAAAAGCTTGGCTCCCGCTATGAACAAAAGCCCTTTCTCCCTGAGAAGGACAGTTCGGTGTTCACTGACATTCTGTGAAAGCCTTGACCGTTATCAGGAAAACATGATGGTGTGTGCTGCCATTGAAGATTAACCAATCTAGTCCAACCTCATTTTACAGCTGAGGAAACCAAAACCAAATGAAATAACTTACCCAAGGATTTTTATTCTCTCTGTAAGAGGACACGTCAAAGTTGATTTTTTTTTTTTTTTTAAGTAATGATTCCAAAAATGTGAATAGACAAAGACTTGGAACCCATGGTGTCTTTCACATTCAAAGGTGCTGAGACTGGTTGGGTGACTGCCCAAAGACACACAAATGAATGTGTCCCCAGGGTCCACCGCTCTCCTGAGTACACACACAATGTGGCCATTTATAGCTCTCTCCTGTTCTTCCATGTCTCACGCATCTGATGTCAATGAGTCAGCGCTGTGTAGAGGGAAGAACCAGGACTTGAAGGGGCTGGATCTCCTGACTAGTTCTATGACCTTGAGTGAGTTCTGGAACTGCTTTGGCCTCTGCATCCCCATTTGTAAGGTGGGAATAATGCCGGCTCCCTACCTCGTAGGGTCATTGTGAAGATCAAATGAGATAATAAATATGAAAACATCTGCAGAAGTGTGGTGCATATGCCAGTTATTTTCCCAGATCATTCTCTCTCAGATTGATTATTACATGTGGTTTCTTAGCATTCAGGGGCTAGGTATTCCTGCTTGCTGTTTTACTTCTCAAGTAGATTATCGCTGCACCCTCTTTTGCAGATAGGCCTACAGATTTCTCTCCTCTCTTCACCATACTGTTAATTACTAGCATATTCTATATCATCCTCGATTCTCGATGTCCACGGGCTACACTACCCCTTTCTTGACCATGGAAGACATCACAACCAATCTCATCCATTTTTTTCTTTTTAAAAAAAAATTTTTTTTAACGTTTATTTATTTTTGAGACAGAGACAGAGCATGAACGGGGGAGGGTCAGAGAGAGAGGGAGACACAGAATCTGAAACAGGCTCCAGGCTCTGAGCCATCAGCACAGAGCCTGACGCGGGGCTTGAACTCACGAACCGCGAGATCATGACCTGAGCCGAAGTCAGACGCTTAACCGACTGAGCCACCCAGGCGCCCCTCATCCATTTTTTTCTATCTCAACATCTATCTCAGTGTCTATCTCAACATCATATACTGGGCTGCCCCTGCCAGTTGTTTGGAATTGGCACATGAGATGATATCACATTGCTTTCCCTACCACGGGCAATTTCCCAAAGTTGAAAAACAACGACTAAAACAGGAATGTAGGTGGTCTCGCTGTGCAGTCAGCCTTTACAGATGCCCTTAGTGTATCACTGAAAAATGACATATGAAAAATTGCTCATAGCACTAGGTATGGTAGCAGTGGTAGAAAATGGTCTGCAAGCCGTATAACAGGTAGGACCCTACTCCTGTTCTATAGACTCTAATCAGCAAGTTTTCCTTAGCCTCTTTGTTCCTCCAATTCAAAGAACTGTGACTACCAGGTAGCTAAGCCACAGTGTTTGGATTCACTCCTGATTTCTCCTTCCTGCTTGCCTCACAACAGTAGGCCCTTTAGAGCTGTGGATTATCCTTCCTAAAAATCTTGGCTCTCTCCCTTTCATCCTCTGCTACCACCCCTGATCAGACTTTGGTGCTTCCAATCCATGCTTCTCACAGCCATCAAAGACATCACTTTCCGCCACTTGCCTTTGATTATTCCCATGCTTCTAAGACGAAGTGCAAATGCCCTGGTGTGGGGCATAACACTTTCATACACAGGCTGCCTTATCTGCTCATATCCTGCTGTGCCAGCCAGACGGGGAGCTCCTTGTCCTTCTCTTTCCCTTGTGTATGCTCTTCTTTCCCTTTTCTGCAAGGTCGCAGTCTGTTCTGATCACTCAAGGTCAGACAGAAGTGCCCCTCTTCAATGAAGCCTCCCACATTCCCCCACATTGAGAGTGAGGTGCTCCCTGAGCTCAGTTAGCTCTTGGTTCTTGCCCCCCCCAAGCCACATATCAGAAGGTTTAAGAGCACTGGCTTTGGAGTCAGAATGACCTAGGTGAAACCTCATGTATGTGACCTTGGGAAGCTAATGCACCTGCTTCCTCATCTAGAAAATGGAAGTGATAATAACAGTTAACTTTCTGACGGGTAATTTGAGCACGTGAGGTCACAAGGATTAAACCAGAAAGGGCACTTATAGCCAGTGAGTTCTCCAGAGATACAGGACCAATAGGTTAAGAGGGAGAGGGAGAGCAAGAAAGAGTCAGAAGGAGAAACGTAAAGGGTGAGGGAGAGGGAGAGGGAGAGGGAGAAGGAAAGAGAGAGACAGAGACAGAGGGAGAAAGATATTTTTTAAGGAACTGGTTCACTTGATTGTGGGGACTGACATTGCAAGTCTAGAATCCATAGATCAGACTGGCAGGTAGGGGTTGATGCTGCAGTCTTGAGGTAAAGTGTTAAGCTCTCAATAAATCTTAGCTGCTATTTTCTGTTATATACCTACCTTGTTTGTTCCTCCCCCAAGAGCCAAGGACTCCTCCAGAGCAAGGACTGTGTCTCATTCAATTTTGTATTCTTAATGTGTGGCATGTGTAAGTGCTCAATAAAAATCCAGTGAATGCATGAATGCTATTGAGGGATCACATTTTGGGGGGAAATACGCAATATTTGGCCCATAGTAAAGATGTATGAAATGTTACTCGGTTGGGAACATTGAAGGCACCAGTATGGTTCCTGGATGCCAGGCAGTCCCCAGGACTGTGCGCCCCCACCTCTCCCCAGAGCACCCATCTGCTGTGTAGGGTCACTCTGGCGGAGAGCCACATTCTGGTTCAGGAGCATGCAGTTGATCTAGTATCTCACACAATCTGCCTGACTGCTTTAATTGTTTTGCTTTCATTTTGAGAGAGACCAGGTTTCATTGTAGAAAACTCAGAAAATAGGAAGATAACAAAGAAGAAATTGAAATCACCGATTATCACATTATTATGGAATAATGAACCGCAGTTTGGCGAGTGTAGAACATGGACTTTGGGGACAATCTGAGGCTCTTCAAGCCTTAGCGATATTAGCAGTCAAGAGGGTGAAATAACACCTTCCTCATAAGACGTGGGGAAATTAAATAAGATAACATATGGACTTCACTTGGCATTTACCTGGCTTATTAAGTAAGCACTCAATGAATGCTAGCTCTTAATAGCTTTACATGCAAAACCAATATTTATGTCATAGAACCCAATTTGACCTGTACATGTATATGCATACATGTGTGTGTATACACACAGAGACACAGCTTTCACAATTGACATTAGATTATAACCACTATCCTAGGCAGTGTGTATATTTGTTAAGAGTGTAGGATCTGGAAGCATACTTCCCGGCTGCAACCCTTGACCTCTGTACGCTTGCCAACTGTGTCAGTTTAGGCATCTCATTTACACGTTTTGTGCTTCAGTTTCTTCTTCTGTATGAGATAATCCCTATCTGGAAAGGCTATGATAAAGATTAGATGAACTTAATATATTGTACATAGTTATTATTTTTATAACATATATATGTAGTATATAATATACATAAAGAACAGTATTTGGTATGGAGTAAACACTCAGTCAAGAAACGTTAGCTATCATTATCATCCCCCTGAAGTAGTCTCCAAAAGCATTATTTTTACCGGTCGTGGATTATGCCATTGCATCACAATTTATGTTATGGTTTCCCTGTTGTCAGACATTTAGACTGTTAGCTGGAGCTTGATGTGTATATTGAGCTAGAATGGCTCATATTAATGAGTCATGTGGTGTGTCGTGAATTCTTCATTTTCATTTAATAAGATAGCCCTGTGAGGTGGTAGGAGTTCTGCATTAGGTTCTAGTCCTGACACTGCTCCAGCCAACTGAGTGACTTTGGACAAGTCATTTAACACTGGGGAGAGAAAGCAAAGTAGTAGAAAGAGAAATTGATTTTAATTCAAAAAATTCTAACATCTCCTGGCACCGTTCTTTATTAGCTATGAGGATGAGGCCAAAAATTTACCAGGTGGGTAGGAATTGATTTTTTATGTCCTCTTTGAAAGTCCTGGCTGTATATTTCAGGCAAGTCCCCATCTCTTCTATTTTCCCATCTGTGGGATCGCAAATGAGTTTCCCTGCCTTTCTCACTTGGTTGTAAATATCAAAGCACAAAATATATGTGAAAGTACTTTTAAAAGCAGTAAATTTACATGTAAATATAAAGTAATATTAGGGCTGTTGTTATGTTGAGTATCTTGGAAACTGTTTTCAAATTCACATTAGGTTAAATAAGTTTGAAGGTGCTAACCAGTTTTCAAATGCCCAGTTCTTATTACAAGGCTTTCTGGATGTATCCCCACTACAGTTAACTGTTCTCTCAGTAACTTCCACCCTTCACGCATACAAATGATTTTCATCATTCCTGGATACTAGGAATGCACACCTTTCCTCATTTGATGAATTATTTATTTGAATGGGAAAAGCTACATAGAATTTTGTGAAACTGGGTAAAAATAATGTTTCTAATAATGAATATGCAGTGGAACAATTTAAAATGCATTTTAAAGTGTGTTCGAATGAAATCTATCTTGGCCTAGTTGCAAAACCAAATATAGTTCTGTATATAATCTCAGTAAGGTCTAATCCGTGCAATCTAATTGCCAGATCAAATTATGTAATCTGGATTTCTTCTCTTGTGTTTTCCGCCATCTTCTATCTTTGTGGCAACCCACTTCACGCTGGCAGATTGAAGAGTAGAGATTTTTGCTGCCTTGATGAATTTTGGCTAAGATACAGAGGAAGTTTTTCAGTGGCAGTGAAATGCTGTGAGCTAGCCATGGTTCTAGATGTGAGATACAAGTGAGCAAAACACCTAGAACCCTTGCTCTCCTGGAGATTGCATCCGACTCTGAGGAAACAAGACTCACAAACCAAATGAATAAACAAGATAATTTCAGATGGTGGTAAAATCAATGAAAAAAAAAAAAAAGACAGAATCATGAAAAGAGTGGGAGTCGTGGTGAAAGCTGTTTTAGGTGGTCAGGGAAGGCATGTAAGCTAACCCTTCTTCACGAGGTGACGTGAGAAGATCTGGGAGCAGAGTATTTCAGGAGTGAGAACTGTTGGGGCCAAAAAACTGCCTGGAACTTGGTAAAGCTCAAGGAACAAAAGAAAAGCTAATGTGGCTGGAGACCAGTGAAGGGAGGGGAGGGAAGCAGGAGAGAAGGAAGGCAAGATTCAGATCAAGCAGGGCTGTGTGGGCAATGGAGATGGATCTGGAATTGGTTGGGAGGCAATGGAAAGCCACTGGAGGGGTTTAAGGAGAAGTCATATTTCCATTTGCATCTTTAAACAATTACTTTGGATGTTGGATGGACTTGAATAGCTACAGATGGCCTTCTGTTTTTTTTTTTTTTTTTTAATGTTGTTGTTTTGAGAGGAGATTGTCTTGAATCTGTGTTTGAGTAATAACTACTCTGACTTTATTTAATTGTTATGTTAATTTTCTGGAAAGCTAAGAGAGATTGAAAGGGATTGTGGTGCCCTTCCCCTAAGCCACTCAGCACTGTCACTGCTGAGGTCTGAGGGCTCAGGGGATGGTTTAATTGAGCTATTGAATGAACTCTTTTTCTAACCCAAATGGTTCTGATGTTAGATTTTTTTCAGAGGCATGATGACAGGTAAAAATGATGAAAATCTTAGAATATATCATGTGCTTTTTTTCTCATGTTCTTGTTTTTAAATGGCTTTGAAGCGCTTCAATTATTTGATAGTCATTTTGATACTGAATCAGCCAGTTTATTAGGCTGGCTTTCATCACTGAAGCTCTTTCCCTCTAAGCCAGATGGAAAAGATAGAAGTACGTAAGAGATCTTGCTGTTGACAGAGGTTGACCTCTCCGTGTTCCATTTTTCTCCACAAATTTTTCGATTAAAACCTGTGTCCTCGCTAAATTCCATTGAAAGAGACCCCTACTGTCTCTCATAACGAAGCTCCCCTCCTCCTACCTCCAGGGGCTCAATCTATTCTCTGAAATGTATTTGTAACCCAGAGGAAAATATATGAAGCTTCCTGTAGGTGGGACTTGTTCCTGTTCCATTCTTCTTTATACTAAAGACTCTGTTTTTCTTTTCTAATTACCTCTACGATATAGGAGATAAGTGCTCAGGCTTAGAAGTCAAAACAGACATGGGTTCAAGTCCTGCCTCTGCAACTTACTGGCTGTTTGCGTTTGGGCAAACCTGAGTTTCAGGTTGTGTTTGTTGATTGTTTCTTTCATTCTTAGCTTTTTAATCTATCATGAATTTACAAGATTTTCAGCAAGTATTTATTAAGGCTCCAAACATTGTGCTAGGTGTTAGGTGTTCAGTGCATATGGTAAGTAAACATGAACACAGGTCTTGTGGACCCTACAGAATAGTGACAAAGACATTAAATTAATACAGATAAATAAATGATTATAAATGAGCAAAATGCTGTAAAGGAAGCACTGAATCAGATTCTCAAAGAGCTTTTTAAATATGGGACCTAACCTGATAAGGTGAGGGTAAGTTAGAATTGTAGTAAGCATCATACGACACTTTGCTTTTAACATATGGCAGTTCCCCCTTTGCTGTGGGTTTGCTTTTGGTGGTTTTAGTTACCCACGGTCAAACAGTCAACAGATGATCTGCCTTCTGACCTTCAGAATGTCAGTAGTAGCCTAACACTACGTTACAGAGCCTACAGAGCCTACGTCACTCACCTCGCTTCATCATCACGTAGACGTTTTATCATCTCACATCATCACAAGAAGAGTGAGTATTGTGCAGTAAGATATTTTGAGAGAGAGACCACATTCACGTGGCTTTTATTATAGCATGTTCTTACAATTGCTCTATTTTTATTGTTGCCAATCTCTTACTGTGCCTACTTTATAAATTAAAATTTATCATAGGTATGTATATGTATGGAAAACAGTAATTACAGGTTTCTTTGGTACTATCTGTAGTTTCAGGCATCCACTTGGGGGTTTGGGGAGGTATGCCCCATGGATGAGAGCGGACTACTGTATGTCCTTTGTGTTCAGTTGATCATAGCTATTGTTATCGTTATCGTTATCATTACTGTGGCCACTGTTGATATTACACACACCCCATGCTTGTATATATTGGATGCAGTGAGCTTTCCCAGAACTTGTTACATGGTGCTCCAAAAATGTCTGTTGACTGTGTTCTTGGTTAGTTGCCTAGAACTGTTCTACATCTGTACTCCCTGCCTCCTGCCAGCTTACTTCGTTTTTGACCTGGTATCTGAGTAGTTTCTGGGGCTGGCCACTCATATCTTGGATACCATCCATCCTTGACTCTCCCAGATTCCTTAGAAAGCTCCTAATCTTGCTGCTCTATCTCCTACATGAATACCAACCAAATCCCAATGTGGCAACTGCTATGTTGTTATGTTATGCTTCTGAAGGAGGACTCTGTAAGAAAACTTTCTGAAAGAAAAGAGAGTGCCTCCCTTTCTCTTGAAGCCCTTTAAAGAGCCCATTGCTACAACCACTCTGCAGTATAAGCACCTGTTCTGGTTGAATTATGACCCTGAAGGATTTTTCTTCCTGTTAGTTTTACAGTCTTTTTAAAAAAAATTTTTTTTTAATGCTTATTTATTTTTGAGAGAGAGAGGGGGGCAGAGAGAGAGACACACATACACAGAATTCAAAGCAGGCTCCAGGCTGTGAGCTGTCAGCACAGAGCCCGACATGGGGCTCGAACCCACGAACCATGAGATCATGACCTGAATGGAAGTTGGACGTGTAAGCAACCGAGCTACCCAGCCACCCCTACAGTCTTTTTTTTTTAATTTTTAATGTTTATTTTTGAGAGAGAGAGAGAGAAAGTGTGCGTGAGTGGGGGAGGGGCAGAGAGAGGGAGGCTGTCAGCACAGAGCCCAAAGTGGGGCTCGAACTCACAAACTGCAAGATCATGACCTGAGCCGAAGTCAGACGCTTAACTGACTGAGCCACCCAGACACCCCAGTTTTCCAGTCTTTTTTATTCATCATTGACCTAGAGGCAAGACCATAATAATCTTCAGACTTTTCCATTTCTCCATACCAAAGCTTGTGAAAATATGCTTTTTAAATTTTGATGTTGCGGGTGCATATGTGATACAAACATCTGTTCATGGTAAACTCTTGATTTTCCCAGCTGATTGGTGAGAGGAATAGCTCTTCAGGGTCATTATCTCTAAATCGCCTCTTCAACTGGAGTTTCTCATAACTGAGTTTAGTTCTTCCTGTTCTCCAGGTGGCTGCCCTAGAACTTACCAAAAGATGGCTGCCCCAGATCAACCCTAGGTCTCTGGATGTTGTATAATAAGAAATTCTGAGAATAACATTCTCCCTGAAATGTACCATAATTTCTCTCTTTTTTTTAAAGGTTTATTTATTTATTTTTTTAAAGTTTTATTTATTTTTGAGAGAGAGAGAGAGAGAGAGAGAGAGAGAGAGCATGAGTGGGGGAGGGACAGAAGGAGGGGGGGCTAGAGAATCTAAAGCAGCCTCTGTGCTGACAGCAGTGAGCCCAGTGCGGGGTTTGAATTCACGAACCATGAGATCATCACCTGAGCCGAAGTGAGACACTCAACTGACTGAGCAAGTCAGGTGCCCCACGCCAAAATAATTTCACTTAACAAGTAGGTGTAACTACTTCCCTCCCCAGGAGGAAGAAATGTTCAAGGAGGGCTCAGATTTATTAACGTAAAAACAGCTACCATTTCTTGAACTCCTGCTATGTGCTGGAAACTGTTCTTAAATTCTCCGTAGGCGTTTGTCTCATTTGCAATAATTCTATGAGGTTACTAGCATGGTCATTATCTCCATTATGTCAATGAGAGAACGGAGAATCGGAGAGTTTATGACTTGCCCAAATATTTAGGACTTGTGCACTGATCTCTCTGACTCTCAAACTTGTGAACCACTAAATAATACTGTCTCAAATTTTACCTTTGAGAAATTAGATTGAAGATATTCCCAGGTAGGGGCAAAACAGTGACGTCACCTGCACCACAACAATTGAAAGTTTGCAATAAGTAATACTGTGATGGCATGCTCACCTATCTCTTCTCACCATACAAATACTAAATTTGAGGAGATGCCTGTCCAGTTCTTGTAATACTATCAAACATCTGTAATACCTCACGTATAAAGTTCCAGCTAGTAAAGAACATGAGTAGATAATTATAGAAGTAATAAAACTATTATCCAGAATGCCTTTGTTTGGATTATTTTGTAATCCAATTGGCTTACAGTTTCTCACTCTTTATAGGTTTCTATGGTGTTGTATGTTAAAGCAAACTTTAATAAACTGTGTCGTATATTTCAGAGAAACTTGCAATGCTCTCTTCAGCACTTAATGCACTTCTCCCATGCTAGACTGAGAAATCTATTTCCTCTTCTTGCTTAACAATCTATTGAGCACACCTCCTAGTTTCAGTTATCACAGAATTTTTATTTTATAGCATTTCAGAGGCAATTCAGTCATCAGCTGACCTTTGTTTCATATGAGAAATAAAGTCATTTTGACTGTGTGGTTCCATATTAATGGCTTCGTTGTAGTTCAGACATAACACTGCTTTTGATTGTAATATTACTAACAGCTGCTCAGGCCTCAATAACTATAAGAAAATGCATATTTTAGAAACGTGTGAAAATATGCAGATCCTCTCCAAGTTTATTTATAAACTTGAAATAGAGCCTTTATACTATTTATTTTGCAGGAAATACAAGCACAGCCCTTAGGTATTGCCTTTTTACCTGCACCTTGTGTTTCTTGTTTTCATCCCAAGTACTTTCGTCAAAGCAGGCAAACCAACAGTACAGATGAACTCTCTATATGAGGCACATGTATCCAACGTGTACAAAAGTCCACGACTCTGTAGATTCTCTGAGGGCAAAACGGGCTCATAGAAAAGTGGGCCACGGTCACCTGAGGGGGTAGTAATCGTAGTCATTATTATTACTATGTATAACAGAAGAGTATGCCAGGCTCTGAGTGAGGGGCTGTATAGAATGGCATACCACTTATGTCTCACCATAACCCTGTGAAGGTTATTCTTGGTCCCATTTGATAAATAAGGAAAATGAGGCCCAAGGTTACGTGCACAAGGAGGAAGTGACAGAACAGGGTGGAACCACCGAGCCCCAATCCTATAATCTCTGAACCACTGTGTTTAGTGACTGCCAGTCACCATTGTGGGCCTGTCCGGGGCAGCTGGGCTGGTGAGGCTCTTGTCCATTGTCAGGAGAAGCCAGAGACTTCACATGGGACCTCTTTATCACCACTCCTCACCCCGTCTGAGCTCTCGAGTACGCCTTTTTGACTGGCTCTGTCTTGTTAAGAGCCTTTACTGACTTTGGTGAACTCACTTAGCAACATAGCCTTCAGGGCTGTCCTACTCTGGGAGCCTCCGCTGTGTCCTTTTCTGCGCGGTGTGCGATTTTGCACCGTGACACTGCCTCCTCTTCTCTCTTTCCTCGTTTCTCCTTGTGTTCTCTCGTGTGGTTTGCGCTGTGCCGCCGCTTTCTGTGTTCCTGTTCTGTGGTCTCTGTTCCTCATGCTCCCCTCATTCAGTCAGATTAGGTCGCAGTAGAGTAGCCATCAATGAGGTGGCAGGCAGCCTCTTGAGCCCCAGACCACTTGGGTCAAGTCCTGACCCCCTCACTTACTAGCTGTGCAGTCTTGGCTCAGGTCCTTCTCAGTTTTAAAATCAATATTCTAATAATAATACCTATCTCAGATTTATTATGAGGAATGAATAAGCGGTCACATATGAAGTGCTTAGCTTAGTGCCTGGCACATAGCAATTGCTCATCTAACCTTTTTTTGGGGGGTGGGGGCTGTTTTTACATTTGCATGCTGACAGGTAATTTATGTGAGGAAATCCCGCCATTTGTTGGAGGGAGAAGTGCCTTCAACCACACAAGGAAAACCCTTCCCCCCAGGAAGAAAACAAAATGAGTTCTCCCTTTAAGATGCTTCCCATTCCTTCATTTTCAAGTTCTCTTTGGCCACAACACAAGTTGGCCAACTGCCACTGGGGCCTCAGAGACCAAAACATCAGCCAAGTTTTGTTTTACTTTTAACTCTTGCAATTCCTGTCTCTCCAGGTCCCTGCCACCCGTATTTACAACGCAGGAGGATGTGGGCAATAGCTTCACATTTGGGGTTTGGGTCGCGGTTGACCTGGCCTTGTGGTCTTAGGGGTTGGGCAGAAAGCTGGGGGATAATGGCTTTCTGATCACTTGCCCCACAACAGATGTGCACCAGAGCACATATGACAACTTCGTGTGCAGGTGGGGAGGAGTGCCTGTAAAGATGAATTCCAAATGACCCTCAGAGCCAGCTGTGCCCAGCGCTTTTCGTAAAGCGTTTCATTTGATAATCACTGGCTCCTCTTAGATGGTATTATTTTTTCCATTTTAAAAATAAGGTCATCAACAATGAGGCCGAGAGAAGTTAAGTAATTTGACTAAGATCTACCTGGTTCTACTGTATGTGCTTTTCACCACCCACCATCCTGCTCCCTTCACTTTGTTGTAGACCTTCTTTCCTGTACTACCTTCTTCTGACCTCAGTGTCCTTATCTGTAAACCAAGAGGATTCTGCAGGATGATTTGGAGTTCCCTTTCAGCTCTGACATTCTGACACTCTGGATCAACCTCTGAGCTTAGACACCCTCTGAGTGTCCATCCAAATGAACTGGCGTCATTTGCTCACTGCTGCTTGGTTTAGGCTGCAACTGTCTGAGACTGTCTCTTACTGCATTCCAGCTCCCATTACCGTGTCTCCCGTATTGACCAAACACACTTTGTTCTATTACTCCTGAGCAAATCCTCTACAGAATCCAAGAGCTTCAGGAATTCCCTTCTGGTGGTTGTTGAATGTGTGTTGCCTTGATCCATAAGTTTATGCAATTTCAGAAGGAAAAATGCTCTGCAGAATCTTAACAGGTTGGAGTTGAGGGGAGAGGAGAGGGAACCCAACAGCAATTGAGCTCCACTGAGTTAAATATCTTTTGCTTTGCTTTTTACAATCTTGTGAGATTAGATACTTTCTTCAGCGCTCATACAGAAGAAGGCCCTATAACTTGTGCAGAGAATTCAAATTTGAGTCTGCCTATATTTCATATATGAGGCTGTGACCTTTACCTTGGTGTATAGTAGAAAGAGGCACTAGATTAGAAATTTCATTCCACTTTTGCTACTAATTTTTAATGTGCTATTTTGATTAAGATACTCTTCATCAATCAAATCAGTCTATAAAATTGATTATCTTTAAACCAAGTAATCTTAGGGACTCTATGTCTTGAGCTGTGTTAATGGTTTAATTATCTCAGCTGCTTGGGAGGACATGAGATCACTCTTCTTTCCTTTTTGTGCTTTATCTCCTACTTTCAGTCATCAAGTCCTATCAGTTCTGATTTTATTTTTTAATGTTTATTTATTTTTGGAGAGAGAGAGAGTGAGCGAGTGCAGGAGGGGCAGAGAGATTGGGAGAGAGAGGATCCAAAGCAGGCTCTGCACTGTCAGCCCAGAGCCTGATGTGGGGCTCAAACCCACTAACTGTGAGACTGTGACCTGAGCTGAAGTTGGATGCTTAGCCAACTGAGCCATCCAGGCACCCCAATGTCAGTTCTGATTCTAAAATGACTCTCTGTGTTCATCTTTCCTATTTCCACCATCCGCTATGGTGAATCTGGAACTTATTTCACTTCTGGAATCCTGAAATAGATTTCAAGTTGTCCACATTCCCAGGCCGTACCCAATTTCTCTCCCAGTCCTTCATATATGTCCTCCTTATGTATATATGCTTGTTCACTGTTTGCTCTTGTCCAAAACCTCAATTGTTCCTTCTCTGTTGTTTGCAGCATCAGGTTCTCTAGGCCTCCGTAAGCAGAAACTGCACAAAATCAACTTTCTGTTCTTCCGTGTCCACCATCTTTATCTTGTCTCTGAACCTTTGCCAAGGCTGTTTTCTGCAACTCTCTTCACTGAATTCTTTGAAGTCCTTCAAAGTCCAGCCCAAGTACAAAAAAGGGCCCTGTCACTCTTGTTCATCAAGAACATACTCTGAGCATAAGCTTGATGCCAGGCACATAATGAGCAAGTAGTAAATATTTGCTGAATTAATGTATGATTCCCTCTCATAAAGGTATCCTTGATTGCTTCTTCTTACATTTATGTCAGGATTTTTAAAGACCCAGTGATACTAATTTAGCATCTCTGGAGTGTTATAGTTTCAGAGTTGCATTGTTTCATACTAAAGGAAGAATAAAATGAAGAAATCAAAGAAGATTTTTGAATTGACCAAATCCTGGCCTTAGCCATTTCTCTTATGGACTGGAGGAGTAGGAAGTTCTTCCTATGTGTCACTGTCAGGCCCTGTCCTGTCTATCTTTCTATCAATCTATCTGTCGGTGCTTTACTCACTGAACCATTACAACAGCATTGTGAGGTAGGTGCTACATTATCCCTATTTTACTGATAAGAAAACTGACGTCCAGAGAGGTTAAGTAACTTACCTAAGATAAAGCTAGAACATGGTTAAATCAGGTTTCAGATTCAAGGATTCTGGCTACAGGGTGTATAATTGTCAGCATTATACCTTGTGCTACCTCTCACACCACTGCAAATCATAGGAAAATATTGAACATATTATTAGGCTAACCTCAAGAATGAAAAAAAAAAAAACCTCTTAAATCAGACTTTATAGTCAATGGAACACAG
Organism: Leopardus geoffroyi; assembly: GCF_018350155.1. Taxonomy (NCBI): domain Eukaryota; kingdom Metazoa; phylum Chordata; class Mammalia; order Carnivora; family Felidae; genus Leopardus; species Leopardus geoffroyi. Next base: position 55,052,301 of record NC_059328.1, read on the forward strand.
TGGGTGTTACTTTACTAGGAATGGGTAGCCCTTTAGATTTAGCTCTCATTTATTCATAATTCCCAGTAAGATGCTTTCCTAGCTGTTTATAAATAGATATATTCTAGTATTTTGGCATTAAATATAAATGATAACAACCTTGTCCTAGCTGGAGGTCCTCTTTTTCCTCTGAGGGGTCTTCTTGGGCTCTCTGAAATGCCACATGGCTAACGACAGAATATGCCTTCTTTAAGGAAGCTCTACTTCCTGGAGCTTCTCTGGCATGCTGTCCTAGGAAGCTCTGCGCTGCAAGCCTCTAATCAGCTGAATAAAAATGAAGTGGGCATTTGTATTTCCCCACTGATTGAGTTGGCTCAACCTGATGTAGGTTCAGATTCACAAAAGCATAGACAGGCTTGCTTCCAGGCTTGCAATGGAGATGGAGGAAGGCAGGCTGTGTGCCCAGCTTCCTTGCAAAGCATGGCATTGGATATGTGTCACTGGTACCCTTTGAAACCAAGGCTCCAGAACTCCCCCTCACCCACCCAGAAGTCATGGGATGATTTGTTCAAGATGCCCTACTTCTGATGCCAACTGGACCCTGTTCAAATGAGCGTGCAGATCAGAAAGTGTTTTTAGAGGGTGAGTGCATCCATCATGGATAAAATGATCTGCAACACAAGATGTCTCAAACTGTTCCCCATTCGTCTTTAAAGCTTAGTATTTGTGCTATACTTGAAAGCCTTTTCTCAGAAAAGCCTAATCTTGATCATGTGAATTCCAGTTATTTAAGAGAATGTCAACTTGGTTAAATTACGTTTTCTGGGTCCATGCTTGACAAAATATTAGAGTAGTATCTTGATATTTACAAGTTTAACATTCAGGTTTCCATTATTCATATAAAGCATCTTAGGTTCATAATAAGGAGTGATTTGTAGGTTTCCTAAGGTGTGAATATGAATCACCCACTTAGAGATTCAGGGGTTTAGGTGGGGGTCAATTAGAGAGTAGACCTAATTGTGGGTCCAACATTGACATCTCAGTGTGATTTGTTATTCTCTCAGGTAAGAATTAAAATTTGGCAATTCTCTTCCAAGTGTCAAGGGTAAACTCTACATCTGAATCAGTGAAATAGCTTTAATTTTTTGTAAAAATGGTTGTAACATAAGGATTTTGGAATTTTCCCACTCAAAACTCGTGGCCAACATTGCTAATCAATCAACTGCCCTGGCCAAATTCAGCCTGCATGGGAATCATCTACAAAAGGTTAATTGGATTTGGTATTCAAAGATGCGAAAATTGCTTACTTACTGGGATTTGAAAGGTCTAAAATAAGTTGCCTCTGTCTTTTTTCTGTCTTTCATTTGAGCTTGATTTTAAATACAGATTTCTCGGGGCGCCTGGGTGGCGCAGTCGGTTAAGCGTCCGACTTCAGCCAGGTCACGATCTCACGGTCCGTGAGTTCGAGCCCCGCATCAGGCTCTGGGCTGATGGCTCAGAGCCTGGAGCCTGTTTCCGATTCTGTGTCTCCCTCTCTCTCTGCCCCTCCCCCGTTCATGATCTGTCTCTCTCTGTCCCAAAAATAAATAAACGTTGAAAAAAAAAAAATTAAAAAAAAAAAAAAAAAAAAATACAGATTTCTCCATTCCCTGCTATGCACAAGTTTGAGTCTCTTAGACATTGCCAAGCATTCTCCAAACACATCAGGAAAATGCGTCACTTTATTTGGTCTCCCCACTTCTGGCAGTGAGACTGGAACAGATATTTTGGGAGGATATAGAGAAGAAAAAACGAATCGGGGCCAGATTTCATGCATGAGGAAAATAGGTACGTACACAATAGACAATATTCCCCTGTAGGCACAATGATGTGCCTCATCCCTCAACCAGAAGGGACCTCTACTTGTTATACCTTAGAACAACCTGCTTCTTCTTGGCTTCATCTAAAAAGTTTGCCACACACAAAAATAACTTTTGCTAAGAGGAGAACTTTACTAGTCTGTAAAAACCAGATTTTATGGATTTGTCATTCAGTTTCAAATACTTAATATTTTTGGAGTATTCTATTCTAACAACCAGATTATAGGCCCATTTTCATGTTAGTTTTCCCACTAAAGTGTGAGACCCATTAGGAAGGGAGGATGTCTTTTCTTTTTTAAATTTGTATCCAAGGAAACTAGCAATGTGTCTTGATTTGAATTAAGAAATGAATAAATGATATTTAGTCGGAATGTTTTTCTCAAGTCTTACTCACCATGAACGAATCTTGGACCTGTTGCAATGACAATTTCTCTTCAATGGAAAAAGTTTTCTGAAAGTAGAGACAATTGCATCCATTTCTCTTCTGTTCATTTTTATCCTGAGAGCAGGGCTGGCTTCATGTGTACGGTTGCATAAGGCTTAAAAGGGCCCTGCCCTTGGTGTAGCGTGCTACTATCACTTTCTTAAAATTCTGAATAATTCTTGGGATGCCATTGGGGTGCCTGGGTGGCTCAGTCGGTTGAGCATCTGACTTTGACTCAGGTCATGAACTCACAGCTCATGAGTTCGAGCCCCACATTGGGCTCTCTGCTGTCAGCTCAGAGCCTAGAGCCTGTTTCAGATTCTGTGTCTCCCCTTCTCTCTCTGCCCCTCCCCTGCTCATGATCTGTGTCTCTCTCAAAAGTAAATAAACATTAAACATTTAAAAAAAAATTCTTGGGGCACCTGGATCATGGCTCAGGTCATGATCGCACAGTTCGTGAGTTCGAGCCCCACATCAGGCTTGCTACCATCAGCTCAGAGTGAGCTTTGGATCCTCTGTCTCCCTCTCTCTGTGCCTCTCTTTCTCTCTCTCTCTCACAAATGAAAAACATTCTAAATGGAATTCTTATAATTCTTAATAATTCTTGAGTTAGGGACCTTGCATTCTCATTTTGCATCGAGTCCCAGGTTCTGCCTGAATACCTAGTATACACAGTATGTTATCATGGCAGCTACAGGTTGGTCTACCTTTCCAATTCCGCTTTCCTTGCCCCAAGTGGAAATCACAAGCAATGGTTGTTAGTGAAGTGTGGCTCCAGTTGTTTAATACAAAGCCCTCTAGGGCAGACAGTATCAGGGAGAAGCATCCCGTGTCACCTGGGCTTCAGGGGAATAGTCCTAGAATCCTCGATGTAAGCGTCGCGGTTTAGTTTCAAAGAGTCAAAGAGAGGCGCCTGGGTGGCGCAGTCGGTTAAGCGTCCGACTTCAGCTCAGGTCACGATCTCGCGGTTCTTGAGTTCGAGCCCTGCGTCGGGCTCTGGGTGATGGCTCAGAGCCTGGAGCCTGTTTCCGATTCTGTGTCTCCCTCTCTCTCTGCCCCTCCCCCGCTCATGCTCTGTCTCTCTCTGTCTCAAAAATAAATAAACGTTAAAAAAAAAAATTAAAAAAAAAAAAGAGTCAAAGAAAAGAATCTTTAGAGAAAGCAACTGGGAGAGGGGCTGGCACATGTAAATGACCCTTCCCTCCAGCTAGAAACAAGGGAAAGGGGAGGCAAGCTGACCCTGGAAAGCTCCTCAAGAAATGCCTGGGGAACCATATTTATGGGCCCTTTTGTCCTGCTTCTCTTCCAGAACTCAAATATCATGGGATAATGCTTCTCCAACTTTAATGTGGACAGGAAACACCTACCAATCTTGTCAAAAATGCATGTTCTGATGCAGTAGGTCAGGGTGGGGGCTTGAGATTCTGCATTTCAAATAAGCTCATGGTTTTACCAGCATTGTGCAGCATAGTTACTCTGTCCAGACACTATGAATTTTACAGTGAGCAATTAAAAAGCAACCACACTTCTTGAATGTAGTGAACTACCAAAAACTACTTTTTTAAAAAGTTTATTTATTTTGAGAGAGAGAACAGAGCTGGGGAGGGGCAGAGAGAGAGGGTGAGAGAGAATCCCAAGCAGGCTCTGAACTGTCAGCACAGAGCCTGACGTGGGGCTCAATCTCACAAATTGTGAGATCATGACCTGAGCCAAAACCAAGTGTCAGACATTTAATGACTGAGCCACCCAGGCACCCTCAAAAACTACTTTTAAAAGTATGTTAGAAGAATTTGTTTCTTGATATGAATTGCTATGGTTAGAGAATGCATTGAGTGAACCTTGGGTCCTCATTTATTAATGAATGCTGCTAATAAAAAAAAAAAGGGCAGAGCAACGTGCTGGGTAAAAATACAGACTCTGAAACCCAATTGCTTGAGTCACTAAGTAACTGTGTGACCTGAGACAAGTTACTTAACCTCTTTATGCTTTAGGTTCCTCATCTGTGAAGTGAGGATAAGAAAAGCAGCTCTCTCTCGGTTGTCGTGATTATTAAATGTGCATAAATAGAAGAGTGCTTGGCATAGAGTAAGCGCTCTGTAAGTATTAACACATTTTGGTGTTTTTACATGCCTTCCGTGAGACAGGCCCCGTATTCCACGCTTTGTCTCTAATCCTCAAAACAGACCTACAAGATTATGTAATACTGTAAACACCAATAACTAATAATAGTTAACATTAATTGAGGACCTACCATGTACCAGGCACTATTTTGGGTACCAAGTAGGCATCATCTCGTTAAAGTCTCACAGTAACCCATATAAATATGATTTTTCTCATTTTCCAGATGAGGAAACTTGAAGTACAGAGATCAATTGGAAAGATATATGTTTCCTCTTTGTAGATGTGCAAGACTAGTCCCAGGGCATGGCAGAGGAGCATCAATAGAAAAGAGAGAGAACTGAACTGCTCTACAAAATGAAGTTGGACAAATCTGAAGTATCTAGGAATTTCCCTGGAGGGGACATGGAAAGGAACAAGGTGTGAGGGGCTGAGGGAGATAAGGAGATTTGGCAGGTGTAGGGTTCTCTGTGACAGTCATGACGTGTGACTTTTAAGAATAGAAATATTTAAAATTCAGTTTTAAGTGACCTGCTTTCTGTAACCCTTTCTTTGTTATTCCCTATTCATTGTTGTTGTTGTTAAAGTCTATTACCCACTCCTCTCTAATATGTGATACTTAGAGGAAATTGGAAAAAAAAAAAGTTGGGGGGAGGCGTTGTCCTGAGGTATCAGTATAAAGTACAGAGAAATATAAAAATCAGCCATGAAAGGAAAAATACAACATCAAGAATTCAGTGTAAAAAGACCATCCAGAACAAGATATGCCTGAGAGGAATGTGACCCACTCAGTAAACCTTGGAGGTACTGATAGGGGGTAAGTGGTTATATCATGGTCTACGGAGTTAGGGCTTGAGGCATTTCTGTTCAATCCTGAGAGGTGTTACATAGGCCAGAGGACTCACGGTTGTTCATTTTACTGACTCCTAGGTTATTTGAAGGAACACGGTATGATGTAGCAAGAATGGACTTTAGTAACACATATCTAGTCTAGAATCTTCCTTTAACAGATTTGGAACCCCAAGTCCAGCTAGGAAAGTGACGTGCTCAGTTCTAAACAAAGAGGGGCATAGAAAAGACCACAACCAGATCCTCTGACTGCAAGCCTGGAGGGCAGTTCACTCTGTCCCTGTCTCTTTCACACGAGATGATTCTGTACTTTGAGGATGCTTTGGGAAAGTCCTAGTGATTTAGAACTCTCCAGTGGGCCGACTGGCTTAGCATCTGGGAAATTCTGAATCACATCGGATGGAATGTTTTGTTTACTTCCTCCCCACAGTGCTAAAGGGGAAAAAGCGTTCTTTTTTTTCCTCCAGCTAATTTGCTGGAAACAGTAAATAATTTCCCAGTTCATCTGGTCTCACTTGCAACCAGGGCCTTCCTGTGGCCATTTATTGGCTGGTTTCAGAGAATGAATATCATTTGAAATATTTTACTTCTCAGAAGTTAGCCAAGAGAAGGAGGAAAGTCTCTCCATTAACTTCTCTTAGTAAACCTGCTATACCTCTGACTAGAAATAAACTGTAAAACAAAGCTCCCACCTAAGGCAGTCAGTACATCCTGGGATGGACGTGCATTCACAGATTGTTAAGCCAGGACCATTAACAATCATCTACTTCAATTGGTCAGAAGCTCTTTTTAAAACCAAATTAAAGTCAACACCCAGTAAATAAAACTCAACAAAACTGGAGCCACCCAGATTTAAGTTAGGGGCTGAGAACATTCTAATCTCCTCCTTACCCTGGAGTCACATTCCCTGAGACAGGTCTCCAAAGAAGCAATTAGGTAACTACTAAGCTTGTCCAGTGACAAGTTAGGTGTTAGAGTAACCCTCCCGAGGTCCTGTGGCTAGTGAGTGATATGTCTGAACTTGAACTCAGGCCTCTTCAATCTCAGTTCATTGACTCCCTGTATCTCACTTGCATGGTAAATGCTCTTGACTTCTGCTGGAGAGTAAAGGGATGAGGCTGGATGGGCAATATGTCGCTGTGTGCAATAACCAGGGAAAATTCAGTGAGACAGAGGAAGCTGTGGTTTGACTTGACTGATCTGAAATAATGCACAGAAACACACAAAAGATTATTCAGTGGAATTCTTGAGAGATTTGAGATTTCTATGTCATCCGCCATTTCCTCTTTACATTGGTCCAAACATGGTCCAAAGATGCCCTGTAGTCTTGAGGAAATGATATATGTGAGAAATCATGCCACCAGTTATTCTTTTTGTGAAAGTGTTGATGGTGGGAGATCTTCACCAGGCCAGGCAAGGAAAAGGGGATTAACTTTGATTGAAGGCCCACAGGAGTGTCACACAGTCTGCTAGCTGTGGGACCTTGGGTCAGTTACTTCATCCTGATACTTTAGTCACCTCCCTCAGAAGGAGAGAATGAAAGGGAAATGAGATGTGACACATGGAGCCCTTGACATAGGGCCTGGTACAGTAAGCATGCAATAGTATTGACTATTACTACTACTGCTACGATGAGGAGGAGGAGGAGGAGGAGGAGGAGGAGGGGGAGGAGGGGGAGGAGGAGGGGAGGGAGAGGGAGAAGGAGAAGAAGGAGAAGGAGAAGGAGAAGAAGAAACTGGCTTAACTGCAATACTCCTTACAATAGTTCTGTGGGGTTTGTAGTTACCGAAGTCCTCATTTTCCAAAATGAAGAAACAGAGCTGGAGAGGTGAAATGCCTTGCCCCAAGCCACACAATTAGGAAAGGGCAGAAAATGAGGTATAAAACCAGGACCACCTGACTCCAATGCACATTTGCTTTCTTTTGCAATGGCCCCTGACAAATTTCTATAGTCATTTAATTTCAAGGGGGAAAGCTTTCGGCCACTGCATAGCCATTGGCATGTAATTAGAGTGTTTCCCTTTTTCTTTTGTGCTAGAACACTGGAACCAAATTTCTTGCCCAAGTGTAATTATCTCATTAACTCCAAAAGAATTTATCCTTTCCTTCTATTTACATGGACTTATTTTCAGTGGCCTGGTTTTTATTTATTTTATGTTTAAACATTGGACTATATTTCCCTTGGGTATATCTTTCCAAAAACTGTTTAGGTTATCAGAAACAAGTGGAAATTCAAACTTAGGAATTTAAGGGCTGTATTAGGTTGTGAGGGATTTAAAGAGGATAAACCTAGGTTTCTGACATTAAGAAACTTGCAGTCTGAGGAAAATAAAATATATACATGAAAATGACAAGGCAGTAAATAAATTCCAAGTGAGGGGGCATGAGCAGAAAATGTAAGACAGCTCTAAAGAAAGGGAGATCTTTTTGAAATGGGGGTTACAGTAGAAAGGACTCTCTGAAATTTGGGCTTAGAGTTCTACAAAACAAAGTATGTCATGGTGGAATCCAAAAACTGGAAGACTCATTCCTCTAAGAAAGCTACATAAATCATTTGCTTACTCATTTATTCAACACACTTTATTTACCTCCCCTCTGCTAACCTTTGTGTGCATGCCAGCCCGTGAGCACAACGGGAATGGTCTTCCCCCCTGTGGATTATAAAATCTAGTCTGTTAAGAAAAACGTTGTTAGTTATACCGTGTGGTGCTTCTAAGAGAAGGCAAAGAGCAAGAGGTACCAAAATGGAACCGTCTAGTCTGAATTTTAAATATTCATCTCATTCCCATTTGCCAGCTGATTTTCTTAAAAAGCAAATTTTATTCAAGTAAATTTTTCTAGGTTGTTATGGTTTCAGTTAAGTTCAACACAGACCACTCATTACACCGAGTGAAAGATGTATTCATTTTAATGTCTTCCTTTTATTGGGGGAAATTAACCATTCAGCTAGAATATATTGAAATTTAAACCAGTAACTATGTAAATCTTATAATGGGAAGGGCACTAGGGTGATTTTCCTTATGGTAAGCAACGCACCTCAGCACACTCTGCCAGCTACTTTGCTATTTGAATCGTGGAATCTTTTTAAGATCAATGTGACTAACAAGCAAGTTTTGTCCTTTTGGGCCATCAACTTTCCTAGGAGCTGACTCTTATTCCATTCATCACTTTGATTTCAGAGACATTTGGACTAACAACTGATAATTTGCAAAGAGGAACTTTTATATTTTATTCCAAAATCTTTTATTTTAGCCAGCAAGAAAAAAAAAACACACTGTTTCTGGGGAAGTGTTCTTTTATTCATTTTTGGAATAATGGATTTCCTACTATGCAGAGCAGTCTAGTCCAGTGGAATAACACCAGGCTGAGAAAGAGGAGAACCAAGTTTTAGTCCTGACCACTACTCAGTGGGCTTAAAAAAAATTTTTTTTTTAATGTTTTTATATTTTTGAGAGAGAGATTGAGAGAGAGAGAGAGAGAGCTGGAGAGGGGCAGAGAGATAGGGACACACAGAATCCAAAATACCTCCAGGCTCTGACCTGTCAACACAGAGCCACATGTGGGACTCGAACCCACAAACCGTGAGATCACGACCTGAGCCAAAGTGGACGCTCAACCAACTGAGCCACACAGGTGCCCCTCAGTGGGTTTTAGTTTTTTTATCTATGAAGCGGGGATAGTAATGAAATCAGGATGACTATGAAAGCGTAGTACAAACCAGAGAATATTTTATTGTTTTTACCTTCCGAGAATGCATTTCCTCTTTTTATGGTAGCGGTATCCAAAATTTCCTTTGGGATCCAGCCACCCCTCTATATGGATGAGTGCATGTGGCACAGACCTAGCCAATCAGAAGATAAAATAACTACAGCGATTGCATCAGGGATGGACAAATTATCCAAGCTGGCCGAATCAGGATGCAAAAGCAGTAGTGGCAGAAGGCACTCTTGTCTTGTTCCTGATCTTAGTGGGAAAGCTTTGAGTTTCTCATCAATAAATGTAAAATGAGTTGTAGGGTTTTCGTGATGTGTCTTATCAAGTTGAGGAATTTCCCCTCTAGTCTTAGTTTGCTAAGTTTTATCATACATAAATGGCTATTGACTTTTGTCAAATATTTTTCTTCATCCGCTTATATGATCATGGGATATTTCTTCTTTACCCGTTGGTGTGATTACGTTAATTGGTTTTTGAACGTTGAACCAGCCTCGCATGCCTGGGATAAATCCTGGCATTAAACACTACTTGGTTGTGGTGTTTAATCCTTTGTATATATTGTGCGGCTCAGTTTGTTAGTATTTTGTTAAGGATTGTTGTGTCTGTGTTCATAAGAGATACTGATCTTTAGTTTTCTTTCCATGTAATATCTTTGTCTGGTTTTGGCAGTAGGGTAATGCTGGCCTTATAGACTGAGTTAGGAAGTATTCCCTCTATGTCTTTCTTCTGGAAGAATTTTACAGAATTGGTATAATTTCTTCCTTGAAGGTTTAGTGGAATTTGCCAGTATACACATCTGAGCCTGATGCTGTTTTGAGAGGTTACTAATTATTTATTCAAGTTCTTTTTTTTTTTTTAACAATTTTTTTTTTCCAACGTTTATTTATTTTTTTTTGGGACAGAGAGAGACAGAGCATGAACGGGGGAGGGGCAGAGAGAGAGGGAGACACAGAATCGGAAACAGGCTCCAGGCTCTGAGCCATCAGCCCAGAGCCCGACGCGGGGCTCGAACTCACGGACCGCGAGATCGTGACCTGGCTGAAGTCGGACGCTTAACCGACTGCGCCACCCAGGCGCCCCTCAAGTTCTTTAATAGATATAGGTCTTTTCAGATTTCCTATTCATTTTGGTATGAAGTTAGGTAGATTATGCCTTTTAAAGAATTGGTACATTTTATATATATTATCAAATTTGTTGGCCTAATGTTTCTTTATTACCCTTTTAATGTCAATGGGATCTGTGATAACATCCCCTCTTTCATTTTTGATGTATGTAATTTTGTATCATCTCTTTTTTTTTCCTTAGTTAGCCTGGCTAGAGGCTTATTGATTTTATTGATCTTTAAAAAAAAAAAAAGATTTTGGCTTTGATAATTTGTTATTACTTTTAATGCTCCTGACTTTACCATGTGAAATGCTGCTCAGTGGATATGGCTGAATTCTTACATTATCAGCATCCTAGAAACTTTCTGAAACTTCTATGTAATTTGAGGCTAAAAAAAACCCAAAATTCATCCCTATATTTCTATAATCCCTATATATATTCTGAGAAATATATTTATATTTATTTAGGTATTTCTTTACATCCCTGGGCTATATAATTTGAAATATACTTTACAACGTTAAGCATTTTCCAGAGGTATTAATGATCAATAGAGAAATATCTTGAAGTAAAGTCAAATTTGAAGGATGTTTCAAATTTTCTCCCCAGCTATCGGTAATAGTGTGAACATCTAATTAGCTTCTATTTTGGAAGTTTCCACACTATCTCTCTACCCATCTATCCACCCATCCATTCATACTTGTATTTAACAAATATTTTTCAAATAACTATTCAAGCATGGTGCTAAGAATTAGGCAACATTTGTAATTGTTTGCTGTCATGGAACTTATGTTCTTTTGTCCCCACCATTTGCTCACCTGCTCCATCTCTTACCCCCATTTAAACTTGGAGTAAATTTCCGATCTTCCAATAATTCCACTCCAGAATTATTCCTTGAATGTGGTATCGTCTCTGTTTATCTATTGTTCCTGACTTAGGTCACACCCACTTCATTGTTCCTGTAGTGCTGTGATGCCTGATTTTCCTAGCATCCCTGTGAGTGCAGCAACCAGATATTAAGTGCCTCTCAATGGGATGCAATGTAAAGTGTACAATACAACCTGTGAAGTAGTCTTGCCTTAGAAAAATTGAAGCTGAATCTTTAGGCTTTTTAAACTACCAGTTGTATGAAGTGGGAAAAATATAAGAAAAAGTTAAATTAGGGACAACCAGGTGGCTCAGCTGGTGGAGCATCCAACTTCAGCTCAGGTCGTGCGTGATCTCACAGTTCGTGAGTTCGAGCCCCCATGTCGGGCTCTGTGCTGACAGCTCAGGGCCTGGAGCCTGCTTCTGTGCCTCCCTCTCTCTCTGCCCCTCCCCTGCTCATACTCTGTCCTTCTCCAAAATAAAATAAACATTAAAAAAAGTAAAAAATAAAAGTTAAATTATACCAACAAAGAAGCAAATAATAAATGAAATATGTGGATTGGACTCGAAGACATTATACCAAGTTTCTTTAGTAAGTCAATAGGATGGGAATAATAAGAGGGTGGGATGAATAGGAAGAGCTGTAAGTTAAGATTTTTAAGAATCATTACAACTCAGTGCAACATGGGAAATTAATTGGGATCTTCATTTGAGCAAACCTACAGTAAAAAAGGTATTTATGAAATAATTGAGGACATTTCAGTCCACAAGTGGTTAAGTGATGTCAATACAATGTTATTAATTTAGTTAGGTGTGAAATGCATCATGGTTAGATAAGAACATATCCATATGTAGAGTTTCAGGGGTAGAATGAAATCAGGTGAGAGGTTTGCTTTAAAATCCTTCATTTAAATAAAATGAGGAAAAAGTGGTAAAATGTTGATAATTGTTGAGCGGCTGATATATATATATATGGTTATTTTTATATTATTCTTTTGTGTATATTTGTTTTTATAGTAAAAATTTTAAACTAGCCCAATCATGTACCTCTTTATTAAAAAAAAAAAAAAGCTAATCCCCTGCTGGCTAAAGAACAAAACCTAAACACGTGAGCTTGCCATATATGTCCCTTTATAGACTGACCCTAAACTAGTTTCTAAGCTACTTTTCCATTCTCCATAATTCTACCTTGAATAAATCCCTTTTTCCTAAATCTGCCACACCCTTTCATGACTCCCAAATCTTTGTGCCTCCCATTACCACTGTCCAGAATTTCCTTGCTCTCCTTCTCACAGAGCAAATGTGCTAATCCCTCAAGACCCATCACAATATATTTTCCATTGAGACAAGGAGTTTAGTTAGAATTAGCCATTCTCTCCAAGCTTCCCCTTTACCCATGGCTCTCTTACAGGTCTTACTATGTTCTGTTGTAATCACCAAACCAGTGTCTCTGTATCTCTATATCCTTGGTTCCACCACTGTGTCCAGGAAACAAGGGATGCTTGACAAGTGTCTATCAAACAAATGCAACTCACGCAAAGTCAGTCCTTTCTTTGTGAATGTCCTCCTGATGGCCTGAAGAGAGCAAATATAGAAAGAGCACTTTTCTTTCTTGCAGCCTTGTAAATCTCCTCAGAAATTTAACTTCTCTAATATGGAAAGGCAATCACAGTTCTCAATTTCCAGGCTACAGAAATATGTTAATATTTCATTTGTAAACACCACCAACAAATTGATTCTGTCATTAAGATTTAATGATTTTTAGACTAGCTGGGATTTATCTTTAGAAAAACACTGAGACTTGATTCCTTTAATGAACTTTTTCCCCTGACCCAGCAATACTTCATTTCTACTTAATTGCTTTGTGTTGACATTAGGTTTAGTTCTTTGGGTTCCTCCTCAAGATATATCCTGATGGAGGCTGCTGCCAGGCTGTTTGGTTACAGTGCAGTATTTTTTCCTTAAAACTCTTGAGTTAAAAAGAGATTCCTTAAAACTCTTGAGAAACTATGTGCTTTCCTCTTGTTTTTCTTTTTTCTTTTTTTTTTTTTTCTTACTCTTGAGGACTTGGTATGTTATTACTCTGAAAGGAGTTTCCAATTTTCTGAGTGATTTTAAATCAAATAATCATTTTTTTGGTAAAATGTTGATAGTTGTAATCTACCTACCAGAGTTTGAATGTGTGTGTACATTCTCTAGATAAATGAATCTCCACTTTTTTAAAATTAATTTTTTTATTTTAGAAAGAGAGAGAGAGAGCATGAGCAAGGGAATGAGGCACAGAGAGAGAGAGAAAGAGAGAGAGAGAGAGAGAGAGAGAGAGAGAGAGAGAGAGAGAGAGAATTCCAAGCAGACTCCACACTCACCACAAAGCCCTACACGTGGCTCAGTCCTACAACCCAGGGATCATGACCTGAGCCAAAAGTCAAGAGTCAAAGGATGCTCAACCAACTTAGCCACCCAGGCACCCCTGAATCTTCTCCTTATTATGGTGTGATAGGGTTTAAAGAGCCTACAGCAGAGGTAATAAAAGATTGGTCATGAGTCATTGACAAGTACAATATGGTATATCCATACAATAGAATGCTATTCGGTGACAAAAGGAATGGAGTACTGGTACATACTACACGAATGAACCTTAAAAATGATGTGCCATGTGAAAGGAGCTAGTCACAAAAGATCATATATTATGTTATTCCATTAATAGGAAATATCCAAAATAGGCAAATCTATAAAAATGTAAAAAAGGATGAGTAGTTGTCTATGGCTGGTGGCCGGGATGGGGAGGGGGGGCGGTGTTAAGAAATGGGGAGAGACTGCAAATGGGTTTCTTTGTGGAGTGATCAGAATGTTCCAGAATTCAATGCCAGTGATGGCTGCAACTCAGTGAACGTACTAAAAACCATTGACTTGTAAAGGTAGGGTATATAAAATGAATCTCAATAAAGCTGTTATTTGTCTTTAAAGCTTAGGCATGAGATTTGGGTGTCATATGTTTAGGGTAATGCTGACTGATGTAACAAATAAACTCAAGCATTATTGTGGTTTCACACCAGCAAATTTGTTTGCCTTCTCATTTACGTAACAGTCCAATTCAAGTATTCCTGATAGGTGAGGAGCCTCCCATGCGTTCACTCAGAGACCCGGGTTTTTTCCACCTTCTATCTCTGCCCATCGCTATGCCTCAGAGTCCTCTGCATTCAATAGGGAAAGGGAATGGAAAGAAGCACATCCATTTCTTTGCTCTCTCAGCTTGTGAGTGCCAGTATCACTTGCACTTAAGTTCCATTGTATTGAATGGCACACCTAACTGTAAATGTATTCTTGAAAATGTACCATAGTTATGTGTCCAGGAAGAAGAGGAAACTGGTTTGACAAATATCTATTCAGTTTCTGCTGTGGTTTCCCCACCCTTCACAGTCCTATCCATCCTCTTCTTTCTCCTTGTTCGTCACGTTTTACTCATCACCTAATATAATTTGCTATCCTATACATTGTCAATCCTTAACTAGGCACATATAGTATATATCTATGAGAATAATTAGATTGTTTTTAATCCCTTAAAGCGAAGGAGAGTGTGGTTTGCTCTATATGCAGCACATGGAGAGTTTTCAATCTGTCCCGTTGCTCCTTAATCCATAGTCTTTATCAAATCTATTCTTGTTACTCCCCTTTTTAGAACATGCAGTGACTCTCCATTGAATATAGCTATGGTTTTCAAATGCCAGTATGTTGACTGCTCTTGGTCGTAATGGAGTGATCAAAATTAAGCAATGTGGTGGGGCGCCTGGGTAGCTCAGTCAGTTAAGTGTCTGACTTCAGCTCAAGTCATGTTCTCACTATTCCTGGTTCCCAAGTTTGAGCCCTGCATCAGGCTCTGTGCTCAGAGCTCAGAGCCTGGAGCCTCTTTCAGATTCTGTGTCTCCTTCTCTATCTCTGCCCCTCCCCCACTCATGATCTGTCTCTCTCTCTCTCTCTCTGTCTCAGAAATAAATAAACATTAAAAAAACTAAAAAAAAAAATTAAGCAGTGTTGTGTGTGTGTTTTATTTAAGGTTGCCAACCTTCTTGTTCAATAAGTTTAGCTGAAGATTATGTCATTCTGATCTTTTGGGTATTAAAATATTATTTTCTTTCATGAAGCTATGGTGCTACTTGAATATTTTTAAATGCCCTTCCATTCTAAAATACATTTAACCTTATACTTTGTCAAAATATGGATGAGACACACTGACCACATGATGTGTGATTTTTTCACCTTCTGCTTAGAAAGCTTGTGTCTATCTGGGATTCATGGTGATAAAATTGAAGGATATTCCAGAAATTTAGGTAATCTTGTAAAGAAGATGAGAGGGCTTATACTAGTTCATGTGTGAGTTTCCCATAAGATTGATAGTGATACAACAGCCTACGGTCCTAACTATAGTCTGTAGAGGAGGAAAAACTTCTTTCTATCCCCTAGGTTCTGTGGTTGGCCTAAGAATTAAACTGACATCAGAGAGATTAATAGGAAAACAGCAAGCAAATTTGTTTAATATTTTTATATGCACACAGGAGTCTTCAGAAGGAAAATGGAGACCCGAAGAAGCTGTTAGGCCCAATAGCTTATATGTCTTTTTACACAAAAAGGTGAATAGACTGTGGGCATGTGACCAGACAAAGCAGCTTGAGCTGGGGCAGTAAATTGTGGGAAAGTGACTAGGAAATATATGGGGCAACTAATGGAGGATCAGGGTTATCTGAGTAGGTTTGTTTGCACAGGTCCATTTTGGCATTGACTGTCATTCTCTGGTGATAAGAACATTCTTCTCTTCCTAGTAAAGGGAGGGCCCCTTTCTCATGGGAAATTTTATGACTTACTTTTAGGTAGAAAGGGAGAGTTCAGAGAGCCCTTCTCGCATCTACTGTTCCTCAAGTACCTTCAGCTTAACCTAATCAATATGCCAAATATTTTGGGGTGGCATGTTCTTGCGGGCACCTGGCAGGCTCAGTCAGTAGAGCATGTGACTCTTGATCTCAGGGTCATGAGTTCAAGCCCCACATTGGGCATAGAGCCTGCTTAAGAAAATAAATAAGTAAAATTAAAAAAACAAAGTTATTTTTTAAGAATTAAAAAAACCCATCCTATGTCATTTGGCCAACTTTCTCATTCCTGTATTCAAGTTGGTCTTACATTTACTTGTAGACACGCCTCAAAATTTTCTCTACTTGCTGTGGTTTTAGAATAGAGCCACTTAAAAATAACAGTCAAAAAGCCTTAAAACTGGACCCAAGTAGCAATAGCACAAATTTAGTAAATGTCTATTCTATCAAACCCATGTGTGTCGACATCCTGCACTTGTCTCAATGTGGGTCGTTACGTAAGTCATGCCAACACTTCAGGCTTCAGTTTTCAGCAATTAAAAATGGAAGACTGAGCCAGTGTCTCTTCATTTCTGACACTGTATAAATGGGATTCTTCATGCCTGTGCATATGTACTCCATGGTACAATCGCATCAGGGGCTTTATGTTCTATACATGGTTAGATTCGGATAAACTTCAAAGTAAATAAAATACATTTTGTATATTTAAAGTTTAAATAGAAACCACTCGTCAGCTGGGCGTCTTGGAAAGACAACTAGAGACAGAGTTTGCCTTTGTTATCGGTTACTCATGCTCCAAACAGATCCACGCTTCCCTTGCCAGTGACAGTTTTAGCATCACACCAGGAGCAATGTGCAATTCGTTTTGTTTCTAGGACTTTTCTTCCTAGGAACATGTGGGCACTGGAGCCGAAATGAAGGTGCAGAGATCCAAAGTGGGCCAATATTTATTTTTATATTACTGCAAGTGGTCAAAAAATGAGAAATGACATACACTTGAAACTAATATAACACTGTGCATTAATTATACTGGAAATAAATAAATAAATAAATAAATAAATAAATAATAAGAGAATTGATAGTAACAATATGGAGAATAGGACCGGGGATTGGGTCCTTCTGGAGTCATAAAGATGAATATATTTTAAGTTATTGTTAACAAGGAAAGAGTTACTGTGTTAGCATTAGCATTTTCTTGAAAAGAAGGTGCTGATGAAGTATGTATCAATTTTCAAATCACTAAAGATGAGGAAGAATGAGAAAACCTGTGTAAGTTAGGCAAACTGAAATAATTGTAACCAAGTAGCTTCCCGTTGCTGAACCGAGGTGGTTAATCTCGTTACAATGTGGGGTTCGGAGCCTGGGTTTCTGGAGTCAGTAACCTGGGTTCCTGCTTTTTTAGATTCAGCCACTAAAAAGCTTTATGAATCTGTGCAAGTTATTTACTTTCGCCAAGTCTGTGTCTTCATCTACAAGATGGAGATGAGAGTATAGGTAGTGGAAAGGATCTGAAGGGATCGTGAACCCAATAGAATGGTAAGCACTCAAGAATTGAGAGCTATATCTATTTCCACACCAACCTCTATTATACACCCTGAGATCTCCTGGACTAGCCTCTTCTATCTTCACCAGTTTTGCTCCAAAAAATCCATCTATTCAAATTTTTTGAAACTATTTGTGGTTTTCTTTTCTTCCCCTCTTCCTGTCCTTTCCTTTTTTCTCAGCCCTCTTCTCAGAGTAGGTAGGAATGGGTAGTGGCCATATGCCAAACTGTTCTTGAAAGAATATGCCTTCACATTAGCCTTGTGTCATCTGAAGTTCAGGATCTGGGAATTATTCTTCAGCGATTGCAAACTAGACAGAAAGAGTGATTGTTTTATTTTCCCTCCCACCTCCTCCCCAGGCCGAGCTACTGCCTGCTCAGGCTGCAGCATCAGCTGGGTTCTGCCTGGTGCTTGGAGTGCAGCTGCAGCCGTCAGAGCTGAGAGAGCTCCATTTTCTTTTTTGAGAAGGGCAACTGCCAGTTACTTGGGTCACACTCAAGTGTCTTAAATAACTACCGAACTGCTATACTCTAGGGGTTTTCTCCCACAGAAAGCCCAAGCTGTCACTGGAACTGCCCTTCTCCCATCTCTGCTAATCAAATGTGTTTTGCCATTTTTCAAAGTCCATTCCAAATATGAATTCCTCCATGAAGGCCCTTCTTGGTCTCTCTTCTGGACTTCCTTCTCCTCTCAGTGCATAGCATGTGCTTATAGCAGAGAATCATACCTGTAAGTCTCCTTGAGTAATCTGGTGAAGTATTGAAGGGCCTCTTCATGTAAAGGGACCCCTTGAAGAACGTTTGCCATTCATAGACTAACCCTGAACAATTTCTTTTAATATACTTGTTTTTTGATTTGATAACCATTCTCTACTTTTAATCCATTCTAACTCTGATGCTTAAGTCAATTAATTAACTTTATCCCTCCTGGCTTCTGATTCTGACTACATGGGACAATGGTCACAAGTGAAGTACACAGAGAGAGGTCATGGGGCTATCTTAACTAGAGGTGTTACCTTCATTTATTTGTATTACAGTGACAGGTGTACTTGTCTTATTTCTGTCTCAAAGCAAGATTCCAGAGACTTGTTTTTCTACATAAAATGAGGCTTTGAACATAGCAAGTACTCAAATGATGAATAATTTGAATCTGATGAGCTAATTTACTTAGCAGCCTAGAAAAGTGATACTAATCCAGCCGTGCGTGTGTGTGTGTGTGTGTGTGTGTGTGTGTATGCATGTTGTATACCCAGAGAGAAAAAGAGGAATAAGAAGGACACCATGGCAGGAGGCTCGATCCTAGGTTACATTTTTATTTTCTTTATAACTTTTGCATTTTTCCTTCTTATGTGAAGTCAAGATTCAAAACCAGATGATCATTTTTAGCTTCAAGATTGGTTTCTTGGAATCATTCTCCTATTAACACATGTTCTAATCAAAATACCACATTGTCATTTATAAATTAGTGTGACATTTTCAAAACCTTACCTCTTGCAGAGACATTTTATTTTAATCTTTCTCTATTATCAAATATAAGTTCCTACTATGTTTTGAAACTGGGCATTACTGGGGATGGGGAATATCCAGTGCCATGTAAGAATAGTTCCCCAGTCTGGCACCTAGCCTGAGTCACATGGGAGCTTTTATGCCTGAACTCAACCCTGGAGATTCTGAGTCAGGATATCTGGGGTGGGTCAGGTGCTGGAAATGTATACCTTTAAAAAGCTTCCCAAAAGGCACCTGTGTGAGTGACTCAGTCAGTTGAGCATTCAACTCTTGATTTCAGCTCAGGTCATGATCCCAGAGTTGTAGGATTGAATCCTGTGTTGTTCTCCACGCTGAGCTTGGAGACTACTTGGGATTCTCGCCATCCCTCCCTCTGGCCCTCTCCCCACTTTCACATGCTCTCTCTCTCTCTCTCTCTCATTCTCTCTCTGAAAAAGAAAAAAAAAAAACTTTCCCAAATGGGACTAATGAACAACTGACATGGGAACCACTGGGGTGAAAAGATTGGGTCCTGCCCATTGTGAGTTTGTAAGCTGCTCAGGAAGATTAGACATAGGAAAAAATAACTCAGAAACTTTAATTATGTTATGAAATATGTAATTTACATGTTTAAAGTACTTTACCATTGGTGAAGCATTTTATAAAGTGCTCTCATATACCCTATTCTTTCTATAAAGTAGGTAAAGCCATTATTTTTATTCTATTTTTTAATAGGTACTGAGGCAAAGACATTAACTCAATTGCCTAGAAACCCAAAGTCCTGAGCAAGCCCAGATTCAAATTTCCCCTTCCCTTTACTCCACAAACTTACTCAGTGGTCTGAGGAATCTGATCATGGTGAAACAAATATCTAGAAGAGCAAGAGGAGAGGACTTTAAAGTCATCTACAAGTAAAATACCACTGATATTCCAAGGACACATCGGTAACCATTTGTTTTTCAGGTTATCTGGATAAAAATCTGCTGAAAGAAAAAGAGCAAAACTTTTTCCTTTCCTGTTTAAGTATTCCAGAGTGTGGTCTCACTTTTGTCCATCTTGGGGTTCCATCCTTACTGTCAGGATGAACCAAGTTTCATTTTTGTCATTTGTTTTTACTCTCTTTCAAGAAATTAAAGTGAGGAGAAACCATTTCTGTCCTGTTTTCCCACTATGTCAGTACCCAACATCCTCTTTGTCAAGGCTAGATGTACTCAGCTTTAGCCATTTTTCACTTAGCCCAGCCCTTTATGTTAGTGTCTCTGAAGACACCCAGGAAGATAATTGGCATAAGGTGGTGGACATAGGGATGCCCAATATCAGACGTCTGTGTAAGGTTCTGTAAAACGATAGGGACAGATGTAGACATTTCACAGAATAGAGAAAGACATATATGGGATTAGGGCAGCTATATAGGATTAGAAAATGAATTCTATTTGGAATTATGGAAGAAGGCTGACTTCATAGGACAAGAAATTTAAAGATATCCACTGAGACCATGGTTCTCGATTCTGCCCATGTAGCAAAGTAGCTGTAGAACAAAGAGCACATGTGGAAGGCTCTTTATTATTTGGGCCCTGCCGGCTTCCCTAGTCTTATGCTCCCTGTTCTGGTCCAAACAGATCACTTGTGGTTCTCACAACATTCTTACTTTCTTATCTACTTTTGCCTTGGCTCATGTTATCCATTTTTTTTAATGTTTTTATTTATTTTTGAGACAGAGAGAGACAGAGCATGAGCAGAGAAGGGGCAGAGAGAGAGGGAGACACAGAATCTGAAGCAGGCTCCAGGCTCTGAGCTGTCAGCACAGAGCCCGACGCGGGGCTTGAACTCACACACTGCGAGAACATGACCTGAGCTGAAGTCGGACGCTCAACCAACTGAGCCACCCAGGTGCCCCTCATGTTACCCATTTTGATGAAAATAAGAATCATCCTTGTCCATGATCCCTGGAGGACCTCCCCTAATTTTATAATATCTACTCAAGATTCTGTTCAAGTGTTGTTTTCCTTCAAAACCTTTTTTTTTTCTTTCTTGGTGACAGCCCCACCAAAATACAACCCACCATTCTCCCTTCTTCCCAATACCAATCTTAGTAAATAAATACCTTAGTAAATAAATACCAATCTTGTTCTTGAAGTTGCTTTAACCAAAAAGTTTGAGTCCTCCTGATTCTTCTTTGTTTCTCACACACCGCATCCAATTAACCAACTATCCTGTTTCTCCTGTTCGAATATATCCCCAATACAATCACTTCTTACCATTTCCAAACCTTTTACCCTGGTATAAGCGCTGGTCTACTCTCAGATGGCTTATTTTAATAGCCTCTTAATTATCTTCTCCATTTTCATCTTAGCCCCATTTCTATCTATTATCTACATGACAGTGAGGGCAATCTCTTTACAATGTAAAGCAGATCATGCCACAGTTCTTTAGGACAATTGAATGGCTCTCCATCTCGCTCAACAAAAGACCCAAACATGAACAATTGTTCCTGAGCCCCTATGTAACCTAGAGTCCCACTATCTCTCTCACTTCCTCTTCTGCCCTTCTCTTCCACATTAAGATCCTTACTGTTTCCTATACCTTCAAGTCTTTAGCTGCCCCTGGATCTTTGCCCTTGCTTTTCTCCAGTCTGGAACCCTCCTTCTCTGATAACCACATGGTACATTCCCTTACTTCCTTTAGGTCTCTGCTCAGATATCGCCTAACCAGAGATGCCTTTCTTGAGCATACCGCATAATTTGAGCATACCACATTTGAGGTTGCAAACGCTGTCTCAAATACCTACCACCTGAATCTGCTTTTTCCTATCAAGACTACTTCTCTCCACTGGGCACAAGATGTATTATTATTTTTTTTTTCAACGTTTATTTATTTTTGGGACAGAGAGAGACAGAGCATGAACGGGGGAGGGGCAGAGAGAGAGGGAGACACAGAATCGGAAACAGGCTCCAGGCTCTGAGCCATCAGCCCAGAGCCTGACGCGGGGCTCGAACTCACGGACCGCGAGATCGTGACCTGGCTGAAGTCGGACGCTTAACCGACTGCGCCACCCAGGCGCCCCAAGATGTATTATTTATTTGTCCATCATCTATCTCTCCATATACAGCAAGATTTTTTTTTTTTACTATGTCTTCAATACCAGTATAGTACTTGGTACATTTTTTGTGATCTTCTGGCTGTGACCTATAAAAAAGCTAGCATAGATACCAAAGTCTAAAAATATATATATATGAAAAATATATAAAGTATATTTTATATTTTATATTATATATATGAAATATTATATAAATATGAAAAATGGAGGAATTTTATTCTTTAAGGTTTTCTTGCCATAGTTACTTGTTCTATTGATGGCAAAACTTGAGACTTTCTCACTGTACTGAAATACTCTGAGATATGAGAGTAAATGATAAAGGCTCACTATTTTAGACTAATAAAGCCCACTCTGTTTAAATTACCAATTCATTCATTTAAGGCCAGGTAATATAATGGTCAAGGCTCTAGAATCAGACTGTGTATTTTTCAATTCTAGCTTCAACAGTCACTAGTTGTGTGTCCTTGGAAAAGTTCTTAACATTTCTATTTCTTGTTTATAAATGAGGATGATAATATGTTACTTCCTCATGTCAATGAGAGGATTTAATCATATATATCCATAAAACACTTAAAATACTGCCTTGTAAATAGTAAAAGCTTAATGTTAGCTATTGTTATGGTTATTATTATAAAATACAGTTTTTAGGGGAGCCTGGGTGGCTCAGTTGGTTAAGTGTAGGACTTTGTCTCAGGTCGTGATCTCGCAGTTCCTGGGTTTGAGTCCCACGTCAGGCCCTGTGCTGACAGCTCAGAGCCTGGAGCCTGCTTCGGATTCTGTGTCTCCGTCTCTCTCTACCCCTCTTCCGCTCACACTCTGTCTCTCCCTCTCTCTCTCTCTCGCTCAAAAATAAATAAACATTAAAATATATATGTATAGTTTTTATTGCTTTTTAGTTGCACATAATAGCTTTCAATAAGGTATTTTCCAGTAGGTCCTGCTGTTCTTGATTCAAAGAATAGATTAAAAACTATGATTAACATTGATTTCTATAAAAATAATTCATGTGTTAGGGTCCATGAATTCTTTTAAATTTAAAATGTATAATAGTGGAGTTTTGTGTTCCCTGCTGAAAACTAAAGAATAATACATGGCATGAAATGTAAGTTTGGTACTGACACAATTAACATTTTATTATTTAAAAAAGAAGACTGGAGACTTTTATCAAATCTTACTTCAGCAAATGAAGAGAGGCACAGGACATTAATTAGAAACAAGCAAGTAGATTATAATCCGGCTAATGCTTCTGTACCGTCATCTAATTTACCTTACAAAGTGTCAGCTGCCCACATCCCACTTGAGGGTCTGCATGAGCTCACAAGGGACAACTTCTCATTCTGTGTGTGGCATACTTGTAACAGTTGATGTGGGACCTGGTGACCAATGTGTACCTTAAAGAGCTGCGGCATTTCCACTAATTTCCACTGATGGGTATCTTATTAGAAATAAGATTAGGTCACTACTATAGCATCAGAATTATACAAAAAGAGAAGGAGAAACATTGAACCATGGTTCAGAGAGGAAAATGATGACTTCTGAATCTCTCACTTCCCAGAAAGGAAAGAGCCTGTCATGTTAGTAGTGAAGACAGGATTGGAATCTGTGTCTCCCCAAGTCTGCTCAGCTCTCCTTCCACACTGCCTGTTCATGGGGCTGGTAAAGGAGGTTGTGGGTCATCTAGAAATCTGGGGAAAGTCATCTTGATTTGAAAAAGGCTCATAAATTCTGAATGAGAATAAATGGACTAAAATAGTAACAGGATGGGTAATATAAAACATCACTTATTGTGTAATGTTGCCTTTGAAAACGAATGGCTTTGCTCTGAGGTATTTTTTCTCAGGGGAAGTGGTCAAATGAACTGGCAAGTGAAGATAGAAGGACTTTACTGTTCAGCATCCCTTCCAGGGATACTCTGTATGAAAACGGGTCAGGTCCCATGACTACAAATATGAATGGAGAGTCATTGTTCTCTGGAAGATCTGGGGAAAGACATTTACCTCTGGTTTTGATTAAACGAGGAGAAAACACACTTCACAGACTGAACATGATTTTTTTCTTTTTTGTAAAGGGCTTTGCTAATTTATGTCAGTGGAAAAGCAGTTAACTCTTTCTAGCCAAAGACATAGGAAGCAATAGAGCTATCCATGCATAAAATAAGCCAAAAAGATGACCCACCTTGAATAATCTAAGATTATGGTAAGATAAGTTAACCCCCACATTTCATTCGTAAATCCTTGGGACTTTGTTTACTTTAACAAAGTGACAATCATTTGTACTATGCTAGAAAGAACTATTAACCTATGAGTACATGTTACTTTAAACCAAAGGAAATTTAAATTCAGATTTGTGAAAAATATATAGATTAAGGAGTGATTTTATCTTATACATATTTATAAAATAACACATTAAGTCTGTTATGTGTTTCACATCAATTGAGTTGTAAATATGTGAATTACACATGGCTTTTTACATTTTGCCTTAAAATTATGTATCAAGAAGAAGGTGACACAGATATGCCTATAAGCACCTCAAATTATACATGACTTCTCAAATAAGACACCCAGCTATAATGGTATGTCAGAAAAGTCCGAGCAATTCTGACAAAGCTGGATTTGAACAGGAAATGAGCCGCCAGCTCCAGACAGCAGTAGGAAAGTTGGGAATATTCTCAAAGTGTGGTCCCTGAATTACTTGCACTGGAATCCCCTGAAGTGGGAATTATAAATTCTGATTAAACCCCTTCTGCTGCATGTCGTGGAATGGGCCCTAGTAACAGTATTGAGTAAGCTCCTTTGTTTGTTCATGTGCATCCTACAGTTTGTCAACCATTAGGACTATTTGCCTAGAGGCTGAGTTTCACCTTTGCAAAAGTTGATGGTGCTTCTATTTTAATAAATAAAAATCCGAGTTCCTGAGTTTGTGAAGCAGGGCGCCAGGGTGGCTCAGTCAGTTAAGCATCCGACTCTTGATTTTGGCTCAGATCATGATCTCACAGTTCATGAGTTCGAGCTCCACATCAAGCTCTACTCTGATAGCACGGAGTCTGCTTGGTATTCCGTCTCTCTCTCTACCTCTCCCCACTTGCTCTCTATATCTCTCTCAATGTAAATACAAATTAAAAAAAAACACATATAATCATAATTCTCTGAGCCTAAATGCCCATTCATTAGGTGCACCCTTATACTGTCTCACTGCATTTTGTTTACATCTTGGTTAAGGCCTTTTATTTCCCACCAAGCAGAGATTAGTGGTGTCTTCCCCTTGAAGCATTAGAGAGCAATATTAAAATAATAGGGAAGGAGGCGCACTTGGGTGGCTCAGTTGGTTAAGCGTCTGATTCTTGGTATCAGCTCTGGTCATGATCTTGCAGTTTGTGGGTTCAAGCCCCACATCAGGCTCTGCACTGTCAGCATGGAGTCTGCTTGGGATTCTCTCTCTTCCTCTCTCGCTACCCCTCCCCTGTGCTCGCTCGCTCTCTCAAAATAAATAAAAATAAATAAATAATAGGCAAAGACTGTTGTTTATTTATACCCCAAGTTGCCCCTGACTCACTGTCGGTCTCTTAGAAGATACATGCCCTCTCTCACCCTCAATGTCTTCAACTGTAAAAGGTGAAAATTTTAGAACCTCCCCTCCTTCACTGAACTGTTGGAGAGGAAGTGAGGCAATGGTGTTTTGATGTACTGTGAAGGACAGATTCATTAATATGCAGGATTTCTCAATATCTGAGGCCAAGGGATCCAAGGCAGAGATATGTTCGGTCTAATAATATATGGTAATTTGATTTTTACTGTAATAGAAAAGAAATAAGAATTAATTGAAGAGAGTTACTTTTTCACCGTTTCTAGTGGATCTTCCTTCCTGTATTTCACATTTCATTTTAAGCCTATGATCTCTAGAAAGCTCTGCATGAAGTTGACGGTGCAGTTAACATTCACAATGTCCCATTCTCATTTTTCATTCTTACCTCCCTTTTGATTTCACATTTAATTTGTGTTTTAGTCTTTGTAGACCATTAGCAATAGATTCTGAGTTGAACATTTTCTTAAAACTAACCAAAACACCTTTATTATTAAGTGTCCTCTGAGTTTTTAAAATAAGAGGAATATACTACCTCTCTGATTCTGGCCCTTAAAAGAGTAAAATTTGATAAAAATGTGGTAAGAAAAGAAAAATCCTTCTACCTAACACAAGAAACAGCAGCAGAACCCTTACCTTATTAATTTTTTCCCCAACAATAAAACACAGGCCTGCTTTAATCAATATGAAATCACACCTTATGTTCTGTTTAGCATCTAAATATGTCATCATTAATTTTCTTCACTTAGTTTCCTAATATGTACACAGTAACTTTTTTTTTATGGGAGTGAGAATAAAGAAAAGGTGAAAGGCTCAGGGATTTCTCATGACTGGAAGGAAATGGAATAAATTAATTTAATGTTTGCTGAAGGAGCTAAGACCTGCCTATTTTAGACTTTGTTTCCTTAAATCATCTGGGCACAAAAATTTCCCCAGTCATCAACCCCCATGTCTCTTCTTTTTTTAAAACAAAACAAAACAAATTCCCTAAACACTGGACTAGAAGGTCACGAGTCCTAAAAGCAAATTCAAACTGTCAGCCTTTCCAGTCCATGAATTCCATGAAGACGGGTTTTCCCAGGACCTCTGAGCTTATGATGGGACCTTTTGCCTCCCCATCATTGAGCTTCCAAAGGGTACCTGTGGTGAAAACCCAAAAAACACACTCCTGATGCTCCATCCCTTTATGTCTAATGCTCCTAAGCCCTGAAGACTCAACAAGTGAGGTGTTTGACCACATATTTTGAAAACATTATCTTTTAGTAAAGACTTTTAAAAGGAATCATCTTCAGAAATCATGGGAATGGCTGGATGTTTAAACTTGCCATGGCTATAAAATTGCACACCTCCTTCTGAATATCAAGGTCCTACCCAGTTCTATTGACCTTGCTTAAGTCTTGTCTCTTCTATAAAAGTATTGTCTAAGGTCTCATAAAATTTGGATTCTGTTTGTAGACAGAAACACACAGTTTGCCACATGATAGAATGCTGTGTATTCTCTTTTTATTATGGGTGTGTTTTTACCTCCCCATCAAGTTTTTTAATTCCTTGAGAACAGAAATTGGATTAAGTTTCAAGAGACCCTAGGTACTAAAAGATTTTGGCATCCTCTCCACAAGAACGTCTAACTCAAAATAAAAATGACCTTATTAGTCAAATAAGCATAGGAAAGTCTAGAAAATTTCAAAAATCTCTGTACTCATTCTGGGAAATGACATTCTTTAAATTTTTTTTTCTCATTTTGGTGCCCTAAGCAAATATATAGGTGGACTTTTGGGTAATCCCGATCTGTCTGAAGATAAAAAACAAATATTATCCTCCTTGTGTGTTCCGGAATAATTGGACTCTATCAACATCTGTTGGATTAACAGTGTCCTGGAGTAAATCTCTGTAAAGTGGGAAGACACATTAGAAAGTAATTTTCTTCTGAATTACTAGGTTTTAAGTATGTTTTCTGTATGTCTGAGTTTTTTAAAATAAGAAAGACATTCTATTTCTGTCAATGCCCCCCCTTGTCCTCCTTTTTGGTCTGCCCCAACAGAAAGTCCACTCTCATCAATGCTTCTGCGTTAGTGAAGCATTTCCCTCCCCTAAATATTTTTTAGGGGAGATGGAGATATTTTAATATGATGCACTCACAATAAACTTGAAGTCTTCTGTGTTTGTTGGTTTTTGTCTAAAGTTGAGCATGGACCATACCATTTCAGAGGCAGAGGAAAGGAGTCTTTGACACTTCTGTCTATCCTACAGTCCCTCTCTACCTTTTGGATTTGGTACCAAAATCCTAAAGCATATTATCAAGCCATTTCCAAACAATGCCAGATTCCTCCTTACCAGAAATCTTCACCCAATTGCTAAACAATACGGTTGTCTCGATAATTGTACCTCATTTTGGCCAAGAATATGATTCTTAGGCTCAGCATAAGTCTGTAAGAATGATCATGTCTAGGTGATGGACACATTCTTCTTGACCCCCATTTTGATAAAGCCTCTTTTGCCAGTCTGTTTACTTTTTTTTCTCTTAATAGGGCATATTTTAGGTTTGCCCCAAAATTGAGTGGAAAGCACAGAGAGTCTTGTATCCTCCCTGCCCCCCCACACAGATAGCCTCTTCCACTATCAACGACCTCCATTATCTAGTGGTACATTTGTTACAATTGATGAACCTACATTGACACATCATTATCAGCCAAATTCCATACTTGACACTGGGGTTCACTCTTTGTGTTGTACATTCTATGGGTTTGGACAAATATTTAATGACATGTATCCACCATTATGGTATCATACAGAATAGTTCCATCGCCCTAAAAATCTTTTGTGTTCCACCTATTCATCTGTCCCTTTCCGCTTAACCCTGGCAACCACTGATCTTTGTACTGTCTCCATAGTTTTGCCTTTTCCAAAATGTCATGTATTTGGGATCATACAGTGTGCAGCCTTTTCAGGTTGGCTTCTTTCGTTTAGTAATATGCATTTGAATTTCCTCCATATCTTCATAGTTGGATAGCTCATTTATTTTTAGCACTGAGTAATATTCCATTATCTGGAGGTGTCCTGGTTTATTTATCCATTCACCTACTGAAGACATCTTGGTTGTCTCCAGGTTTTGGCAATTATGAGTAAAGCTGCTATAAACATCCATGTATAGGTTTTTGTGTGAACATTAAGTTTTCTCCTCCTTTGGGCAAATACCAACGAGCTCAATTGCTAGGTAAGAGTGTCTTTGTAGGAAACTGCTCTATTGGCTGTACCATTTTGCATTGCCACCAGCACTGGATAAGAGTTTCTCTTGTTCCACAGTCCTGTTCATTTTTAACATGGGTTGGAGGAGTCTATTGGCTCACAGCACTTACTACTATGTGTGACTGATTAGGTCCATGGTTCCCTTATAAGATTGTCTTCTAGTTATTTAGGAAAACAGAATATTGGTGTGAGTTATAAGACTCAGTTAACTTCACTTGAGATCACAAATAGGACTCAGTTCTGCTCCTCATTTGCCATATAACTTGCCAATTATTTTTTAAATCTCATATGCTTTTGTTTCCTTGTCTTCTAAATAAAGTTAAGAGATACCCACATAATTTAAAGAGTATCTAATAATATTCTTAAAGTTTTTTTAGTGTTTATTTATTTCCGAGAGATAGCGCATGAGTGAGGGGAGGGGCAGAGAGAGAGGGAGACACAGAATCTGAAGCAAGCTCCAGGCTCTGAGTTGTCAGCACAGAGCCCGATGTGGGGCTTGAATTCACAAGTCGTGAGATCATGACCTGAGCCAAAGTCGGACGCTCAACTGACTGAGCCACCCAGGTGTCCCACTAATAATATTCTAAAATTAGAGAATAAAACAAATATTCTGATAAGCTTTATAAGTTTCCTCATGAATGATATCATGGGAGGGGAAATAAAAGAATTGCATTCATGATTACCTAATAACAAGAATGTGTTTTTCTTCTTCACAACTTAACATTATAAAGTGCAATGTGAGTATAAATTTAGAAATTTAAAATACTGCTATATCTACCAAATGTAGAAGTGAGAATGAAGGGTATTCATGGGATGCTCTAGTGGGAATAAATAACATATGTGAAAGAAAAAAATAGAAACACTTTTTGTTTTTTTTAATGTAACGGTTTTACCCGTTAAATCCCTAATACTTATTTAGTCCTAAAAATTATTTCCTTCTACTTCCTTGTAGGTTTCATGGGGAAATGTGTCCCAATCTATTAGGCCTGTTATTATTATTATTTTTTAAGTTTATTTATTTATTTTGAGAGAGAGTGCGAGTGGGGAAGGGGCAGAGAGATAGGGAGAGAGAATCCCAAGCAGGCTCCCCACTATCAATGTGGAGCCCGATGTGGGGCTTGAACTCACGAACCGTGTGAGGTCAAAACCTGAGCCAAAACCAAGAGTCAGACGCTTAATTAATTGAGTCAGCCAGGCGCCCCAGACCTGTTATTATTAACATAATTTCTCACCTTGCAGGTGCTGAAATATAATCACAGCCATTTTTTTTTCAGATTCCTATCATTTATGATGAGATCTGTGTTGTGGTTTGTTAGCATGATAAAGAAGGATGTGGCTTAGGAAGGCTTGCTCAAGACTAAACAAAGTGGCTTCAAAAAACACAAGTCTGTCTCCATTTCCCAGATCTAGTCTTCAACCTTTGGGGATATAGGCACTTGATTTTGCCAGTGCCCACAGGTGAGCAAGCCCCAGGAATGTGGGAATGATCATGCAGCCCAGACTCACAAGAGATTTGTGTATTAAACGTAACTCCAGTTTATTAATTTATAATGAGAAAGAAAGGCTAAAGGGAAGGAAAGGCAGTGGAGGCAGACACCAAGGGCTTCCTTTTCCTAGCCTTTAACCTCAGGTCTCATCTGTGAATGGAGATAATAATAGGACCCAACTTCATAAGATTGGGTGAGAATTAATGAGATAGTGTATATAAAATGTATTAGCACCCTGCTTGTCACTTACCAAACACTCAAATAGTAGGGGAAGAGAGAACTTTTAGCTCCTTTTGTCACTGTTTTCTCTCTCAGAATGAACTACTTTATTGATGTGGGTAGAGTTGGAATAAAAAGGAGGCAGGAGACTGTAATGAAGGGATTTCTGGCTTGAGCCATCCTTTCCAACTACAGAGATAAATTTTCCAGTGACGCCCTGTTTGCTGGGAGCTTCTTCCCTGAACAATGCCAGAGACATACTAAACAGATTTGATTTTCTAAACATTGTTTTTACTTATTTCATGAGGGTTGTTGATCTTTCTTTAAACTCTAACACCACTATGGACAAACAACTGGCACAGATGTGGCAATACCACCACCAATATCTGGGGCAGACGGCAGGAACCAGCGGGTTTCTGCTTCTGCTGAGCCTGGATTCATCCTCTGAATCATCATCACAGCCCTCCAGGCAGCCACTTCTGATAGCTCATAATTTTTACTGGAAGTGAAATGCCATCCTGGGAATAAGCCACAATGAAGTCACCTGACCCCACTTTTAGCTTAAAACACATTATTTCTCATCACTGTGTGCTGTTTCCATTAATCAGATCTTCACCTTGCTAAGACATCTTATGGTGCCTCCCAGATACCTTCCATAATCTCAAAAAACATGAGAGGATAAAGATAAAAGTTTGGTGAGCTCCTGAGTTCCACTGTCAGGTATTATGCATGTCAGGGTTTGTACGTTGGCATTTTCAGTCATTGGATTTCTTGAACTAGTCATGAAATTTACTATAGGGGTGAATGGTTAAACCACTCCATGGAATCCATATTATGACTCAATAAAAAAAGAATGAACTAGAGGGGCACCTGGGTGACCTGGTCGGTTAAGTGTGAACTCTCGGTTTCGGCTCAGGTCATGGTCTCATGGTTTTGTGAGTTCAAGCCCCACGTCGGGCTCTGTGATGGCAGTGTGAAACCTGCTTGGGATTCTCTCTCTCCTTCTCTCTTTCTCTTTCTATCCCTCCCTCTCTCTCTCAAAATAAATAAATAAACATTTAAAAAAAAGAATGAACTAGTGATACATACAACAAACAGGATGGGTCTCAGAGGAATTATATTATATTGCAAAAGCCAGTCTCAAAAGGTTACATACTGTACAGTTGCATTTATATCACATTTTTAAAATGAAAAAATTATAGAGTGGAAAAGAGATCGATGGTTATCAGAAGTTAGGAAGAGGACAGAGAAGGAGGTGGTTGTGTCTGCTAAAGAATAGCACAAGAAGGGAGGTTTCAGAAGAAATCAACCCTGCCTAAGCCTTAATCTTGGACTTCTAGCTTCCAGAACTGTGAGAAAATAAATTTCTGTTATTTAAGCCAAAAAAAAAAAAAAGTAGTACAAGGAGTCCTTGTAATAGAACTGTTCTGTAGTTTAGTTTTGGCAGTCACAAGAAGCTACATACGTTATAAAACTGTATTTAAAAATACATACATACACAACACACACACACACACACACACACACACACACACACACAATGCATGTAAATCTAGTGAAATCTGAATGGTTGGGTGAATTATATCCATGCCAATTTCCTGGTTGTGATCTTGGACTATAGTCATACAAGATTTGCCAATGGGATGAGAAATGGTTCTTTATTATTTCTTACAACTACATGTGAATCTTCAATTATCTCAAAAGATTTTTTAAAGATCTGAAATGAGATTTTGGGAATTGCAACTGCATCTTATAGGAATTAGGTATCAGATAAAGAGAATTGTTTCTTTTCTTTTTTTATTTGAGAGACAGACAGAGAGAGAGAGAGAGAGAGAGAGAGAGAGATCGGGCAGGGGAGAGGGAGAGAGAGAGAATCTTAAGCAGGCTCCATGCTCAGCCCAGAAGCAGACACAGGACTTGATCCCACAACTCCAGGATCATGACCTGAGCGGAAATCAAGAGTTGGATGCTCAACTAACTGAGCCACCCAGGTGCCCCAAGAATTGTTTCTTTAAAATAGTAGAAGAGAATGATGCTCAGGTGTTTCAGCCACCTAACGTGGCTGTGTTCTTACTATTTCCTAATATTGCTACTTTGGGAACTATTCTCAAAGATGTATTTGCTCCCTTACTTGACCTGAATCACTGATACTATAGCAGAAAGTTGTTAGTCTAACATTCTGTTAGCCTGAGAACTTTATTTAAAACTTGAGAGGATATTAGTTTATAGTTATTTGTTTTATTTTCTATTTTTAATACAAAACAGTAAAATAAATAAGCAAAAATGCAATCTGGCTCTTTTTCCATAAAAATGGGAGAGGGAGAATGTTCTGGAGTTCTGTATATTTTGGCCACAAGTGACAAACATGCAGCATGTAGACTGACAGTCTCTGCTCCTAAGTCGATGGCATACGTCACTAGTGGATCGTGGCACTTTGCTTTTTGAAGAGCTTGAATTTTTCCTCAGAATCCTTCTTAACACAACACTTCAGACAGCCATTAACAGTAAGTTGCCAGTGACACAAGATGGAGCCCCAGAGTCAACATTTAGGTCCTAATTCTCCTTCCCAGAATATGGGATTTTTCTGGCATATGGGATTTTTCTAGTGTACTCTATTCCCTGTCCATGCCAAATATATGTATATGTATATATGTATGTATATATATGTATGTATATACATATGTATACATATGTGTATGTATATATGTATATATATATATATATATGTATATATATACACATTACCATTTTTTCCTCCCCTAGCGTCACCTCCTCCCAATGTGATTCACATACTTGCTCAAATGCCTTTTGTCTTTCATAAATAAAAATTCCCCCAATTGAGTGTTTTTGTATTTAAATACAACATTCCTTAAAAAGTAGTGCCATATGCAGCTGGCAAATTGTGAACAGATTTTAATTCCTTTACAGTTCAAGCAGAAAAAGATCACAACTGGCCAGTGTAGGGGAAAGTAAATTCTCTTGGGCATGTACATATTTTTAAATACATTTGCCCCTTTTTGCAATGATTAATACATATTGGCAACCTTCAGTGCCAAAGATTATTAGTATCTAGATACTGACACCAGTGACTTTTGATAATAAAGATGCCTTTCAATTCAGAAGAAAGGAGAAAATAGGTGATTTAAATTTATTTTCTTTACATAAACTATGTCCAGACTAGTACAAGAAAAGCAATAAAAAAAAAAAAAACCTATTTGTAGAACTGTTTAGAAAGAGATAATTTATCTAGTTGAGATCCCTCCTGAGCACCTACTATGTGCTAGGGTCGTAGTTTCCAAACTGTGTGCCAAGATGCCCCAGGGTACTAGATACACTTTAAATTTTCATGGGAAAGACAGTAATATATGTCAGACACTGAACGAACTTAACGTATCTCACACTTTTAACCTTATACCATGCTGTGTTCCTTCGGATGACTATCTTTGGAGACCTGGTTTTAGATGGTAACTGATGAAAAGCAAGTATAGCATGTAAATCATTGTGGAAGAGGAAATGATGGAGGCAGTATTCTGTGCAGATCCCAACACACGCATCTCATTAGGAAGTAATTGTAGTTATTCACAAATACAATAAAATTGTTATTTTTTAATTTCAATTTATGTGTGTTTTTTTTCATAAAATTACTCAATTGTTAAGGACAAGAAAATACTCATTAAGTTATTTGTACCTAACAACTTAATGAATGGAGCTGTTAGATATTTCCATTGTGTGCAAATATTACTTAGACATCAAGTTGAGTTTGGGAACCTGTGCTTTGGGGCACTGAGGACCATGTTTCATTCATGCTACCTCATTTATTCCTCATGAAATCCCATAAGGTAGGTATAGTCAGCTTAATTTTAAGCCAGAAGAAATTGAGACGTACAGAGTTTTGGTGACCTGTCCGAGTCTAAACCGCTGGTAAGTGACTGGGGCTGCAGGGTCTTAGTGACCTGCCTAAAAATGCGTAGCAAATTGGAGGCAGACCTGAAAAAAAATCCTGGTGTCCTGATTCCCCTCCTGGGACATTTTTTACAAAGCCATGCTTTCTTTCCAAATCCTCATTTGTCTTCTTTCTTCCACGTTTAAATTTACTATATAAAGAGGTGGGCTTCCATTCTACGTATCTTATTTAATTACAAGAGTATTTGTGCTGTTTTAATTGCTACCCCCTCTTGATTTTTGAGTTTGTGAGCAAAATGTACATATTGTGGGGTGAGGATTTTTGTTCAGTTTGAATAAATGCTAAAATAATATTAAAACAACTTTCAGCTCCTGTAACCAAGGAGACCTTGAGGCCTTTCAGAAGGCATTGTCCTCTCCTCGGGTTTCCTGTAGCTAAATGGCTGATCCTGTGTTTCAGGGAATTGGACACTTGGGATCTATTTTCAGCCTGGTGAGCTCCAATTTAACACTGAAGAGAGTCTGGATTTTCCCATCAGTCCTCACAGAAACAATCCCTGATACCATCTTGTTAAGCCAGAGGGGCAGCCAATATTAAAATCCAAGCCCCAACGAATGCTGATAGAACCTTTATAAGATGTGACACATTGGCCTCTATTATTGTGGGTATTTTACTTTTTATTTATTTATTTATTTATTTATTTATTTATTTATTTATTTTGAGAGAGAGAGGGAGCACATGTGCATGTGCAGGGGAGAGGCAGAGAGAAGGGGAGAGAGAGAATCCCAACCCACATGGAGCTGATCCCACAAACCATGAGATCATGATCTGAGTCAAAATTGAGTCAGACGCTTAACCAACTGAAACACCCAGGCGCCCATGTAATGGGTATTTTAAAACACAGCTTCCCAGAGCTTTGGTGAGCTTTTGCTTTGTTTTTGTTCAGTGGCATTTAACATGCAGCTTTATGAACAGCATGATAAACATTCAGTTCTTTATACCTTTGGGTTTATTTCAATA
This sequence comes from Leopardus geoffroyi, assembly GCF_018350155.1. Taxonomy (NCBI): domain Eukaryota; kingdom Metazoa; phylum Chordata; class Mammalia; order Carnivora; family Felidae; genus Leopardus; species Leopardus geoffroyi. The sequence continues at coordinate 55,087,654 of NC_059328.1, forward strand.
AACTTTTAGAAATTTAATTGTCTAAAAAGATTTATTACAAAGATGTGTGATTATGACTCACATCCAGACAAAACTTTGCATCTAAGACTTCATCTTTTTTTTATTTGAATCGTCTTCATTTGTTCAGATATTTCTTGAATGTATATTATTTGCCAATCATTCTGCTAGAAACTGGAGATGCAAAGGGGAGCAAGCACAGAGCACCCCCCCTTATAAATGGAAGTCATGAAAATGAAGTCATAGTCATGAAGTAGTTGTAATGATAAAGCTTTATTGATAAGACAGTTGTAATAATAAGGCATTCACAAGTTCTGATGGCTGTGGCAAGGAAAAGAGCAACCAGTTCTGTCTAGGTGATGCTTGCAAGGCAACCTTTACAGAGAAGGTGATGGCTGAGTTTTATGCAGAAGCTGGAGGAGGCGTTTTGCTGGATGAGCATGTTGGGAAAAGGAAGTCAAAGCAGAAAGAAGAGTGTGCTCAGCAACCAGAGGCTGAAATGGCATGTCATTAGGAGATGTGAGTACTTGAGTGTAAGTGGGCTGTGGAATGTCACAGGAGGGCATCAGGAGGTAGAGCTAGTGAGTAGAGGAGATTGTCATGATGAATAGTCTTGTACACCATTCAGGAATATGGGTTTATGAGGAAAAGAACTGACAGGGTGTAGGCAGGGGCATGGCATGATCAGATTTGCAGAAATGAAGAACCACTCTGCCAAAAGTGTGGAGAATAGCTTGGAATAGGTAAGAAACCCAAAACAGGAAGACCTACTCCAGGATCCTGCTGCCCCTTATGGAGATAACTATGAAGTCCTCCTGTCACTGAAAAGAACAGGAATAACTGGACTGGATTTATACCAGGGTCTTACCGGAAGTTGCATTTTAGAGTAAATCTGTGAGAAAATTTAAATGTTATTGAAAGTATTTTTTAAAAAGCCATATGAATCAAATTCACCGTGAACTTGCTCAAGGCTATGTCTTGTTAGATATAGTGACCACTCTACATGACTGGTTCTGGTACCTTCACTGATGTCTCTGCTAGAAGGCCACAAGGTAAGGCAGAAAGTGGAAAGTGCAAGTATCACCTATCCATGTCTTTCTTCTTTCATTGAGCTTTTTAATTCTTCTAAATTTTTTCGTCTGTAAAAGGCCGATAATAATTAACTATTTGGTAGTGGTCAGGATTATCTGAGATTATTTAATCTTATATAGAGTACAATACCCGACATAGAGTATGTGGTCTCTAAGAGCTAGCTCCCTTCTTGCACCTTATTGCAGAAAATGTTTCACGTGTCATATTAAGAAATCCAGCTGGCCACTGCCACATTTCCAACATTCCAAATATCAATTTCTCCCCAGGGTTCAGATTTTACATTGACTCCATTCTCAAGAAGCATCATAGCATAGAGGAAAGAGTATAGGTTTGGAAGTCAGACTTCGGTTGGAACTCTGCTCTGCCACTTACTGTGAGAACTTGGACAGGTTTTTTTAACCTCTCTGGGTCTCAGCTTTTCCCCTTCTTAAATAAGGGCTGTATTGTTTATCTCATAGGGTTGTTATGAGACTAACAGCTCAGGACTAACAGCTACTAACAGGACTAACAGCTACTCATTTGAGGATGAGCTCTGATCCACCCTGAGGGTTGGAGCACTTCATATCCCTGAATTTCAGAGCAGTTTACCCAAATGCCAACTGGATGTTCCTATTTGCATCAGTCTCTGGCATCTTAAAGTTAACGTGTTTATGAACTCCCCATTACGCTTACTTATTCTCCTGTTTATCTGTATCCACAGCACAATACATGGCATCATTATGTATCCTAATTAGTTAAAATAGAATATAAGTCCATCCTCTGCCTCTGTTCAATGATAAGGTCCTGCTAATTTTAGCTCCTAATTTTTCATTTTTATTTTATCCCTTCTTCTCCATTTCAACTATCATGGGCATCATCATCTCTCACTTGGATCACTGTAAAGTCCTTTCCATTTAGTTGTCAGGCCTTTAGTCTTGCCTACATGGTCACTAGAGTTTTCTACCAAGCAACACCTCTGATGATGTCAATACCTGCTTAAAACCCTTTGGTGGTTTCCCATTGCCTCCTGTATGAAGTCTGAACTATTTAATAAATGATATAAAACTTGTCATAACCTTAGCCATTTCTTTCAGCCTCATTTTCCTGATTTATTTGGTATTCCAGTTGCTCTGCATTGCTTTTAGGCTCCCACATGCACCATGCCATTTCTCACTGCCGTCTTCGCGCTGTCCAGCTCTGCCTGTATGTCTCCCCCTTCCCGCGTGTTTTTCCCCTCAGTAACTTGTACTGAATCTACCACTACCACCACCCCAACCCTGGAAAACCTGGGTACGGGGGGAGATGCTGGAGGGACACCTCTAAATACAGTTCAGTGGGAGAAATGTCAGTATGTCCTTGCATGTCTCTCTTTGCCTTGCCAAGCCCAGGAAATAAGGACTGGTCCTCACTAAATGCTTCCTGAACTGAACTGAACTGAACTGTCATATTAATTGTTAATACCACTGACATTTTCTGGTATTTGTTGTTTTCATTTCTTTTCCTTTTCCATTTCTTTTCTTTCTTCTTCTTCTTCTTCTCCTCCTCCTCCTCCCCCTTCCTCCTCCTCCTTCTTCTCTTTCTTCTCCTTCTCCTTCTCCTCCTCAACTCACCTCCCTCTTCCTCTTCTCCTTCCTCTCCTCCTCCTCCTCTCCCTCCTTCTTCTTCTAAGCAGGAATTATTTACATGGTATGACTTTCTAAACCTCCTCTATAGTACCTGACCTCCTGGGAGAGAATATAGCAAACACTATTTGTATGGTAAAAGCTTATTCACTTAGACTCTCATCATTGACAATTTGTTATGATTTAGGGCTCCAACCTTTGCCTACCAGTGCAAGTCTCCTCAGTATGAACATAAAGGGAATGCTTGACTTTCACGAATACAAATGTTGGTCCTGCTCAAAAGAAATATAAAGATTCTACTAAAAGCAACTTTGTACTTCTTTAATAAAACTCATATGTATTTTTCTTTCCACTGCTTTTGCCAGTTTTTGGCGGGGATTATTTTTTGATCATGTATGTATGTATGAAAATAGACTTCTAAAGTCTATAATTGAAAGGAAACTAAATGATCTAATCCAGTGTTTTAAAAAAAATTTTTTATACTGACCCCCTAGTTAGCAAAAAATGTTACATTGGATCTGGGCATACACACATACATACACAGTTTAAAGGAAAGTATTTTACAAAAAAAATAATAACCTATCCTTCCTATAGGAGTAGCACCCTATTTTCTATTCCATTTCATTTTTAAAATGCTTGTCAAAACCCAATAAATTGATTTCCTGACCCACTAATGAGTGATTACATGCAGTTTGAAAAATCCTGATCTAGTTCAGCTTCCATTCTGAGGTAGAAATCCTTTCTTTATAATAGTCAGATAATAAAGCATTGTATTTAATCAGTGCATAGACCCTTTCTCTGTAGAAATGCAGTGTCTCAAGCGCCTCTGTATAATTCCTTTGCTACGCACAGACACTCCTGGTGTCAGGGGAACAGAGAGGATATGATTGAGCTGAGAACCCATGGTCTGGAGAAGCCAGACTCTTAGCATCCTAGACTGCATGGATTTTCTCCTAGAGGGTACACTTATGAGTCCAAATAAATAGGAAGGGTGTAAGATTGGGGTACTAGAAAGAAACTTGCCATAGGATTTCAGCATCCCTAGATTTTGTTCATGTGACCCAAGCTACTCAGTGCCCGAGTAAGATACTGGCTGCATCAGAACCACCTAGGAAACGTTTGTATAAATTCTTGGGTCTCAACCCCAGAGTTATGAGTACTGTCATGAGTGAAGCGTGGGAATGTGAACATTTTAAAAGCTCCCTGCATGATCCACATGTGTGACCATGACAGGAAACCTCTGATTTGGGCTTTATGAACCCTGCATTCTTCCTCCAGAGAACAATCACATAGTCTATCTTTCTGCAATGGTTGTTATGGGGAATAAATGAAATAGTGTGTGTAAAAGCCCCCAAAACAGTCAAAGCCTTACAGGTGCACGGTACCAATATGAAGGTCTTCTAGCTTTTCCTACTAGTCTGGGCAAATTAACAATGCTTTTATGAATTTTGAAATTCCAGATTCAATTGCAATGTTTAGGCTGAGAATAATAGATATACCCAAATTTCCAAGTGTAGAACAACAGAAAGCAAGTAGCTTAAAGTTATTTTCCTAATTGCATGTTTTTCTATGCTTACCTTGAAAATTATTAATTATAACTGAGTATGTAAAAAGATTCTTATTTTTAAAATAATTTTAGGGGCGCCTGGGTAGCTCAGTTAGTGAAGGGTCTGACTTTGTCTCAGGTCACAATCTTGTGGTTCGTGAGTTCGAGTCCTGCATGAGGCTCTGTGCTGACAGCTCGGAGCCTGGAGCCTGCTTTGGATTCTGTGTCTCCCTCTCTTTCTACCTCTCTCCCACTCACACTCTGTCTCTCTCTCTCTTTCAAAAATAAATAAACATTAAAAAACTAACTTTAAATATTTTGTTTGTGATAACAGCAGAAATTTTCTAGAACTTAAAAAAAATGTTTCACCTAAAATTTTAGAAGTGTTAAAAATTTAGAAGTGTGCTGAGCTGTCAGCACGGAGCCTGATGCGGGGCTCAAACTTACCAACAGTGAGATCATGACCTGAGCTGAAGTCAGATGCTCAAACGACTAAGCGACCCAGGCACCCCTCATCTTCTATTTTATAAGTGAAGCCTAAATGAATCAGTCTTAAAATACATGAAAAATATCAAGCTAATGCTATTTGACAGTGGTTAGTCTTGGAAAAAGAGAAGGGACTGGAAGTGTTCAGTCTTTGAGAAGAGGATATTAAAGGTTATGCAGTCTATTTGTGAACAACAACAACAACAAACTGCTTTCTTTTAGATCTTTCATGGTGTTTCTCAAGTATAGATCTTTATTTCCTAATATAGGACATATAGTGGGATTTATATATAAAATTGCATTCGAGGGGTGCCTGGGTGGCTCAGTCGGTTAAGTGTCTGACTTCAGCTCAGGTCATGATCTCACAGTCCGTGAGTTTGAGCCCCGCATCGGGCTCTGTGCTGCCAGCTGAGAGCCTGGGGCCTGCTTCGGATTCTGTGTCTCCCTCTCTCTCTGCCCCTCCCCCCTCATGCTCTGTCTCTCTCTGTCTCAAAAATAAATAAACATTAAGAAAATTCTTTTAAATTACATTCGTGTAGCATTTATATATCAAACCCCACACTTTTATGGGTCAGTGAATTCGGAGACTGTCTTGGTTAGAGGCCCAGAAGAGTTAAATTCCATTTTAAAAATAAGCAATCAATGCTTTCTCAGTGGTTTGAGATACCATTAGGACAACTTTAGAACTGAAACTAAAGGACTAGAATTAGAATATTTGCTTGTCTGGCTTCTGTTAGAGCATCTGAAGTGTAAAGCTGAGCTGGAAAAAGAATGAGAAGAACTAATCACGCAGGCCACACCAATTGGGCTGCAGAACACATTGAGAGACCCTTTATTAAATGCTTGATATAAATTTTCAGGGTAGGAAAGCCTAATCTTTTTAGGTTAAATATTTAAGGTACGATCGAGGAAGGACAGAAAAATGAAATAGAGAGAGAACAGTACTCAGGATGGCTGACATTACTTCTGATAGACCTATATCTGAGCCGTTGCTTCCCAGCTGTCCCCCAATACCTGATAAGAAAAGTGGTTCTGGAGTATTTTTTTAAAACTTTTCTGTAACTAGATATAATTAACACCAAGCTGCGTGAACCACAGATGAATGCTGGAATGTGCTGATGTGGGGAATATACTAAGAATCTGAAAGGAGTCTGAAGGAAATTAAAGTTTTTCATCCTCCTCCTTTTTATTACATTACTGACCAGAAAATAACAATGCAGTAATATGTGTCAGACAGCAGTCTATAGTTTATGAGTCCCCTTTACATGTATTATCTTATCTGACCTTCATAGGAACCTAGTGAGATAGCTAGAATCTGTCCCTGGGAAAATATCTCTAAGGTTAGCTAAGTACAATGAAATGTCTGAGAAGAAAAAGTTCTAGGAAAAAAAAGAAGCCGCTTTTCCACACATCAAAGTTACCAAGACTATAAAGCTTACTCCTTGAATTAATTAGCCAGATCTGAATTTTAGCTCATAATATGGCAGAAAGGTCTGTGTAGGAAAACCACTAGAATACAGAAACAAAGATTCTGACACGAAGAGTCAAGTGGAAGGCTGCATTTCTGTCATGGAGGTCTCAGACAATGAGATTTCTCCACGGAAGAACCATGTGAAATTTCCAAAACAGTCAAAAGCGTGAAATATGGATAATTTTGTACAGTATGCCTTAAAAAGAAAGATCATTTTCTAGGTTTTTGACGTAAACCTGAGTCTGCTTTGTTATGTGATTGTGACCAAGTCCATTTAACTTTCCCTAGACCCATCTCCTCAGCTGTGACAAAATATTTTCTTCATAGGACACTTGGCAAAATATGTATTGTGATGAATATCTAATTCATAAAACTGTCACTACTCTGTAACTATAAAAGATGTGAATTATTGCATTGGATTAGCAAAGGGTTAGCTGGTTTGTGTAATCTGAGACAGTCGAGTCTTCCCTGGTCAACCTGTAGCCCCTTACTTCTAGCGATGAGTCATCTTGAGTTCTTCCCACTACTCAATCCAACATCTATCATTCACTAAACTTTCCCTACTCTGTCTCCTAAATAACTTTTGGTCCACTCTCTGTTTCTATTGCCAGTTTTAGGCCCCCATTATCTGTCTTGGCTACATTGTTATGATGGTCTCTAAACTGGTCTCCTGCTTCTAGTCTTCGCCACTTAACCCATCTTCCCCACTGCGTGCAAATCTAACCATGTAAATACTTTGCTAGAAGCCTACATTTGCTTCCTAATAACCTACAGAACAAAGTCCAAGTCACTTAGTGTAACATGTGGGCACTCTATGACCTGATCCTTACCTACCTTTTTAGCCCCATCTCCTATCATCGTCTCCTTCTTACTTAGTGTGACTAACAAATAGCAAGTAGCTTTTATTTCTCCATACATATCATCCATTTCATGCTTTTGTGACCATGTTTGTGTGGTTTCCTTGGTCTGGAATGTTAATCTCACTTTTTTGGCTCTCACCAGACTCTTACTTATCTTTTGGGACTCAGATTATGCATGTCCGATGAGACTCCTCTCCGAATCCCCAGGTTAGGGTGGGTGCCTTTCCTCTGTGCTCTAGTGGACTCTAACTGCTGCACATAAGTGGACCCTAATATCATGCTATGCTGAAATCATATATTTGTGAATCTCTCATACCACTCAGCAGTGCTCCCCAAAGGCAGAAGCTCTATCTTATTAATTCTGTACCCCAATACATAGAAAAATTTACAGCATGTAGTGGGTGACCAGTAAACATCTGCCAAAAGTTTTCAGGTTGCTGGAGGCAGTTACTAAGGGAGAAGCCAGGGTCAGTTCTGAGCATGACTTTGGAATTCGTCGTGTGGGCACATATTAAAGGCTTTCTTACCTGACTAGGCAATTGCTCTATGGCAGTGGCTCCCCAGGTGGAGAGAGCCCCGTGGGCAGGCTTTTCTGGATACACAGGTCCTTGGACTGGCTGCTCAGTTACCTTGCCCAAGAGGTAGAGAAATGAAAGAAGACACAGAAATGGGAAGCTGAAGACGCAAAGAAGGGAAATGGAAAGTCAAAGAAGGCTGAAGAGATGTGATGCTTCTAAAAATGTCCCTAACGGATTGTCATGTGGCTTTGTTTTCAACCTGGATGCTTGAAATTCATTTCAGGAGGCTGGTACCATGGTCGTTATAACAGACTGTGTCTTATTGAGATGTGTGGGGAGGCAATCAGTCTAGAGACCACAAAACTACTATGTGAGTGTGTCGCAGAGCTCTTAACAAATACAGCCAAGCAATAATTCATGACCCCTGTATGGGCCAACACAAGCTGATATTCTTGCCATGATAGTTCATTAGGGCTTTTATTTTCGATCTAGAAGAAAATATAGGTGAAAGCTAATTTGGTGTCTAAGGGTGAATGGAAACAGGATATGAAGTTTCCTCGTTACTGCCTGATACCACTGATTGTCTCTATGGCTCAATTAGCCACATCTTGAAAGGAAAGGCAGCATGAGTCTGAATGCTCCTGGAAGGAAGCCCAGTTCTCCAGGTAAGGTTTCAATTGCTTTGTGGCTCAGCCAAGACCATGTGACCTTAGTGTTGGAATCCACCTGAGTATTCTAGGAGGTGCAGGGCATCTTTTCTCCTCCATGCATATCTTTTCATCTGGGGAAGCTTTGAAGTCTCTCAGACATAGGGAATTTTAAGAGACTGGAAGCGTGGAGTTAGATCTCATTTTTAAATAAGTACTTTTAAAAGCATTATACAGTAGGAAAAAAATACTAGACTTGGAGTCAGACACAAATTTATTTATTTATTTATTTATTTATTTATTTATTTATTTATTTTAATTAAAAAAAAGTTTTTTTTTAACGTTTATTTACTTTTGAGACAGAGAGAGACAGAGCATGAACAGGGGAGGGTCAGAGAGAGAGAGGGAGACACAGAATATGAAACAGGCTCCAGGCTCTGAGCCGTCAGCACAGAGCCCGACGCAGGGCTTGAACTCACGAGCCGTGAGATCATGGCCTGAGCTGTAGTCGGACGCTTAACCAACTGAGCCACCCAGGCGCCCCAGACACAAATATGTTTAAATATTAGTGTAATTTATTAACCAGGGGGTCCTACACAAGTCATATAATCTCTTCGAGCCTCTGGCTACCCGTAAAATAATGAATGACATCTACCCAGCAGGATGAATTTATGGATTCAGTGACATGAGACATGTGAGAGGGCTTACCATTGTAATTAGCACACAGTAGGAACTCTGTTTTTTCTTTGCTTATTACTGCTAATGACCAAGTTCTTTAGCTTCTATTTCTGCTCCTGAAGCAAATGGGTTTTTATTTTCCTCCTCTACCCAGTTTTAAAAGCTGTGGGTCTAAAAAAGTACTGGAGCTGTTTGTAACAGAAACAGATGGATGACTAGAGCAGCCAAAAGAAAAATAGGGAGGCTCCATCAGGGAGACATAACAGAGGGCTCGGCTGATTGACTGTAATTTAGGACATCCATCATCATAGGTCCAAGGACAAACACTATGAATTCTAAGCCTGACTCAGGCTCTGATTCCTTCTAAAGTGTTAAATAACTCATTTAATATCTGACGAAGATTCACCACAATGCTTGGCATAGCTGGGTTGTCTCAGCCAAGATCATTTATTATACACTATCGTTACACATTAATGCAAAAAAATAATTGAGTTACTACATAGTAAGGGACTTAACTTGGGTCTGTGATACATTTAGGCAGTCTATAAATTCCCTACACACAGGTTGGTAGATATATGTGCATGCCAGTATTTTATGGGGAGAGGATCCATAGCTTTGATTAGATTCTCAATGAAGTCTGTGATCAAAAAGAAGTTAAGAGCTACTGCTACATACTAACAGACGTTTCTTGTTATAGTTAGGACATTTTCATGAGTATGTTTTTCCTGGAATCCTAAAACATTCACCCTGATGAAAACAAGATTGTTTTTCACGCATTGTTTCTATGCATTATTTCTATGGCCTATACTATCTTGTAATGGGACTTTTACTACATCAGTTTCTCAACAGAACTCAAACATATTCCAGAGTTTCAATTGATGATAAAACATGCTTGAATTTATAACACTCTTCTCCTAACCACGAACTTTCTCCATCATTCTCTCGTATTTCAAAAGACAAAATATCTACTGGTCATCTCAAACAATGAGTTCCTTGAGGATAAGGAACCAAGGCTTGGAGTTTTATCACACCCAAAGGCCAGGTAGCCCAGCAATCTCTTTTTTTTTTTTTTTTTTTTTTTTAATATATGAAATTTATTGTCAAATTGGTTTCCATACCACACCCAGTGCTCATCCCAAAAGGTGCCCTCCTCAATACCCATCACCCACCCTCTCCTCCCTCCCACCCCCCATCAACCCTCAGTTTGTTCTCAGTTTTTAACAGTCTCTTATGCTTTTAGCCCAGCAATCTCAATGCATTACTTATAAATAAAACCTGCTCTATACTGGAGAGCACCCTTAGGCAGCTGTGAAGCAGCAAGCTGTTTCAGGCATGACCTACCATTGGGCATAGCTGAGTGATAGACGATGCACCACAGTGGTAGTGGTGGGAGGGAGGGAGTTTGCTAGTGATTGATGGTTGAGAGTATTTGAAGCAAAGAAGCTGAAGTCACTGTCTCTAGTGCTAAAATGAAAACCAGTAATTCAGAGATAGAAATGGTATTCATTCCCCTCTTGCCTTTTGATTGTGTGGCTGACTCTATTCTATCACAGGGGAGCCCTAAAAGGCCTAAAGTGAAGCCCCCAGCACCCCACCCCCTCCTAACCAGGGGACACTCTGTCATAAAGATGCCTGATCCACCTCTTTAATTTCTTCAGAGATGAGGCCAACTCAAAAGGTTAGGACTTGTTTGGCAAAGGGAGTATCTCATCCCGCATGCAAACCACTGACTTAGTTGTATATTGCTCTTTGCTTTCCTGACTACAAACTTATTTTTCTGTAATACTGATAGCGATAGAATGGAGCAGACCATATAGAACAGATACTCCCAGGAGCGCTGGGAGAGGAGACTAGGGAAGCACAAGATCACTGGGTCTCATGAGCTAGTTTAGCAAGTGCATGGTCGGGGCACAGTGTGCACCAACTGCTCTCCACTCAGCCTCCCAGCAGACATGTGTACATGGGTCGAGAGCCTGGGCCTTGGGTCCCGACAAGCCTGAATTTGACCCCTGACCCATCATTTACTATCTCTACCATGTTGGAAATCTGTGGTGCTTCTCTGAGAGGTGTGCCTCATCTGCAAAGCAGGGATGGTTATACCCACATAACAGTGTGGGGCTGTGAGTTCTAATGAGATAATCCATGAAAATTACATGATGGCATTTAACAAATTCTAGCTAGCCTTCTTCCACAGAATTTAATTTTCTAAAAAAAGAATGTATTTTTATGTATAATATATGTAAAATGTAATGTATATTACATTTTGGAAATATAAAAAGTTAGGTTTTAATCTATTCTGTTAATGTAGATTATAGATATATATTAATATATTTAATATATGTCTTTAATATATATGTAAAATATATTCTTAAAAATCAATATTCTTACATTGCTTCTGTTTCTTACGCAAAGACCAAACATAACTGAATCTATTTTTTGATGGTGAAGGTAACATTCTTGCATTGACTTGAGACAACTTTAAAAGTGCTTTTTATATGTATCATTTTTAGAATCCCAATTAATGCCCCATGCTCTACTTCAACAAAGCCATCAGGCACTGTTCATTGGGCCGGTGGCCCCAAGATAAAAGCCCTTTCCTTCTCCAGACAGTGTGATGCATCTTTTCGTCTTTGGCAGTTGCCCTACCTATCTTTAACTTTGCCTCTTTGACTCATCTATTTGGCTGCTGCCCTTCTGGTCTGGAAAAGGAGATCAAGAAGGATGTTCTATCTGTCCTTAAAACAAGAGGGAACAGGCACTGAGGGAGAGTCTGAGGGTCTCTTCTGTGTTATATACACAAGTGTGAGTACACTTTATTTGTGCATACATATCCGAGTGTGACACCTTCTTTCACCTTTCCTTCTACTTTTCATTTACTTTGCTGCATTTTTAGGACTTTGGCTGTATCTATGATTCATGCCCTTAGATAAGTAAAGATTTGCAAGTGAGTATTTAGTGGAGGTTCTTTTCTCGGTGATGGAAAAAGTCTTAACCTGAAAACTCCTTGTTCAGTTGCTTATACCAAATAATGATGGAGAAGGTCATTTTTAGCACTCAAGTCTTTGCCTGGCTTGGAACCTTTTTTTTCAATTCAGTGAATGTTCACTGACTATCTGCTGTGTATGTGGCACTGAATTAGGTTCACAGATGGGGCACAAGATGAATAAGAAGTGGGTCCCGTTCTCAAGCAGTTTAAAGTCTAAGAGAACAAAGATAATGTAAACTGTAATAGGAGGCAAAATTTTGGTAAGTTCTATAATGAAGTCGTAAGTGAAGTTTGGAAGAACCCAAGGGGGGAAAAATTCAGTTCTGTAGGAAAACTTGGTACAGACATAGGTGGGCACTTCTGAGCCAGCCTGAGGATGGGTGGGTTTCTGTGGGTATAGTTTGAAGAAACGGTCGTCCAAAGAGATAGACCTCCAAACAGAGGCTAACACGTAGGTCATGAATATACTTGTTTAGGGAATGAGGAGAATGTTTGGTTGCAGAGCACAGTGTTCAAAGAGTAATGATGACAGATAAAACTGGAGAACTATGAAAGACCTGGTCCTAAATGCCACACGAAGTAGGGAGTTCTGTCTTCTGATGACTTCAGAGCAGATTGAATTCCACTGAAATCACTGAGGTGGGCTGTACTTAGACCAAGTGGCTGAGGTGAGAAGGTGTGTGCATGTGTTTACGTGGCCATAAAAAAGAAAGAAAAAAAACGAGAGCTAGCCTTGGTTTTCTTTAAAAAAAAATTTTTTTTAACATTTATTTATTTTTGAGACAGAGAGAGACAGAGCATGAGTGGGGGAGGGGCAGAGAGAGAGGGAGACACAGAATCCGAAACAGGCTCCAGGCTCTGAGCGGTCAGCACAGAGCCCGATGCGGGGCTTGAACTCATGGACCGTGAGATCATGACCTGAGCTGAAGTCGGACGCTTGACCGACTGAGCCACCCCGGCGCCCCTAGCCTTGGTTTTCAAGGGAGTTTCAAAGGAGAAATATCTGGGGCAGCCTGACTAGTGTGCTGGCAAAATTTTAAATTAAGCGTGTAGATTCTGTTATAAATGTGACTGTTCCAGGAAGAACAAAATACATTTGTGAAAGGTACCACATAATTAGCTTAATTCAGATTCAGCATTTGTATCTTGGCATTTCTACAGATACCATTTCTAATGACTTTTTTTTTTCTGTTTTGTTGTGTTTTCTATTATTAAAGTCACCTTTTACTTTCCTTGTCTTTGAGGTTATACTCTCATAAAGTGAAAAGTCTTTTTAGAGTACTTAACAGAAAATTTAATCAAAATGCTAAGCCAGATCTCAGCTAAAAAAGTATTGGTGTCATTGGAAATGTGATTCAGATTGCTAGGGCAGTGCCGTTCAGCCAAATAGGGGTTCATGACACTATTCTAGACATTTAGAAAGTAATGAGTTATATTTATCATAGAAGTGGAAAAAAAACATATTCAAACATAAAGCTGCATGGTAATTTAGAGTACTAGAGAAGATGGTTATGTAGTTTTGTGTTCTCTCTCTCTACATATATAGGTACACATATTTATATTTTTATATTGGTCTATATATCATACACACATATTTGAGCTGAAGTAAAGCATGAAAGTTGGAGTCCAGTCCCCTCTATAATTCTCTGTGTGGCTGTGGGCCTATTGCTTTAAACTCTCAGGGCTTTAGTTTTGCTGATCCAGTACCAAACCAAATGTTGACGTCCACTCTGCTATTCTGTGACTTAATTACCTGTCAGTTGTGCTGTGTTATTTCCTCTTTTTTGTCCTTTAACCGAAGCTGATTAAAACCCCCTTCCAAGAACAAACAAAAATAAAAATTGGCTTAAATTAGGATTTGGAAGTTGGTTAAAAACCTCAAAGCCTTCTTCAACCATTACCTTTAGGGGGGAAAAAGTAATTCAGCAAACCATACCATAGATTTTTATTAATCCAAAAAATTTTAAGAATTTAACCTGCGATCAGTTTTATGTTCAGACTCAATTTTTAGAAAATAATGATGTGACAAGCCATTGATTTTGTAAGAACATTATTTGTTAAGCATGATTTATTTGGGTTTCATAGCAATCCTATGACATAAGATCCATTTTATGGATGAGCATATTGAGGTTAAGAGAGGTGTAAATTTATTCAAATTAGCACAAGTAGCTAGTGGCAGAACCGGTTAGTTATGCAGGACTAGAGCTGCAGAGAAGTGATAGCATCTTACATCCATGCAGGGATTGAAAGAGACAGCTGACTTCCAAAGAACCAAGTTCCCTTGCCAGAGTGCAAAGCTTTTGCTGGGGCGTGGCTTCACAGACTCGGACTGTTTTTCAGCATCTCTTACATCTAGGTGAGACTATTTGGTATACAAGCCATGCTATTCTGGCCAGTGGCATATAAGCAGGACTATCTCTTTCCTGGCTGAGGTGGTAAAATATCTGAGATACCTTTCTCATATTCTTCCACAGCAATCTTAGAGACCATGTCTTAAAGGTTACAGCTTTATGAGATGGAAGGAGCCTAGGTGAACAGATTGGAGATATATAGATATAGATATAGATATAGATATAGATATAGATATAGATAGACACATATTTGATATATATCAAGAAGGATTCATATATATGAAATTGAGCTAACAGCACTCCCTGATGGATTGGCTATGGAGAACAAGGGAAAGGAGGAGTGCAAGGTGCTTCTTAGGTTTCTAGATGAAGCATCTTGGGGGATGATGGTACCATTTTACTTGGAGAGAAACCCCCTGAAAAAGAAACCGGCTTGGGAGGAAGATCAGCTTTCGATTACCCATGCTTCATGTGAACATTTGTCATTATCTTGTTAGACTGGTGAAAAGTAGGCAAGATTTTATAGAATCTTACAGTTAACATATCCAACAGAAGAAACCAGAAAATATACTAGAAGGTTTGTGAGGGGAAATGCATTTTCCTTCCCTTTTCATATTAACAAGGAAAGAGAAGAACCTTACTATTTTCATTGGATTGGATACTTTACTTTTAGATGATATATACTACCACAGTTTACTGTTTTTCAACCCCAATTAAGATGATAAAAATAATCACACAAATAAATAATGATATTGCTTTCTGCTTGGGTAGCATTTAATTTACATATCCAAATCCATTTTCTCATTTAAGACAATAATCATGGGAAGCAGGTAGTTTACAGGTCAGGAAGCTGAATTCTGGAGAGATTGATCTTTTTTTCAACAACACATATCTGGTTAGTGGTAAATCTACAGTCTGGTTTCGGGACTGACTGCAAATGTAGCACAACTCTGTGAGGGGTTTGAGTTCAGGAAGTATGGAGGTTTCAACAGAAGGCTCTTAATTAGGTTGAATCTCAATTAGGATTATCAAAAGTGATATATTTATATACTGTCACAAATGGTAAACTCTTAAGTGGTAAGAAATGTTCAGGAATTCAGGCAATTTAAATACTTTGGTTAGAGTTTCTATACAGAACCTAACTCAAATGTTAGTTTTCAAATAACTAGTGTAGCATAGTACTTTTGGCAAAAGAACAGTGTAATTTTATCTCTTGATGACCTAGAAGAGACTCATTTCATTTATTTAGCATATCATAGTGACATTAAGCAATTTAATTACTTTTGGAGCTTTCTGGAACAAGGTAATAGATGATGTTACTTTCCTTCTTGAATACTTTCTTTTTTTTAATTCTTTAAATATTATTTTTGAGAGCGAGATAGAGTGAGAGTGGGGAGGGGCAGAGAGAGAGGGGGGCACAGAATTCAAAACAGGCTCCAGACTCTGAGCCATCAGCACAGAGTCAGACGCAGGGCTCAAGCTCATGAGCTGTGAGATCATGACCTGAGCCGAAGTCAGACGCTTCACCGACTGAGCCACCCAGGCGCCCCTCAAACACTTTCAATGACTGCCTGTTGCTCTTAAAATCTAAAGTCTCTAACTTGACCTTCAAGAACTTGAATGATATGGCCTTGCACTTCCTCATCTTACGTCACTCTTCACTCCAAACACCACAAAATTATGCATACATGTCATACTGATGAAGAGATAAACAGTTAAAGTGGGTGGCAGCTACTTAATTGGAGGTGGGTGTTTTAGGGTTACTTAGTAACTGATCTGTGATCTCACATTATCCAAGGGTAATATTAGATACAGTATCCCTAGACCAGAAGAATCTCTGGCACATGACAGATATTCAGCAGGTTCCTATTCTATCAACCACTAAGTGAGAAGATGAGGAGGTCTTCTGATAGTGATCACAAATAGTCTGGAACTTGCACAACTCTAAGCACGACTCTAAGCACTGAATAAAAGGCTAGGGTTGTATCCCTGGCCATTACTGGGATATTGGTGAAGAGAATACTGACCAATATGGAAAAATTGCCATTCTGACCTTGCTAGGTAAGAATGAGGATCTAGAACCAAAGAATCATTAGTAGAATAACAAACATCAATTTGAATGTTTAGCATATAAGATTTATAAGTATGACCATTTAGCCATGCAGAGGGGATTGCTTGATAATTCTGCAAGCCTACCAAGGGTTAATTTCCCAAGAGCATTAACTTGATATTTTCTGCCTCCAATGAGAATAGACAAAAGGGGATCAGGTTTTCATTGCAATTTGATAGATTTATATTATCCCACAGGAATAATTTCATGTCAATGAATTTTGTTATCTGTTAGGATTTATAGCCAAAGGATGGATGGTGGGACGACAGAAGGATGGATGGATGGAGGGCAGGTGAATAAATACATGGATAATCATTATCTTTATGACCCTTGTAAGTGGGATCCATCTACATACATCCCAGAGGCCTTTAAGACCTCTCAAAAGAACTTAGAGCTAAATTCTCTATTTAGTTCCCTTTTGAGACTTGTATTTTTTGTGCATGTTTATCTGATGACTGATCTTATTTTTTAAAAATATCTCCTTCTGTATATATTTTTAAGTTTTCAGACCATTTCTATTCTATTTTGGAAGTAGGCTTCATGGGCTCTTGGTAAGTGAAGTTGGCTAATGGCCTGTGATGGGTTGGCTCCGCAGTGCCACGTAAATCTCCTTTCCCCTTGTCCACCTCTGTGCCTCTACCTAGTAGGTTAGAATTAAACCACGAGAATTCTATGCAGAATGTGTTCCAGCTTTCTTTTTCAATTCACCTTTGACAAATTTAACTCAGAGCGCTAAATGGCACATGTAGTAACAAGTTAGAGGTTTTACCAAAGTACTTGCTCTTTCCTCTCTGGATGAAATATAAAAAGACAAGGACACATGAAAAGGATTTTTGTTACTGTCCAGTTTGCTTTCTTTGGGATGTATTCCCTTGTTGAAAATGGAGTGTTTTGGAAATGAAATTTGGTGAATTGTGATTCAGTGAATTTTTCTGTTTATGCCTCAAAACCAGAGTCCATCTGAACAGGATCATTAACTTTAATTTAATCTTACATGTCAGTGTCAGGCAGGGGAGGGACTGGAGATGGAGGGGAGAGAAGAGAGTCAGTGTATGTGGGAAGAGAGAATGAGAGAGAGGAAGGGAGAATAAGAGGAAAGCCATTTTATAGAACAAGGTTCTCATTGAACAGGTCAAATTAATTTTGTGTTTGAAGTGTTATTTTCCAAGCAAAGCATGTGTGTCTCCTCATCACAATGGAAGCAAGAAACTCCAAATTCAATATACCACTAATCCAAGTAGAGGTGACATTGGCTTATTCTCAAATCACACTGGGAAGACCAGCTGATTAAGTTCGTAATAGACTTGCACAGAGTAAAGGCTTCATCAATGCTGTATTTTTATGCTACAGGAGATAGTTATATTTCCTGAAAAGACTGTGAATCTTCTAATCCCCACTTATCTGTTGTGATAGATGTTACCAGATTAAATTTATTGAGACCAAGTTTGGTTTCGCTGTTAAAACTGTAATCCAAGAAAGCTCAAGATTTTGAAAATTTGATTATTACCGATTTTTGATGTATTTTTATTTCTAGAAGAATAGATCTACAAATCAGGCATTTAGTTGCTTTTATGTAATCAGCTGAAATAACTGGTTCCCAAATGCTTTGTAACTATCAAAACTGCAAGAAAAGCAAGAGAAATCTGCATATAGTGGTGCACAATATAATGTAGGTGTTATACAGGACTTTTATACCCATTTAAACTTTACCCAAAGCTTTTATGATGGACAGCTGAGAAAACTGAAACTCAGAGGTTAAGTTACTTGCCCCAGGAGATAGAATAGACGACATTCGAATCCAAGTCTTTCAGAGCTCAACCCTCCTAACTTTCGTTCCAACTGCATACTCTTCCCAAGGATCTTTCTGCTTAAATCTTAATAGAAGTTGTTCATCTGCTTAAAATTCCTCCTAATTCTACTCAGCTCCTTCATTACATTAATAATAGCATAGCAGACACTAAGTCCTTTTGTGGCAAATCCGTTCCATGACCATCTTCTCTTTAACATTTTCTTCCGTGTCACCAAATGTCAAATATTTCTTTTTAAAAAAAAAAAAGTCATCACTGTTTTTAACTCCTTGAAGTTCTGAACTGCCTTCTAGCAATCTCCATTTTAGTGCATGAACATGAACTCTCACGTATCAAATCTGAATGTCAAGGTGCCATCCATCTCACATCCTTTCGCAGTCCAAAACTAATGGAGGACATCATCAGGATGCACATTTCTCCCCGTAGGCTCCCCTCAGAACGATCGGGTACCATCTTTGTGCTAAGTACAAAGAACAACTGAATTTCCTTTGAGTCACATAAGAATGAAGATAAAACTTTCAGACCAAAGGGCACATGCCCATCAATTTTGGACAATTTTGATGAGAATTGCAAATATATAGAGCAACCAGCAAACATTTGCTGAGTGACTACCATGTACCAAGTACTGCCTGACACTGAACTTTCCTTTATTAAGCAGTTCCCGTATCTTATGCAGTAGTCTAAGTACTGAAAATCATAAACATAAAAAACCATGGGAAGGGCTGAACTCTGTCTTAACCTATCTTACATTGTTCTGTAAGACCCTCTGACAAAGAATCTGAATTGGATTATAGTACCTATATTTAAAACTTAGAGGAAGAGCTGATATGCAAAGAATCTTAATCTTTCCTGACAGAAATACAGCGACCATCATAATGAATAGATATTGACAGTCTAGAGTTACTGTCAATATGAGGCATTATGCCCAGGACAATTAAATTTGTCTGTTTTATATTACTGAGACCAAGTGCTTGGCCTGGGTTCCTGCAGAAAATAAATAATTCCATTACATGTGATTCACCTTTGAGTAACCCTCCAAGCTGAAGGCTCAAGCTGAAAATTTACATTATTACACAAAGAATAGATTTTGCAAACATTTATTAGGTGTCCTTATGTTCCCTGGGCAGCATACAAAGATTTAAACATGCAAAATACAGTCTTCATATGTAAGAAATGCGCATCTTAATTTTCCTAAAAAGGTCTTTCAATTAAAAAAAATCTAGTTGGTTTTTGTTTGTTTGTTTTTTTTGTTTTTTTTTTCAACGTTTATTTATTTATTTTGGGACAGAGAGAGACAGAGCATGAACGGGGGAGGGGCAGAGAGAGAGGGAGACACAGAATCGGAAACAGGCTCCGGGCTCTGAGCCATCAGCCCAGAGCCCGACGCGGGGCTCGAACTCACGGACCGCGAGATCGTGACCTGGCTGAAGTCGGACGCTTAACCGACTGCGCCACCCAGGCGCCCCTGTTTGTTTTTTAATAAGAAAGCAAAATGAATTGTGATGACTGACAAAGAGATATCCAGACACGTGAGGAACATGGACTCTGGAGTCAGGCAGAAGGAACTCTGAAATGTGGTCTGTCAGCTACTAGCTGTGTGTTCTGGTACCAGTTACTCCTCATACTCCACGGTATAGAATCAATACGATAATAGCTCCCATCATATGGGGTTGTACTGGGGTACGATAGAGAACTTCCTGATACATTCCCTAAACCATCGTAAGTACTTAATAATTTACTTCCGTTCGTTTTTCACTATGATATGTGTTTTGGGCTAACTTGAGCTTTTTGATGTGCTCTTATACACATTATTCACCTAAAAATGTGGTGAGGCCTTAGCACACCGCTCACCCTGCATTTCCATTCTCTGCCCTAACGCCTGTGCATTCATTCAGATAGTTCCATCCTGTGCTGTTCGGGGCTCCTTCTTCCCTAATACTTCCGTTTGCACAAATGCATATAAAAAATCTGAACATCCATGGAATTGTAGATTGCAAAGATCAGAAAAAGTCATTAGTTTTTGTTTTAACCATTATAACAACTTTGGCCATTTTTTTTTTTTTTTTTTTTTTTTTTTTTTTTTTTTACTTGTTAAACAGATATGGATGGTGTGTCCACCATGTCCCATGCATTGCTCTGGGTACTACAAGAAGCATCATGACTACTCTAAAAAGTTGCTTGGTTTTGGAGTCAGACAGAACTGGCTCAAATCTTGGTCTTATCGCTTGTTTGCTTAGTGATCTTAGAAGAACTTAATCCCTTGGAGTTTGTTTCTTAATTCATAAGATAGGGGGTTGGTGATACCTTCTGAGCTCATTGAAAGGGTTAGTCTGTGTGAAGTGCTTAGCACAATGCCTGGCACATACGAGGTACTCAGTGAATAAGAGGTACCTCCCTTTGCTCTTAGTGATTGCAAAGAGAAAAACTGGGATTATCCCTCCAAACCTCATGCCCTGTGAGGACATTAATCTTATATTAAAAGTAACATAACGCCTCTTAGATTCTCTTTGCTGCAAATGACAGCCACCAATGGGTCAAACTGGGATTTGATCCCAAATCTTTGGATTCCAAAGAGGGCCATGCATTCTGCTCCTTCCCACCAGGTCTCCTGCTTGTGTTTCTGGGAACTGGTATCTTCATGCTTTGGGCGAGATACATGAGGGAATGATTTGTGTCCCTCTAAGAACTGCGTTTTGCATACTGACTGACCCTAAACAGCTCACTGCCATCCGTCCTCCTCATGCTCCTTTTTTTTTTTTTTTTTTCCCACACCAGTAGGTCACTCTAGAGCCAGCTTTGTGCCCTGGCCTTGCATTGTCCAAGCTCTGCTCCAAAGCACTGTTTTGGGAAAGATAGGAAGTGGAAGAACCAAATATACCCCAGGAAGATGATCTCCAAAAGTAGTGCCTTTTCAACAATTTCATAGGCAATATGCTTATACGAAGGCTTTAACACCACAATGAAGAGCTATTAGTGAAAGCAATGTGTAAGCAAGATGGTGAAATGAGTAAAGAAAGTAATCAAAAAACAATACCTTCAAAGGAGCTCTGTCTCTCAACAATCAAATACACAGAATATACCCCCCACCCAACCCCAGCAGGGCCCTCTCTCCCCCAGCATTAGAACCTGGCTTTGTCTTTGGCTCTTCTACTCTCTACTGCATCCCTACATGTCTCCCCATCTCAGCCCCTTTACATTAGCTCATGTGATAAACCAGTTGCTGCCAATGTGCTAATAGGACAGTGACCATTTTACATTTGGATTCTCCTTGTTGTCCCACAGCTAGCAGTGGAATGGCAGGAATTCTGGACAAGGACAGAAAGGAGGATGTAACTGGCAGGACTCTCCACTTAGACTCCTTTATGGGAGGACGGCATCTCTGGTTAAGGCCAGCAGTGTCTTCTGCGTGTCTGGGTCTCAGCTCCTGCCTAGAGGATGTTCACACCTCAGTTTCTCTTTTTCTGGACTCAATTCCAGGACGGTTACCTCAACTTGTCCATCTACAGAATCAGTCTTCATTTCTAAGGAGAACAAAATTTCAAATGGGATTTTTAAAAATAAAACAGAAGACATAAAACCAAGCAAAAACCCTGTAGGTTCTTTTGAGTATCAGATTTTGATGTTTGATCTAAAATTAATATAGAGTCCAAATTTTTCTTTTTGGAATTTCCCTCCGAACAATTCTGTTTTCAGTGTAACATTTAAAGGCTCATATTCAGAATTTAGCATTTGTTTAATGAGTTTTTATAGAACAGTTGTACTCAGGAGAAAAAAAATGGATAAAGGTCATTATGTTCTGCTCTACTATTTCTTCTTCACCTGCAGAGTTGTATACTCTTAAAACCAGGAAGTTCCAAGGTAATTTGACGTTTTTTTTTAAATTATCTCAGGGAAGTTTCAGAGAACAACACTAGTAAACACAATTTGTGTTTTAAACTTAAAAGATATTTTCTTAAGTTAAAAAAAAAGACTCTCCAACTTTTTGGACCTTTCACAAGAAATATATTTTACATATGAGTATACTAAATGTTGTTTATCCATTTATCTATTGATAGAGAACAATTTCATTATAAAAATTTTTATTATTGAAGTATAGTTGATATAAAGTGTTATGTTAGTTTCAGGTACAAACATAATGATTTGACAATTCTATATATTATGCAATGTTTACCTCAATAAGTATAGTTACCATCTGTCACCATGAGAACTATTTCATTTTGAGGAGAATTTTATTCAGAAAATAATTGTAACTAAATGATCAGGCGTACCTTTATAGGTTTAGTTGCATATATATAATAAGTGGAGCTTAGGGGCGCCTGGGTGGCTCAGTCGGTTAAGTGTCCGACTTCAACTCAGGTCATGATCTCGCGGTCTGTGAGTTCGAGCCCCGCGTCAGGCTCTGTGCTGACCGCTCAGAGCCTGGGGCCTGTTTCAGATTCTGTGTCTCCCTCTCCCTGACCCTCCCCCGTTCATGCTTTGTCTCTCTCTGTCTCAAAAATAAATAAACGTTAAAAAAAAAAATAAGTGGAGCTTAAAGGCTTTTGAAGAAATCTCTTGTCAATTTAGAAAAGCCTGACTATGGGGCGCCTGGGTGGCGCAGTCGGTTAAGCGTCCGACTTCAGCCAGGTCCCGATCTCGCGGTCCGTGAGTTCGAGCCCCGCGTCGGGCTCTGGGCTGATGGCTCAGAGCCTGGAGCCTGTTTCCGATTCTGTGTCTCCCTCTCTCTCTGCCCCTCCCCCGTTCATGCTCTGTCTCTCTCTGTCCCAAAAATAAATAAACGTTGAAAAAAAAAATTTAAAAAAAAAAAAAAAAAAAAAAAAAAAAAAAAGAAAAGCCTGACTATGAGAAGTACTTTATATTTAGAAGCTCGTGAGATATTACTGGGCCTGACCTATAGATTCAGGGTTCATCTATGTACAGATGGCAAGTGAAACCATGTGGGTTTGCCCCAGGGAGAGGGTATAGAGGACCCTAGGACAAAATCCTGAAGAACTTCAACATTTGGGGAGCAATAGAGGTAAGGGAGCCTCCAATTTCCTCCCTGGAAATGATGATAATAAAACCTAACTTAGGTAGTTATTTGAGAAGAAAACACCTCCTACTTTTTCACATACATGAGACAACAGATGTAAAGCAACTGGTGCCTGGCTTATAGGTAAGGCCTCAGTAACAATAACTAAAAATATTACACTGATGAAACTTCTTATTCTATATTTTTCTTATGTTATCACTGTTGTCAATTTCTGTACTCTTTGCTTTATGTTATTACCTTGTAACATCATATCCAGGATCACCTATTTTAAAATGAGCTTTCCCACCCTCTTAAAAAATCAGTCTATTTTTAATTTCATTGTTATTCCCAGACTTGACTAGCTCCTCTGGTAGTACCAAAGGAAACTAAAAGAATCTAAATTAAGTGGAGAGGAGCTAGAGGCACAGGCCAGACTTCCTGTGTGGCTGACCCAAGGCTGCAGTTCTGGATGCATACTGGAGGATGTTCTCACCTCCACAGCTTGGAGGAGAATCGTTCTAGCCCAAGATCATCAAGACAACAAAATTCTTTCCCTTAATATCTCTTTGTTTGGATATTGACAAAGGAATAGTTACTTCATTTCTTAAAAAACAAGTGATGTTTTTCCCTCCCATTTCTGGTAAAGAATAGTTGACAAATATTCATGACCCAACCTAAAAACAGTTACAGAAATTGACTTTAAAATTGTCATGAAGTTCTGGAGTCAGAAGTGGAAAATCATTACTCCCTTTCAAAAAGCTTATTTGAATATTTTTTTAATGAACTCTGAAACGTATGACCACACCTGTACATTCACTTTTAACACAGTTGGTATGATTGTTTCTTCCTGGATCTTCTCAAAGAGCTGTTAAGATACAAATAACTTCTACGTTTCATAACTGTTTGCTTTAGTCTTTCAGAGTTGTCTTCCTACTTTCCTAAATTTCTCCAACCTTTCCACTTCTCGAGGGGGAAAAATGTTTCCAATGCTTTCTCTTATTTGACAATTTGGTTAGTTCTGTTTTTCTGGAATGTCACATATTTGGTGTATTCCCGTATGTGTTCCATATATACAAAAGTATTCTAAATCTGGGAATGCAACTTTCAGTGAAATTAAAATTACAGATTGGCATAGCATTTTGTGAATGTGTGCAAATTCTTTCTTCCCTTATTATTGGCTTATTTGTTATAGACAGAGATTGAGACACAAAGAGATAGAACTTGTATTAAGCTACACAATTTAAAATGATGCTGGAAATGAACTCTGTCCCCTGAATCCTGATCCTTTGCACTTTTCACTGGAAGATGGACAATTCATGGTGTTTGTGACTTAGTTCATATTGGCTATTGTCCAAATTTGGTGGTCGTAACAGGACAGAATCTATGGAAAACTACTATTGCCTGTTCTCTTACCAATTTAATACAAGAATTACTGGAATTTATGTGTATTTTCTGATCTGTTTGGTGGAACATGCTGTCTCTTATAGTCAAGTTATAGAAAATAAAATGATTTGAAAACATAAAATAATAATAGCATTTATTTCAAAGTCCTATAAAAACAGCAGTGATTGGTAAAATATAGCATTTACTATGACCCCAAACCTGAATTAGAAGCATGGAAAAGCCAATTAAGAGGCCTGGACCCAAGAAGAAAATGATGATTGTCATTATGATATTTTTTCCCTATAAAAGGATAAGGCAATTAGGGGTAAGAAGCAAGAAGGTTTTTAACAATTAAAATTAAAAATGAGGGTGCCTGGGTGGCTCAGTCAGTTGAGCATCCCACTGTTGATTTCAGCTTGGGTCATGATTTCAGCGTCATGGGATGGAGCCCCATGTCAAGCTCCATACAAAGTGTGGAGAATCTCTCTCACCCTCTTCCCCTCTCCCCACTGACACGCACTCTCTCTCTCTCTTTAAAATTAAAAAAAAAATTAATAAATAAAAATTAATGGGGGAAGGCGTTCCTAAATATTATGGGTGGGTAGTTTTAAATGTCAGTGAGTTTTCCTATAAACTCATGTGAAGAGTAATGAAGAGCTTAATGTGGGAAGAGATTTTTTTTTAAACAAACATTGACATTTTAAAGACCTAAACACCTTAAATGGAATGACTATTAAAATGCAAAATTAGACTGAACAGAGACATTTTGGGGATCACATATGAGTAGAATCCTAAGAGCCAGATAATGAATGACTCACGTAAGCTGAGCGGTTTGGGCTGACTCACATGTTTTGGAAGAAGGTGTCATCGAATCTCTGATTCTGTCAATGTTTTTCCCTTTGTTCCACCTGTTAGTGCCAAACAAATCCTGAAATTCAGTGACTTTTCCAGCTCCAATTTGTCAAGAAGACTTTCCAAACCACCAATAACAAGTCTAAGACTTTGAAATATATAGGCATCTAGTATATCTGAATAATACTCACTAAGAAACATGAGCCATATATGTAACTATGGAACATGTAGGAGATAGGAATCCCAGACAGAGCCTTGACAGGATAGGAATGGAAGAACCAAGATTGGGCTTGGTTTCTCCAGGATGGAAGAAAGGAGCCTTCTTACCCCAATACTTCCTGAATGATGCTTCCTGGAAGATATTTTAAATCAACAAATGTTATCTGGTACCTATACCAGGTGTAGGGAACATACAGAAGGAATCCTTGGCCTGTGTCGTAGAAAAGCTCACAGCCTGTGAGGGAAACTGACATAGGAACTAAGTGAAACAATTTGATAAATAAAAATATACCTACGAGCAACATTAGGGGTCGAGGGGGCACAGAATAGTCAGTTTCTTATACCTCTAGGGCTGAGAAGCCCTCACAGAGAAGGTGGCATTTGTCTGGGCCTTGATAGATGGTTGAAATTCTAAATATCCGACTAGGAAAAGCACCTCAACCAGAGGTAAGAACCCCTTATAGAAGAAAGAGATACTTGAGTACAGATATTGGGGTATGTTCAGAGAATGGTTAATAATCCACAGAATTGAAGAATTAGAAAAAGATGAGATGGGACTATGGGAGACAAAGATGTGTTCTGTCAGTGTAGCTCTCTTGTTCATGTAATCTGTGCCTTGGAATGGTCCTACTCTCAGGATATATCTCACCCAAAAATTGCTGTTTATATAAATCTGTGATATGGTTTCTTGACCAAGGACCTATTTAGTGATGAATAACAATAATCTAAGAGAAGCTTGCAATCTTTTCTATATCTAGCCCTGATCTCCTTTGCATTCTTTATATTCTTAGATTGTTCAGAGAGCTAAGAACTTACAGTGCTGGGTCTTTGATAAACATCTGTTGAAAATAATAATGAATCATGTCCACGTGCACACACAGATACTTACATACACTTTCACTGCTTTTTAAATGTTCAAAGTTAACTGGTGTGTTGCAACTTCAAAAATTTCGTTCACTTGGGGGCACCCAGGTAGCTCAGTCAGTTAAGCTTCTGACTTTGGCTCAGGTAATGATCTCACAGTTCATGAGTTGGAGCCCTGATACCATGTACTTGAATGTTGCTAGGAGTGTTCAAAGAGAAATTTGATCTCCTTGACCCTTTGTTGTTTTTTCCACAGGATTGAAAAAACGTACAAGGAAGGCCTTTGGAATACGGAAGAAAGAAAAGGACACTGACTCGACGTATGTACTTTGGGACAGCACAGCGGCTCAGCTGCAGCTGAGGGACCACATGTGGCCATGTGGTGTGGTCAGCTGCACGGCAGAATGAAGCACCCGTTAAACCCTTTATTTGGCTAGAATCCCCGAAAGTTACAAAATGGGAAAATCAACAGTTGTTTGGATACAGGTGAAACCAAAGAGGGCTACATTTACTGCTCACCTTTAGCTTTTCATCCCATATATTTTTATCATGCATAAATTTTAGCACAGTATGAGCACTGCACTGTGTCCTTGTCCTCCAAGAATGTGTAAATCATGGGATAAAATATCTACCATACCAAAGAAATATCTTCTATATAACAAAATGAGATAACATAGTTGAAATGCCTCCTATGGTAGCTAGTGCTTAGTAAATGCTCAGTAAATGTCAGTGGATGCTACTCTTACTCTTACTAATACAAATTAATATGTGGTCAGTTCCTTATGAGCAGTTAAAAATGAAATTTCATGGAAATTTGAGGGTGGGAAAACTCATGTTTGGACAGATGATCAGTGAAGCCTCAGAGAGGGAGGAACCTTGAGTTTGGACTTCAAGTAGGTGAGGACATGCATCTCATGCCTAGGGAACAATGACAGCCAAGGGAGAGAGATGGAAAAGTCCAGTAAGCATTCAGGACAAGATAGCTAGGACAGTTTGTCTACATGACGGCTGCAGGTAAAGGTGGTAATGGGAGGCAAGACTGGAAAGGAGACCAGGCCCAGATAGGAAGGGCTTTAAGGGCTAGGGTGAGGTGTCTGGGCTTCCTTCCTTAGGAATGGGCAACCTTGAAGCCTTGAAGCCTTTTAAACCAGATAGTGTAAAAAAGTTTTCTAAGGGGAGGAAGCAATTTGTGTGTGTGTGTGTGTGTGTGTGTGTGTGTGTGTGTGCGTAGGTATCACTTGTTAAAATCTCTGCATGCGTTTTCTTTTGGTAAATAATTATTTCAGGGAAATGACATTCACTCTAGTCTTGCAAGTTTTTCTTTTTTTAAATTTTTTTAATGTTTTATTTTTTTTTTTTGAGAGAGAGAGAGAGAGAGAGAGAGAGAGAGAGACAGAGCATGAGTAGGGGAGGGGCAGAGACAGAGAGGGAGACGCAGAATCCGAAGCAGTCTCCAGGCTCTGAGCTGTTGCACAGAACCCGACACAGGGCTTGAACCATGAGATCATGACCTGAGCCAAAGTCGGAGGCTTAAACGACTGAGCCACACAGGCACCCCAGCCATAAACTTATTCTACCAGCAATGATAGTTGAAGGACATGCTGTTTAGTATAAACCTTTGCTTTTCATGAACCCCTGCTCTCGAATTGGGTCATGCATCATTCTTGCAAAAGGCTGGGAAGTTGTTCTGGCAATTTACTGTCCCTTCAGTGCTTATGTTCGTCTGCAATCATTGAAACCTTGTTGATGCAAACTGTTTTCAGGACTGTCACAACTCTGTGAGTGTTGCCAAGCAACCTGCTCCAGTAGCCGACCAGCTCCAACTATAGCTGATTGAACCTCCTTAGACAGAGAGTGGGGTCGGGACCAGAGCTTCCTGATTTGATCATCATTACAGTGGCTGATAGAGGAAAAGAGAGAGCCTGTGCTAAGTGGCAGGCCCTGTGCAGGGTATTTTTGTATGCACTGATATCCTTTTTAATCCTCACGGCGATTCAATAAGGTTAGAAATAATATCTCAATTTTAGAAATGAGAAATCAGTGCCAAAAGGGATTAAGTAACTCTCTGAAGGCTATCTGGAAATAAGAGTTGGAGCCAGAATTCTAGTCCAAATCAAGTGCCCATCCTCTGTCACCCAGAAGAAAAAGACTAGGTGGGCAAAATTTTAATCAAGACCTGTAGCGGAGTAAGAGAAAAGGCAGTAGCTGCAAAAGGGAACTGACACTTCTTAAAATAGAGACAAAGGCCCATGGTAGATGATTAGTTTTCAAATAGAAGTCAGTAAATATAATGGGTTCTCTGCTAAAAAGAAAATAAAATTACTAAAAATATATGTATAAAACTTCATAAGAGGGGGTTAGAAAATGCATTGATAACACATGCTCTAGCATCTGAGACTGAGATGTTAGCAAACATCTCTCCACTCCCCATCCTAGGTCAGATTGTATAAAAACTTTATTCTAGATAACATTTCATGAGTATTTACTATACTCGAGACACTATTCCAGGCTCTTCACTTTCTTCACTTCATTGAATCCTTTAATAGGCCTATGGGGTATATGCCATTTTCATAGCTATTTAGTAAATGAGGAAACTGAGACACAAAAGGCTCAAAGAACTTGCCCAAGGTTATGCAGTTAGGAATCTATGTTGACTGAATCCAGGCAGTCTGGCACTACAGCCAGTGGTCTTCACTGCCATGCTTACAGACACCAGACTAGGAGACACAGGCTCCATTCCGTCAATGGTTAAGACAGAGGCAGGATAGGACACTATGCCGCTATGTCCAATTACAGGGAAATACCACCCCTATAGCTGCAATATTCATGAGATCAAGCAGCCTCTCATTTAGATGGCCTATTGATATACCCTTGTACCTGGACCAATAGTGGGCAATGCCACAGCCAGGCCTATCTGCAGAGCCTTGTCTTCATATCTATAATGTGCTGCCCCAAAGACATCCCCGTGAGGATCAGTATCTTTGGATATATCCTACCCTAAAGGTGACACAATCATCTCTCTCTCAGTTCCTTCAGTACAGGTTTGCTATCCTGGTAAGAAATGCTTATGTTTTGCGGTATATAAATCTGAAAAAGGAAGTTTGCTTTGATGAATGTAGGGCAGTACCTTTCCTCTGTGCTTTCTGTCCAACCTTGGCTTATTGGTAACCTTGGTAAACCCCTGGATTTACTCGCCTGTCTCGTTCTTTTTACCATGAGCATGACTTCTTCATTATTTCTATCCTCTGATTCTAGCCTAGTGCCTGGCTATAAACACTCAGTATTCATTCAGTGAATTATAACTTTTATCAACTTTTATCTTCCTACACTTTGTTTTACATGAAATTTCTTTGAACCAACTAATTCCCATAGCCAGGTTCAAAGACCCCAAGATTTCTGTCAACTCCCATGGGTCTTTCAATATCTGGGTCCTTTCTGCATCTAGTCCATGTATCTCTGATTTACCTCTGCATCCCCACAGACACAGAACTGCTTATGAAAAATGATGTGCTCCCATCAAGTGTTTTATAATCCAAATGGAATATCTTGCTGAATTTGAAGGGGGTGTTAGTAGGAAAAGGAAATCCCATCACGGAGCCCAGAAGATGTGCTCCTAACTCTCTGCATTTCTCTCCCCCTCTCTCCCTTCCTTCCTCTCCTCTCTCCTCCTCCCCACCCCATGAATCAATAAGGAATGTTGTTACTTGGTCCCACCTCCTAAAGAACAGTTCCAACCACACCAAACTCCATAAGACTTCAGAGTCCACCTCAAGCACTTATTAAGTTTACCTTCCAAACAACGCAGGTCCTCATCTAAGCATAACTCTGGCCTCCGTGTTAATAGAATAACATTTTTCTAGCTCTTTACAGAGTGAACTAAAATAGGAAGTTATAAAGTCACAGTGACTACCCTTTTATTTCTCCCTTCCTCTGGCTCCTCCAGTTCAGTTTCCCAAAGGAACAATAATATTACTTGCTTTGAAGTCTAACATGGCTGCAAATGGTCAGTTTTGTGTCCTCAGTGATGAGACACCATGAAAGAGAAAAAAAAAAAAACATAACAAATGAACAGTTTTGACTAGTTAGTATGGGCCAGGAACTAATTACAAGTTCTTTATATACTTTATTTTATTTAAACAGACTTTGAGAGATTAAGTAATGTATTCAAGGTCACAGAACTAATGAGTGGTGGAGTCTGGACACCCAGGTTCATCCTACTCTGGAACCTTTACTGCTAGGTACTGCAACACAGTGTCACCCTGGATGATGAACTCTCTTGGCAATTTAGCAAACATTGTCCTCCATTTCCTGCTCTCTTGAAATCAAAGGAGCAGTAGGTATATAAATATAGAAGAAAATACAGATTCTCAAAGTAAAGAGAGAAATACCATAGGAGTTCCTTTCTATAGGGAGAGATTCAAGACCAGTCACAGGGGAAAAGATGAGAGAGGGCAAGTCAGTTTACATTCCTTGTGGTAGTTTAAATGGAGCCAGCTGAGTGGGACAGACTCCTAATAAACTCCCCTCTCAAAAGTGAACCAAGACACCGCGATAGCAACATGTACCTTTTGGACAACAGCTTTTAACGAGAATCTGCCTCCTCCCCCACACACAGGCACACATCCCACGCTCAAATATCATTCGACTAATTTGTTTTGATTTCGTTTTCATTAGCCAGGTTCACTGGGGTGGGAACACAGGAAAGGGGGAGAGAGGTGGTCTGCAATTCTTATTGTTGTATGTTAGTCTATGTAGCAAGAATGATTCATTTTCCTAATAGCTACCCATTTCTTTTTGTTACAGAGGTTCACCAGATAGAGATGGAATTGTAAGTATTTAAATGACCATTTTCAGTAGGTTTGCATTTCAATATATATACAATGTTTGAATTTCTTAAAGCCCCATTTCTTTTTTTTTTTTTTTTTCCTGTAGGGAAAAAATAGCTTAAATGACTTTTCAGACCTCTCACTGTTGTAATTTTCTGTAGTAATTGCATGGGACATATAAATGCAGTCTTGGTCAAGTTAAACTTATTTATTGCATTCACCTAAAATCCTGCCCCAGAGTAGGCGAGCAAACCTCAACAATATGGTGGGTCAAAAGCCAGACAGTTCCTGCAGGGGCTGCTACCATTAACTGTTATTTCATTTCCAATTTAATGATATAATAGCTCATTATGTGAGAATGTTTTTCTCCAACAGAGGCCACAAAGTCATAATGGAGCTCAGATCCAATAAAATTGAAAGAAGGTTTTCCCCTTTAGTTGAGTTGCAGATACATTTTCTATATTAAATTCCTAAGTAGGGAATGGTCTTGAAACCACTTATGCCTGAATTTACAGCCTGAAGGAGGAAAATGTGTCCACTGGGTTTAGGTTTAACAGTAACTCTGACTTCTTGCTGGCCACCAGATTTCTTGCTTTTTTAAAGAAGTCTATGGCACATGGGCTTGGATTTATCTGAGTTGAGCTTATGGGAGTCTGTACCAACTTCTAAAATGACTTCCTTTGAATCTAAATCAGACGCCTATTCAGAAGGTTCAAAAGAACAGCTGTTACTGAAAAAAAAAATGGACTCACATTAGGCTCATTGGGCTGGAGAGGGAACTAAAATAAATCTGGTGGTTAAAAATATTTTTTAAAAAATCACCCTTCATAATATTATACTCAAATTGAGGTGTTAATTGCAGCTATAGCAGACGTTTTTTCTTCCATACTTGACTCAAGGTTCTTAGCTTTGGGGTCCCTTTTGCATTCATGTAGTTCTCGCCATGAAATGTTAAGAAAATAGACATAAATTGACCAGACATTGGGTAACACTATAATCAAGGCTCTATTCAGCAGGGGAAAAAAAAGACCCAGAAGACTCAGCTTCTCCTCACCTCTTGCTTCTGGCTCAGAGCCCTCTCGTTAACTCTGTCTCAGGTACTCTCTGCTTCTGTGTCTTCTCTCTGCTTCTGTCTTGGTCCCCTCCCTGGGTTCTCTTGTCTCCTTCATTCTGACCTCGGCAAGGCTCTGTTAGCTATTCTCTGCTTTCTGTCCCTGCTGCTCTTAGGCTAGACTGCTGTTTCCTGCTTCTCTCCCTCTACCTCAGTCTTGTCCCTTTTTCTCTAACGCCCTGCTCCTCCTGCCCTCCGCCACCTCCTCACTCCCTACCCCATTGCTACCTCAGTGTTCTCTGCTCTTCTAGGGACCACCAGTTTAAATCTCTGGTAGAACCGCAGCCCTGGCATGTCGGTGCAGCCCTGGCATGCAGCTGGCAATGACGAGCATGTGCTGCATTAAAGAGCCCAGCCGTGATTCTGTGGATTCGTGTACCCTAAGTCAGGGCTTCATAGCTGAGCTCCCTGAGATCTCTCTCTCTGCCACCAATCCAAGTCATATATTTATCTATCGGCAGTGGCACCCTCCTTGTTCCCTAATTGGAAATGCCATAAATATCACTGGTCGTGATTTTAGGAAAGAGGAATTGTTTAATTTTGACTTCTCAGGAAGTAAGGCAGACCTGTTTGAAAAAGGCCACATTCTAAGTAAATGCAGCTTCCTAGGTAATTGGCATTTATTAGCCAGCTGCTAGTTTTACCGTTTGGAAGGACTCCCCAGATATTCCTCACTCACTGTGGTCACCAAATTTTGAGAACTCCTTATCATATCAATGCTGTAGGAAGTCAAGTTTCTGCCTGCATTCAGTCCTTAGCGATCTCAATTTTCTTTCAGACCCAGGCTGATTTCTTTAATCCCTTGTGTCTGTGGACCCAGGCGCACTTTTATCTTTTACCTGGCTGATTTAGCTTCCAAATTATTGTCTCCTGGGTATCTGAAGTTGAACTGCATGGTTTCACTAATATGGTTCTGCAAACCACAGGTGGTGGTGCACCCCCTTAATGCTTATAAATGGCTATGCGAGAAGTTCGATGTACTGATGCCTATTTAATTTCAGTTTCTCAAAACTTAATGAGGCCCATCTCTGGTGACCGCACTTTTGAGGGTTAGTCTACAGAGGCTTCATGGCAAGGCTGCAGGTGTGAAGGTGGGCTTGCCTCGCTCCCCACTAGTGAATGTCCCTCCAGCAGAGCTGTCTGGCATGATGTCTGAGACTTCAGGCAGCTGCGAGTGACAATGCATTCTAACCCAGAGACCAACTCACCTTTGTGCAGGGTGCACTCAAAACATTTTCCCGAGCAGTTTAGATTTCCATCCACACAGGCCGGGGGCACAGGGAATCACAGCCATTGCTGTGAGGAGATCTCTGCTCATCCTGAGCGCATGTGCAGGAAAGGGCCCAGATTTGAAGCTGTCAGCAGTTCATGCTGTACGTATTGACAACCTTCAGGAAAGCTTTGAAAAGGAGGGATATACGGTAGAGCTCGACTTACTGGACTCCTATTGGAAATATAACCATTTTTATTTAGTCTCTTTGGTGTGTCCCAGTGTCTGTTCTCTACCTGTAAATTAAGTTCTGGCTGAATGAGGCCCAGATCCACGTAATCCCTAGTGCCTGGGATGCGTCTTCCTCCTTCCCCCTTCTTCTCCTGGCCTAGCTACACTGGCCTGCTGAATAGAGCCTCATTATGGGCCCCAAAGTCCACTCCTTGCTTAAGGAACCCTGCCGAGATTGGTAGGCCCTATGATTTGGCCTAGAAATTGTTTCTTCTATGGTATGTTTGCTGACTCCATGTGATTCTTTATATGTGTCTTAAAGAACAAACAGATCCTTTAACAACTTTTTTCTACATGAAAACAATCAATTCCAGCAGCCCAGCCCACATGAACCACCCTACAATAACAAAGCAGAGTGTGCGCGTGAAGGAGGAAAAAAAGTTTCGGTAAGGAAACAGATTTTAGTTTAAAATTTCCAAGGGGTTGTAGAAACAGTGAGTAAAATCCCAATTTGAAACTTGGAAAAAACAGTGGCATTTATTTAACCAATCGAAGAAAAACTTTCTTAGCTATTTCTAAATTATTCTTGAATATCCAAGGCCAATTTTTAAATCAACCATATAGACCTGATATACTGACGTCTGAATATACTTTTTAAAGAGTAATCGGGTTTAAAGGACATGTGTTTCCTTTGTCTTAGACAAAGGACAGGGATTCAAACGTGTAAAATAATATGCTGTCTATAAGAAAGCTTTGGCTATAATATAAACGTCACCATACAACTTGAGTAGTCATTTGTTAGGATAAACACTATCTTAGTAACATCATGAATTCAGCAGGGCCTTGGCCTGTGGCAACGAATATACTTGGCCAAACGATGGTGAGTCAGGGATGCTGATCCAGGCCCAGACTATACAGCAACTACTACCGTCTTGTCCAGTACAGTAGCTACATATGCTTATTCAAAATTCAGTTCCTCAGTAGCACCTGCCACATTTCAGGTACTCCATAGCTAATTGTGGCTGGTGGCTACCGTATTGGACAGTCCACATATAGAATATTTTCATCTTCACCGATAATTCTATTGAACAGTACTGTTCTATGGGATTATTTACAAAGTGAGTCAAGTCTTGCCTCGGTGGCAAGAAGATAATTTTTAAGTAGAATACCATGTATCTTTAATACTTCATGTCTAAGGAACACTACATGGCCATGAGCTGACCTTGGAAAAGAGAAGCATTCACAGTAGAAATTGAGAAATTTGATGAATGTATGATTGAACACAACTGTTACTGCATTTATTGATTTAGCCCATCACAGTATCTGAGAGCAGATAATAAGCCTGACCAAAGTAAAATACCTATTAAAGCATGACTAATATTAATATGAGCCTCAATTATCTTTAAGCAACAGTCATATATTCAAGTGAGAAAAGTTGACTTATGCTAATTGTAGAATTTTAGAAAAGAAAGAAGTAAAAGAATACATAACTCCAACTCCAAGAGAAAAATCACTATTTATATGTTAGCCAATATCTGATATTGCTTTTACTATGAGGCCTAGTTTTTAAATGATATCTTCCTACTTATATTCTTTCTTGCTTCTTCAATGGTTTCCGATCAAAAATCAAAAGAGCCAATTACCTTCCCTATTACTACTATGAGCTGTACCTTGCTTTGGTGGTATAACCAGGAGAATTGCTTTTTTCTTGGGGTTTGGCCAAAAACAATTCAGCCAGGCTCCAGCCAAACTTAAACTCGATCATTTCCACTTGTGAAGCCAAATATGTTCATAATAATCCGCTAGCATGAGTGAGGCCAAATTGCCAATTCCTCTGATAAAGCCATGTTTGTGTGTGCTTGTGTGCTGAAGAGCTGCCTCTAAGTGTACTGTTTATGATTTGTTGTTTGTGTTTGGTATTTGTGTTAAAAAGATTCCTAGTTTAAGAGACATTTTCTTTTTATAGATTTTGCTTTCTCTCCTTTTAGTCTCCTATATTGGTTTCCATGGAAACTGGGAATTTTTTCACTCAGCCCAGATCCCGAAAAATCAGAAACTTTTTATCCATAATGTTGAATATATGTTCTCAAGAAAGACACACACACACACACACATTTATTTATTTAGCTGAACACATAAGCTATCTTGGTTGTAAAGGGCTTTGAGTATGGAGATGAGACTACTATGGAAGCAAGCTAGAAGTTTGAACTCAGTAATTTACCTAACCTTTTTGATTTTTAGATAACAATCTTTTGTATTTAAGAATTGTTTCAGAAGCAAACTTTATATTAATAGTAATACTATAGTGATCACAAAATTCATGAGTTTAATTCTTTGGAACAACATAGTTCATTTGATTTCTCATTATTATAAACTAAATCTGTATATTGAATTTATTACGATGTTTGTTAAAAGGAATTTGGAGAATTTTGCAAAGAATTCATATGGAAATAGATTGGTAAAGTATGAATTACAAAAGAGAGTAAATCTGACAAAAAGAAAATAGGAACCATATCCATTCTCCATGGGAGAGGTTTTTTTTTATTATTAGATGGCACATTATGTAATGGACCTTGTCCTTAACTCCATAACTCATACAGGTACAAGGATGATGTGGCAGGTTTTAAAAATGCCCTTTGTTCAAAGTAGGGAGAGTATTGCTGAAGCACTAATTCAATGAAGGCAATTCTGTGAAAAGGTTAAAATGGTGTAGTCTGACAAAGTATATAATCTTTGTCAGGAGCAAAACAAAGAAAAAGAGGGTCACGGAGTCAATGTTCCTGGGTGCTGGAAGCATGGCAGAGTTCTTGTATTTGTGCATTCTAGTGCAGTGGTAGTGTATAAGAAGAGGAAGAAAGAGGGCATGGACACTATCTATTATGCCTTACCCGCTATTCACTCTAGCTAT
Organism: Leopardus geoffroyi; assembly: GCF_018350155.1. Taxonomy (NCBI): domain Eukaryota; kingdom Metazoa; phylum Chordata; class Mammalia; order Carnivora; family Felidae; genus Leopardus; species Leopardus geoffroyi. Next base: position 55,124,420 of record NC_059328.1, read on the forward strand.
AAACTAGGCTAGTTCTTAGAATGCCCAGTCCAGCATTCAGTAATCAATGACAATGGTTACTAGGTTACCTTTAATTTGCTTTTCTAGTGATATGCATACATGAAAACTTCCTTCTCCTACCTATTTCTCAAATTAGATGTTAGCTGTTCAATGTTGTAGTTCAAGTGGATTTTATCTGTGATTGTAAAATTAGAAGTCCTGTCCTCAAGCCGCATGCTTCACTATTTGATATGTGCTGTTCTGAGTTCTGCTAGTTCTCCGTGACATACCATTGTTTTATGTGCTAAACACAGGAATGTTGTTGAATGGACCCTCCCTTACCAACGTGATTTGTGTTTTTGTCCTTTGCTCCCAGAAAGTAGGGAATCTTAGAAATTTCTGTTTGTATGATGCCACAGCCTTACTCAAATGCTTGTGGCCATATGTCATGATTGTTTAGGTGCTAAAATATAACTTGAAAAGAATCCAAAGAGTAATGGCTGATATCCAGTCATCTTGCAATGACGTATGCTCATGAGGCCGTAGAACACACGGATGACAGAAATCCACAATCAATCCTTGGATTCTATTTTAATAATTTGATAAGAAAAGCCACTTGGAAAGAATAACAAAACTATTTTTAATACCTAGGAACTGAATTAACTTGGAGTTGATTCCCCTTACATTCTATCAAGGGGGTGGTTAGGGAAAAGTTGAGTCAGTGTTAGAAAAGCTAAAGGAAGATTAGTTAATGACTTGGAGAGATACTCTTTAGGTATGTTGGAACTAATTGTATATGAGAACAACATGGCAGTCAGAATGTTTCCATATATATATCTGATTATATCCCCTGAAGGTATAGAGGATTAAATTATACTGTAGGTGCTTCTGATTTTTTAGTAACCAATAAAATTTGAACAGCTAGCTGTTACCATTCCTATGCTTAGGTATCTTACAGTCTTTTGTGAAATAAGTATGTAAGCTCTTTTATGCAGTGTCATGGCAGCTCAATTTACCATTCAGTTACACCAGTGTGGTTGCTTAATAGGCTGCTCTAATTTGTCTTTCCAGTGCTGGATTTTGATAGCTCTTGCTAAATACAGATAAGAGTTAAGTGTTCTTTGTTCTTTGTCTCTTATTCAAATGTTTCTCTTCTAAATTTATTTTCAAATTTATTGCAGAAGAAAAGTAACGGGGCACCAAATGGATTTTATGCAGAAATTGATTGGGAAAGATACGTGAGTATCAGAACATTGCTTTTCTTTATTAAGTATTTCACAATTTGAAAATGAGTTGAGGCATTCTTATGTTTATAATAAGACACAGAAATAAGTGAAACATTCTCCATCTCATTAGGCAGTGCCTGGCATGCTTAGGGTGGTTACAGAGTTTCAGAGCCCTAGGGTCTGTTAGACTGGGTTCATGACCTAGCCCCTCCACAGATTGATCCTCTGTGTGTGGCTTTTGGGATGGTTATTTCCTGACCAACAGAAATGAAGTCAGTAGTTACGTTATAACATCGTTGAAAGGATTCAATGAGCTCATTATTTGCAGATTATTTTAGTTCCTGCCTAGCCTATGATATGTGTTTTAAAAAAATGCCTTTTTAAATATTAAGTCCAAATGTTGCAGTCCTGGTTCTATTTCTAAGCAGCTTTGAGAATCAAGCCAATCAGTTAACCTCTGGGGTTTGGTCTCATAGTGTCTTAGTCCATTCAGGCTGCTATAACAAAAATACCATAAACTTAGTGACTTGTAAACAACAAAAATTTATTTCTAACAGTTGTGTAGGCTGAGAAGTTCACGGTCATAGTGCCGGCAGATTCGGTGTCTGGTGTGTCTGGTCGAGGGCCCATTTTCTGCTTTGTACATGGCACCTTCTAGCTGTAACCTCCTGGGATCTCCTTTGTAAGGGCACTAATCCCAATGATGATGGCTCCTCCCTCAGGACCCAATCACCTCTAGAAAGCCCCGCTTCCTAACACCATCATTTTGGGGTTAAGATTTCAACATACAAATTTGAGGGGAGCACAAACATTCAGACCATAGCACAAAACAATTCACAGAACCTCGTGGTACAGACTTTTCCCAGGTCAAGTGACAATTACTTGTTGCTTTTCAATGAGTGAGGTTGACTCTCAGCTGACACCTAAACTCTCCACCTGATTCCCCTGGAAACTGATTTACATCAACACCCACTTCACCAACCACAACAGGACAGCCACAGTGATTCTTGGATTTCTAATCATATAAAACATGTAAATCATATGCACATCAAAGATCATTTCTATTATACAGTAGGTACCTAAATTCACAATCCCTACAAAATGCTTTTTTTTTTTTTTAATTTTTTTTTTCAACGTTTAATTTTTGGGACAGAGAGAGACAGAGCATGAACGGGGGAGGGGCAGAGAGAGAGGGAGACACAGAATCGGAAACAGGCTCCAGGCTCTGAGCCATCAGCCCAGAGCCTGATGCGGGGCTCGAACTCACAGACCGCGAGATTGTGACCTGGCTGAAGTCGGATGCTTAACCGACTGCGCCACCCAGGCGCCCCCCCTACAAAATGCTTTTGCATGTATGTTCTTTAGATGACTGTCTTGACCAAACCTCCCCTTGCATAAAAGCTAATTTTAATGTTAAAGCTTTTGCACATTTGTTGATAATAACTTTATTTGTACAGTAAATAATACCACAACTTATTGAATATTCCCTATTTGTCAATCATAATATTAAATGCCGTGGAATCCTCACAGCCTTAAAAAGCAAATGCTTTTTGCATTATATTATTTGCCTTTTATAGAAAAGAAAACTAAAGCTCAGCAGGTTAAATTATTTTTTCAGGTTTATTACTTTATCTTGAGAGAGAGAGAAAGAGAGAGAGAGAGAGAGTGGGAGAGGGGCAAAGAGAGGGGGGGAGAGAGAGAATCGAATCAGGGCTCGATCTCAGGAACTGTGAGATCATGACTTGAGCCGAAATCAAGATTCAGATGCCCAACCGACTGAGCCACCCAGCTGCCCCAGCAGGTTACATTCTTGATGTTTCCCACTCCTCCACTCTAAAACGTGTCACTCTGCCAACCTCATCACCTGGTTCTCTCATATCTGTTTCCCGGGATTGGGATCTTTTAGATATTTTTAGCAGTTCAAGTCCCTAAAATCTATGCCGATCCCTCTGTTACCCTAAATCCAAATTGTTCACAAATAATGTTATAAAGGAAGCTACTAAATATTAAGAAAATATGCTTTCTTTTCCCAGAGTTAATTCTTCTTTACCGAGAAAGACCTCTATTATATTTTGTAGGATTCTTTAATACACAAAAATGGGATGTTGTAAGCAAACAAGAAGTATGACAGTAAAAATACCAAATTACTCATCAAAGTAATATTACCCCCTCTAAACCCTACACTCTAGTGCTATCCCTGGTCAACATTGTGAATGCTTAAATGGAGCATAATTTCCCTCAAATTTGTTTAGTCCTGAAAACTAATCGGGTCACATAGGAATTGTCATTGTGATTATACATTAGACATCACTTTCTCGAAGTAATAAGAAAGGTTTTATGCTTAAGAGATTAGGTCATCTTGCTTTGGGCAGAGAGAGGGGAGAGTAAGGAAGGCCCCATGGAGGATGTGACCCTTAAGCAGAGCCCTTAAGTATAGTAGGGGTTAACTGACTGAACATTGAAGAGAAGAGAATTCCAAGCAGAGAGAATGGCATTTATGAGGACCCTGAAATGGGAAAGAGCTTACGTATTCAAACCATAAAAGTTAACAATAGAATGAAGGCCTTGCAGCTGAGGAGGATCCGGGAAGGGAATCTCAGACCTGGAGCCAGGTCAGACAGGGCTGTGAGCTGCACAGTGGCCCTGGGCTTTCATTCCAAGTGCAGTGAGAAGCCAGGGTCAGGTTTTTATCAGGGAAGTGACCTCAGTACACTTGAATTAAAAAAAAATAAATAACCTCAGGTACTGCAGAAGGGCAAGAGAGAAACAATAAATGCTCAATAAATGGTGGCTTTTTGGGGCGCCTGGGTGGCTCAGTCGGTTAAGCAGCTGACTTCGGCTCAGGTCATGATCTCGCAGTCCGTGAGTTTGAGCCCTGTATTGGGTTCTGTGCTGACAGCTCAGAGCCTGGAGCCTGTTTCGGATTCTGTGTCTCCCTTCTCTGACCCTCCCCCGTTCATGCTCTGTCTCTCTCTGTCTCAAAAATAAATAAACGTTAAAAAAAATTTTTTTTTTTTTAAATGGTGGCTTTTTTCCATAGCATTCAGGCTTTCTTTCTCTCTATGGTCATGGCACTTTTATCACTTCAGTGACTCCAAAATCTCTCTCTCCAACTCTGTCCTTTCTTTACATCCAGGCCTCTAACCACAACTTTAAAAGAGCCACCCTTGAATGGCTTCACCCTCATCTCTAGGGCATAAGGGTATAGTCTCATATATCTGGAGTCCAGGCAAAGGTCTGCCATTCGCTGGGGTGTGTTTTCTTGCAAAATGGCGTCTCATTTCTCTTGGTTTCCTCCTCAGTGAATGGGATAATTCTTTCCACATAGGATTGTTAATGAAGGTTTAATGAAATAAAATGGGAGTCACAGTACTTACCATATAATAGGAACCCAAAGGTAATAATACTAATTCCAATCATGCAAATTCCCTTTTACCTTTCCTTTCTTTAAAAATGTTAGTTGCCTCCTGGGGCGCCTGGGTGGCGCAGTCGGTTAAGCGTCCGACTTCAGCCAGATCACGATCTCGCGGTCCGTGAGTTCAAGCCCCGCATCGGGCTCTGGGCTGATGGCTCAGAGCCTGGAGCCTGCTTCTGATTCTGTGTCTCCCTCTCTCTCTGCCCCTCCCCTGTTCATGCTCTGTCTCTCTCTGTCTCAAAAATAAATAAATGTTAAAAAAATTAAAAAAAAAAATGTTAGTTGCCTCCTGTTACAATTAGTTCAGTCAGAAATACCAGCAGTCCCTGAGGATTTGACAGTAGAAATCTTGGAGTCTCCTTGAACCTTCCCTCTCCTTTTTTTTCCTATGCCAGATGTTACAAAGAACTAAGATTCATCACTTCCCACCAACAACAACTTGGTCCATATTCTTAGCACATCTTCCCTGATTGATACAAGTTTTTGAATGAGCTTTCCTTTCTCCAGTCTCTTCTGCCCACAGTCTATTCCTGAAGCATGCTTCCAAAACACCTTAAGATGCTACTTTCTTTTTTTTTTTATTTATTTATTTATTTTTTTTTTTAATTTTTTTTTTCCAACGTTTATTTATTTTTGGGACAGAGAGAGTCAGAGCATGAACAGGGGAGGGGCAGAGAGAGAGGGAGACACAGAATCGGAAACAGGCTCCAGGCTCTGAGCCATCAGCCCAGAGCCTGACGCGGGGCTCGAACTCACGGACCGCGAGATCGTGACCTGGCTGAAGTCGGACGCTTAACCGACTGCGCCACCCAGGCACCCCAAGATGCTACTTTCTACCCTGAGAAGCTGCAGCAACCATATGAAGTTTGAACTCTTCCTCCAGAACGTTGGCCATCCATGGTCTTATTTCCTGTGTTCTCCCACTGTGCAGCTTCCTTTGCAGTCAGTCATCTTTGTTGTT